>NC_070590.1:28202862-28552029 GCF_027409825.1 Scomber japonicus | reverse complement strand
TCTACTTTACATGACAAGAAGAGCTGTGTCAATACTATACCAGACACGTATTGGTCAGGAAGTAGTTGATACACAAGGTTATGGGTGTACCCCTCACTGAGAAACCTTGGGGAAACATGGCTTATGAATATCCACTGGTGATCAGTAAATACTACCAGTAAGACATAATCTGATACAATTTAAATTAATACTTTGGTAGCACTACTCAAAAGTCAAAATAAAGTTGATGTATCACAGTGTGTCAGCATTGTGTCACAAATGTAAAGTCAAGCTGTCACCCTTACATACCAATTCTAGACATACCCTAACCTCCATTCCTTCTGGACCTCAGTATTTCATCTTTTTACTCAGAAGGATTTGATGAACAATGGGAGCCTGACCCGTGGCCACTCGGGGAACTATTAAATGACACAGCTCTGAACTCTGGACAAATGGATGGTGTATTTAGGCACAAAAAAAACCCTGCTTCAGAGTATAAATTGCTCCACAAGAGGTTTACACAGAATTTGTGAGAAAGGACTTGATGGCACAAATACATTTTGTGAACCTATAAATTGTATATAATGATGTACAATGGCGAGAACAAAATGTCATACCAGTTCACCAATACACCCAGGGGGCCCTATGCAGGATATTCCTTGGGGACCCTCCTTAAGCTGAAATAACACCCTCTACATCTGTGAGTGCACGAAAGTCTGCTAGGTTACATGTGACATAGATTTCATCATCAGAGGGTGCACACATAGGCTCTGTGTTAGACCCTCACTTGGAAACAGATCAGCCCTTCCATCCAGCTCCTGGATAGAATGCAAATAAGATGATGCCTGAAATGTCAAAGTAGTGGATTGTTTATCCACCTCACTCATATTAGTGAGTGAGGTGTTATAACTGAATTTGAAATTGTATTGTTGTAATTCTGCTTGTGAAAAGTAATCATTTTATTGTGATGTGCATTCAGAAATTCTGCCAGCACCGATTTGAATACTTTCAATGTGTATCTCATGTAAGGAGGACTGACTTTGGACAGCTTTTATTGCAGCGTTGTGGCGATTAGCCCGCTGAGCAGCAGCGACACCAAGAGTCACATTCATCGTTTCAATCCACCATGGCCAGGGAGAAAAATAATCTCAATCGATTTATTTAGATTGGTTCTCCATGCGCACAATCTCAGGCAGTGTAGTTTTGCTTTGTGGAGAGACATGCCAGCACGGTGAAGCATCTTCCAGGACTCTCCCCTCTGAAAATATGATTAATGAGCTGACAGCCATCAACCTTCACAGTCCTCATTGCTTTCATCCAAGGCCAAGAAATGTGCTTTGAGCAACAAAATACAAAGTCTTAGAAACGGTGACACTTCCCAGTGTAAATACGAAAAGAAATTCCAACAGCTGTCTTTTGTGCTTGCATGTATTTATATAATATCAAAGGGAACTACCCTCTGGGCCAGATATGCTGCAGTGACACACTTACAAAGCAAAGCACATGTATACAGGAATACACAAATGCAAATAAAGCTGTTTTTAGGGGTTTTAATTGCATATGGTTTTGATTTCATTGGATAGGTGGGAGAAATAATGATGACATAGGGGATAACAGCAAAGATTAACTATTTTAAACCATCTCTGAATGCATGGAGCTGAGAATGACTCAGAGCTGCTTCATAGGTGATACATTATTCAATGAGCTGTTAAAGAAAATTGGATTTTATTTAATCAAGTCTTGATTTAACCATGACTCGTGTAGCTAGCTGAATGCTGGCATTTAAGTTCTAAGACAGGAATCTAAATGCTTTACTGTGAATCAAGTTCTTCATACCATAAGGAATGGTAATTACACATAAATACAACTAAGAATTAAAGGATAGGCTTTAATATGTTAGAACGGTCAGGTGACCATATGAACTGTGAAAGAGGTTTAGTGCATTTAGTGCAAAATGCATGTAAAAGTAGATGATCAGCTTCTATTGAGCTTCATCAGTGTGAGTTAGTCATATCAAGTGATATCTGACACATTTACTGTCTTTTTACCATCAAATTCCCTCTTAGTGTTTCCTCAGACAGTGTTTCCCTGTTAAGCTATGGTGAAACAATTGAAAAAGAGGGACCTTGGCTCTAAAAGATTGAGACAGTCCCGTTTCCATTAAGGAAGCTCCAGGTACAACCTTGATAGGACCCACTGGACTCTGGAGGTGATGTAATCATTCTGCAACAGTTTTGATTGTCGCGTAATGTGCGACATTTCGCTGCGAGGACTCAAAACACTTCTCAGTCTCCTCGTTGCTGTAGTATGCGAACAGGGCATGTACCTCATCGTCTTATCATACGTCTTCTTGTCCATCTCCATCTTCTGCTACTGCTCTTCTTTTGCTGGATTTTTAAAAAATTGCTTATTTTAGTGCTTTCTGTTGATGCCACATCCCGCTTTGAGTATACAGTACCCAATCAGCACCAAATCAACTGCAAGCCCCACCATGGAATTTTAGGGCTGCACAGAGTACTGTACATACCTTGAGGCAGTGAAATTACCCCAAAGTTCCTGCAGTTGAAATGGCCTCATTGAAACATTTCTACTTGATTTGACTCATTTGGATGGAGCTGCATATTAGCTTTAGATAAACATTACATTTTAATGGATTGGGGATTTTGTCCCTCATCACTTACACTAAAAGTGCACTGAATCTTTAGCCAGTATAAACAGGGGGTGGAATGATTAGAACAAGAAAAACTTTGTTCACTTTGGGCCCCTGACTATTGTTTTAAGACAGATTTGAAAAATCATGAACCTGTCCTTTAACTCCTGCCTTGGACTAGAATTCAACTAGAAGAACATCCTGTCTTAAATATGCAGATGAACTTCACAACCACAGTAGCTGTTTCTTATCAGTCCATAATTTAACACTGCTCACATAAAATGCAAGACTAGTCTAATCTATAACTAGGGAGATATTGCACATACTGTACCTAGTCATCTGTGTCATTGCTGATAGGGTACCTGGAAAAAAAGAAGAAAAAAAGTACTTTACTGTAGAGAATCCCATTCACATCTCACTGGGACCAAATGTATGCCTCAGTTACACAAGGTTAGACCCTTCATTACACACATTAAGCACAATGAGCTGACATAAGTACACAAGCGCCAGGTTTGAAGTGCATCTGTGATTCATGTAAATTCAAAAGTTACAAATGCTCACGCTCCTGTTGGACAATATGACATCTAATCAATTCTGAGGAGTAGAAAAGGGAGGTGTTATCGCACAGCAATGGAGCACTGGGTATACGACACCTCTGCATTGGGAGGAGTGTTAGCTTCAGCAAACACAGTGCAGATCTGTGGAAAAAATGGCAGTATGCATTCATCACAACCCTGAGCCTGCCTCAGCACATCTCTCCGCTCACACTTCAAATATTTTAGAAGCAAATACAGTTTAAGATAATGATCACACTGAAGATATACAGGTCCCTTCGAGTGAATAGTCATATAGGTAAAGGTGAGGAATGAGAGAGGGAGGAAACTCAGTCACCAGAAAATAACGTTGATAATGTACATTTCTGAAAACCAAAGATACGTTCAATGTCTACGTTTCAAAACTTTTAATATGTAGCATATCAACATTTAAAGTTACATAGTTCAGATGACATCTATATGAGCTGACTTTCATATTAAGAGACGGAGAGGTCAGGTGTTTGGCTTGAAAGTTAGATGGAACAAAATTGGAAAACAGCAGAGAGCAATGATGGAGACCATCTCGAAACCACTGGCTGCTTCCTGTTCCCATCAACAAAACTGGGTTTTAGCAAGATGTCAGGACAGTAGCAGCTGTCTATAAAGTGATTGATTTTGTGCCTAAACTAACCACAATGATGTCACATGGTCAAACATGATTATTCAACTGATAAAGGCCAACATTCAAACATAGAGATTCACCATATAAAATGTGTAAGAATTCAACGGATCCATGGTTTGTAGAAATGTACTATGCCAATGCTTAATTCTGTTAAGTAGGAGTGAGGAAACTATTTTAATTAGTGAAGCTTACAATATAAAGAATCAGTTCATCAAATGACTATAGTATGACACCTATATTCTCAACTCTATCTGGATGTATACAGATAGATTGGGTTTCATTGGTTCAGGTTTTCAGGGGTGAACCCGCCGGCTAGTTTGGGCCCTTGGGTTTGGAGTTTGCATATTCTCCCCGTGCCGTGGGTTTTCTCATTGTTCTCCAGCTTCCTCCCACAGAACCAAAACATGCAGCTTTAATTGGTGACTGTTGGTGTGAATGTGAGTGAGAATAGTTGCTTGTCTCTATATGTGAGCCCTGTGATGGACTGGTGACCCGTCCAGTGTGTAAGCCTCCTCTGGCCCAATGACAGCTGGGATTGGCTCAAACTTTTAAAAAGTCACTGTACACTACCTGTTAACTGTAGATTTGCTGGTGAACATAGTGGAGCAATAGTGCCACATGTTTCTCTTAGGAGTTAGTAAAGAGCAAAAAAAGAGCTAAAAGAGAATGAATATTGGACTTCAGTTGAAGGACAGACACACAACAGAAACACTAGCAGGTTTAAATCTTGTCACAGTTTGGCAAGTCAAAAGAAATATTGTGGTATTTGAATCATGTAAAGTGGTTAAATGACATTGCTGTGAACAGAAGGCCTTCAGTGTTGGTGAGCTCCATTGGAAAACCTTCAATAAGCCACTGTCCCTCATTCTTAATATTGTCCTTTATTCACATTCCACTTGCTGAGATATTTAATCTGCACCACGCCTGCCTGAAACAGTCGGCTACTTCTCTTACATGGCCTCTGCTCACCGTCCCTATGTTGACTTCTGTAAAGCCTCCAAGAGCGTCCTGCCATCGTTGTCTCCTGCCAGGACCAGTCCAGCTCCTCAGCAGATCCCCGCTCCAGAGAGTGTCCATTCCCCATAATCTCTCACACCAAGCCCGGATGTCAGCTACCAGTTTGGCTCTTCCTCCTGCCACGCAAACACACAAACACACACACTCCTCCCCTCCTCCAACACCCCCTTGGCGTCACACATGAAGTCTCTCCTATGCCTTTTTGGCTTTCTCTCCTCCTCCTCCTCTCTCTGTTCTTCACAGCCTGTTTATTTGAGCGGCTCCTTGGCAAAACATTCACAGCTTCACAGCTACATCTCCCCCAGTCTTCTCTGTTGGACCAGCAGCTCGTCCCTGCTACCCACCTCTGCATAAGACAAGCACACAGACTCACCACCTTGACGGCACCTCACCTTCCTTTTTTTTTTTGCCCTCTTCAGCACCGTCTGTCTCACAATTTAACAGTTGTGTGCTTTTATGCACCTACAAACATTATTTGCATCCAAATAAAGCTTTAAATGTAGCTTTCTAGAGCTAGGTGATCAGTGTAGAAGTGTTTTCATCTTGAAACCAAAGCGGGACCACACAAAGTTGCCAAAGCAAATATTAACAGTTTACAGGACATGCAGTTCTCCTGACCTGCATTTATTGAACAGGAGCTGGCTGTTGTAAGTGGTTCAGTGGGCAAATTTTACACTGCTGAAGGAAGAAGCTCAGTATAAATGATAATTAATTATAAAACCACCCAACACAGGCGGAGGTACAGTGAATTTAACCTACAATACTTGTACTAACATGATTGCCCCTGTAGGCAAGCATGAACATCTGGGCTACCAAATGACTTTGCTGCTTTTTAATATTTGCTATGGTGATAATAATCTGTCTTTAAAGATCCATACATATGTTTTTTTTTTTTTTTTTTTTTTTACATATGTGTTAGATCTTTAATTACACATTAGCTGATACTTCTGTTGGCTATTCTTCTCGTTATATTATATAATAAACTTTTAACACCCTCCTGTCCTCAAAGACCATTCAAGACATAGTGTATGCAGTCGGAGCGACAAACGTCTGGTACAAACATAGTGGAGGAGGAGAAGTGACTGAGAAACATCCAGAAGAACAAAATATATTAAAGGACTTTGACCAGACAAGGACCCGCGGACACATCAGTGTGACGGAGACCTGGCAGAGTAAGGCTTTACTTAGATGTAGGGGCTTACCTTGATGACGTGTGGATGACTCATAAAATCAACTGATTAGTCTACATCTAAGTGAGGCTATAGCCTTACAGCCCCTACATCTTAAGTTTAGTTAAATTAGTTAATAAGTTAAGTAAGTTATTAGTTAAAAAAGTAAAAAGTGAGTGCTTTGTCTCTTATTGGAAACAGCGTCAGAGTGAGCGCTCTGTTCCGTGTGTTTTTTATCGCAGCTCTGCAGCTCTCTTGCTGAGAGGGTAACGACTGCGGCCTGCGGGAAGGTGGGGCAGGATGTCCAGCTCCGCCTGCAAATGTCCAGCCCCACCCTTAATCTACATCTATTCTCCCCAAGTCGCTCCATCCCTTCCCATCTTCCCTACCAGCTAAAACATAGGACAGAAGACAAAGAGAAGACACACCTGTTGTCCTCCCGGGTCTTGTTGGACTGTTTATAAAGCATGAAGTATAAAATGATCACACAATTCTGTGTTAAGGCCCATTTATGCTCAACGTTAAATACGGATACGGACGGAGCAGTACCACCGGAAACCATGGGGGGGGGGGGGCAGTGTTGCTGTCACTACTCGATACGTAGCTCTAGTGAGACACGAAGAAGAAATAACAATGGTGGAACTTTTTGAGGAATGGTTGTACGAGTTGGTTAGAAACTTTAAACATATCGTTTTTGTCTTTTATGCAACAAGAGGAACATTATCAATATCTCCTCCACAGTCGCCATGTTTGTTGTTGTCATAAACTTTTGACTCTGTGCTGCCCACTGATATTATTAGAATTAGAAAAGATTATATCAATCTGGTATTTTTAGACTGATGTACATCATTGGAAGATAAGTAAATTATATAATGTGATCTTTTATTGATTGTTTTACAATCTGTTGATTGATGTTACCTACATGATAGTTTGTAATTGATAAATAAAATGACAGTCACTCACTTCTCCACTCCTCAGCATTCTGCTAGACAATTCTCTTAACAGACAATGCCAGCCTTGGACTACAATAGTATTACCTATGGTGTAACAAACAATTGGATTTAACGATAAATGTTTTACTAATACTAGCCAAATTCTTTATTCACAAAGCCAAATATCTAAAAACTCCACCCATCTTCACATACTTTTTAAATGAATTGCATCTCTATATTAAGTCCCTAAAATGTATCAAGTCCAAACATGCCAAAGACCTTTATTCAATGTTCAAAAATGATTTGACTAATGTAGCGTAACAATTGTTTAATCCTGGTTGATTTAATGTATTTTTAAAATGTTTTATTTTAATTATTATTTTTTAATTTTAATTTTTCTTCTCTTCCCTGCTGTGTTTGATATGTGTTTGTTTTGTTTTCTACTCACATATCTTAATCACGCAGCTTAGTAGACGGCACACAAAGTGACAGGCAAGATGACACATAGCCTTATAGTTAGCAACAATGAAGCATTCACACCAGGCGGGGAGCTCCAGACCTCTGAAATGAGGCCAACACGGAAGTAACTTAGAACTGCATTCTATCAAAAGGTCACCAGGGGGCAACCGTTTTGTGTTCAAAAGGACATCCGTCTCTATACAAGTCAATGGAGAATTCACCAACTTCTCACTTGATTTCTAACCTCAGTAAACGTTTTCAAAATATGTTTATGGTCTCAATCACTAGTTTAAAGCCTTCTTCAATGCAGTATGATGTTCATTTGTGAAATTTTGGCCTCCCTGATTTTATATTTGACGATGCATTAGGACGTGGCTACGTCCTGATTGACAGGTTGATTGCCCAATGTCCTCGAGATCCAGCATTAGTGTTCATAAATTAGATTTTATTATGACCAGATGCAGTTTTCACATTACATGTAGAGTTAATCCAGAGGTAATGCTGTTATACTGATCTGGCCTTATTTCACAGGATAGGGGTATTAATGGAGGGAATTTATGAAATAATACAAGCAAGCAAAGCAACATACTTACTCAGCTATAAGTCTCTGAGCCTGCAGTGTCTGCTCACCTGTAGCTCTCCTGGTTTCAGGCTCAATGAACTCAATGAACCCCCCCCCTCCACATCAATAACATAATATTACCAGGCGGGGAGTTCCTGTCGTCTGAAATGAAGCCAATGCGGAAGTAACTTAGAGCTGCATTCTATCAAAAGGCCACCAGGGGGCGATCGTTTTGTGTCCAAAAAGACTTCCGGCTCTATACAAGTCAATGGAGAATTCACCAATTTCTCACTTGATTTTTAACCTCAGTAAACATTTTCAAAATATGTTTATGGTCTCAATCGCTAGTTTAAAGCCTTCTTCAATGCAGTCTGGTGTTCATTTGTGAAATTTTGGCCTCCCTGATTTTATATTTGACGATAAAGCAGGGTATGCATTGGGGGCGTGGCTACGTCGTGATTGACAGGTTGATTGACAGGCTCAGGAGGGCAGACAGATAGGCCTTGAACCTGCCGTGAACTTGTCTCACATCGACAGTTTTTCTGAGTTCAGAGTTTTGTTTTACATTTCAGTCGCCTAAAAATGGTTTGTTCGGCTTTTGGATGTGCTAACCGATACACAAAGGATTCTGATATTCAGCTGTTTCGGTAAGTAACATTGCATTTCCCATTCAAAATGACTTGCATTTTATTTTAGCCAAAATTAGTATTAATATCATAGTTAACATTAACGTGCATTACTGACGAAGAGTAAAGTTTAAGTTACGAGTCACCATGTGCTAACCTGCGGGATCATCCCTATGTTACCCACTTTGTATGTGACCGGGGAACCTTATATAACCTTAGGTCTATATACAGTCTTATATACAGTCTATGATAGGGATGACCCCGTCTACAGTTAGCCAGTTAGCTGAGTTAGCCGCTGAGCTAGCAACCATAGACTGTATATAAGAAAGG
The DNA here is from genome assembly GCF_027409825.1 of Scomber japonicus. NCBI lineage: Eukaryota > Metazoa > Chordata > Actinopteri > Scombriformes > Scombridae > Scomber > Scomber japonicus. The sequence goes on along the minus strand of NC_070590.1, from coordinate 28,543,090 downwards.
GCGCGATCAGGGAACAAAGGACCCGGGGAACATAGCATAGACTGTATATAAGAAACATAGGTACGCTCCCCTAACCCGCTGCTAACAAAGCTAGCGTTAACTTCGCCGGTAACGTAACGTTAGTAACAAAGTCATAGAAATGTGAGCTGTCAAAAGCTGTGTGTGCAACGTCAATATAGCTGTTTGTGAGGTCGTTGTGATATTTAAGGTTGAAATTAACATAATTTAGACATGATTACGCCAGCTTTGTGGCAATACAGTGGGACAATATGGCAATACAGTACGTGTTAATGGTTAATACATTTTGTTAGCAAGTCACCACTTCCTAAACAGCACTGGCTATTTATCTTCATGTCCTCTTAAATTCGCCTATTTGTGTGTTGTCATATCGACTGTTTTAATACAGGCTAATTTCAGTCTTAATATATTTTGGTTGTAAGAAGTCTGATAGTGTATGACTCCACTTTTTAATGTAATGTTATTTTAATATGTCAGAGACTAGAGATGAAAACTGGCTTTAAGTCTTAATTAGGCATGGGTCTGTATGAGATTATGACGGTATAATAACCTTAGGCAAAAAATCACGGTTTCATAGTGTTATGATTACAGCTCTAAAATGTGATATTTTGAGAATGTGTGTATTTACAAAACTAAAAAAACCTTTTCCATTGAACAGTCTTTTATTTTTAAACATATATAGAACATGATGGAACATCATAACATAATTATGTATTTAAAATAAATAATAATAAAGAAAAATTCTTTCTAAAAAAAATAATAATACAATAATAAGTGCAGTCCTTTAACTGAGGCTAAAGGGCTAAACCTGCAACTCAAGTCACGACAAATGAATTATTTTTAGTGAAAAAACAACAACAATTATATTCAATTCAGTCAGAGATAGTTTAGTTAAAATACCAATTTTGCTTGGATATTTTCAGTTTCATAGCAAATGTACAGTACGTTGCAGATGTGGTGTCTTGTTAGTGTAAACAGTTAATGCACACATCATTTTGGAATTTTGAGTGAATTCACAATAGTAACCACTTTTCGCCACCAAACAGATTTCCTTTAGGTGATCACGCCAGGCTGAGGCAATGGCTAACCAACATCAGGAGACAGTACTGGACCCCCAACACGTCTTCACGTCTGTGCAGTGTGCACTTTACGGAGGACCAGTTCTTCACCACATGTCAGGTGGACAGATACTCTCTCTACTCTACTCTGTGACCTAATTTCAAACTACATTTTCAGAAATGTGAGAACACTTGATGAAAATACTTAGAGCCTGATTTACTAAGTAACTGATATACCTTTTCTAATATGGAGTAACTTTTCAGTAAAAAAACTTATCCAAATGTGTGGACAGCAACATTGAATAGAGTTAGGGCTTTTGTGCTCAGAACACCCCGTAGTGGCATGCACAAAGACTATGGGTGAGTTTAGTCTTTTTTTTTTTTGGAAGGTAGATAAACTCAACTCCAAGCCCAGTTGAGGATTATTCTCTTTGTGCGCACAGTTGCCTGTCTGGTCCAGTTGTGTGCATAAAAGTTGATTTGCTCAGTTGGTGTGTGAGATTTATATTAAATACGTTTTCTGGATATAACATTAGGGCAAGAGGAGGCTGATGAAAACCGCTGTTCCTACCATTTTCAACTTTCCACCACATCTGTTGAAGAAGAACACTGCCATGGCCAGGCGGACCAAGTTGGTAAGTATGACTATGGAGGTAAGTGACAGTTTGGTTTGTACATCTGTCCCTTCATGCAGCTATCTTGCACAGCCTCACAACAGGCCAGGACCTGTTACACCTTCATGTTCTGTGTTAGACGATGAGGCTGTTGCAGATTTTGACAATGGAGATAGTGGTAGTAATGCTGATCATAACAATGCCATTGTGGAGGAAAACACTGCTGAGAAGACCAATGTTGTTGACAGTGTTCTTCATGATGACATTGTGATGATTGATGTCCATGCTGATTTAGAGGAGGCTGTCACCGATGACATAACTGAGTGTACCACAAGTGGAGACTCACAATCAATTTTGCCTGATCATAGCTACATTTGCACAACACAAGAGCACAATGTTCCTGTGTTTGGTGATCACAGTTACATTGTTTCTGAGTCTCCCAGAACACTTAAACGTCGAGCAAATGCAGTACGGGATCAGCTTGTTGTGGCTCGCAAAAAACTTAAATTGACGCATCAGAAGACAAGGAGATTGAAGTCAAAACTGTCGTCCTTGAAAGACCTGACCAAGGTTCTTCAGAAGAAATTGCTGATTTCCAGTGAATGTGCAGCTCTGCTGGATTCTATAAATGATGTTCCAAGGGAACTTCTGAGGAGAATTCAGTTGAAGAAGAAATCTGCAACATTTTGTGAAGTTTGCGACTACTCTCCATTTCTACTCTCCAAAAGCATTTGACTATGTCAGAGAGAACTTCAATTTTTCTTTGCCACATCCCAAAACCATTTGCAGATGGTACAGCAGTGTCTCGGCAGATCCTGGATTTACTGTTGCATCTTTCACAGCTCTAGAAAGTCATGTCTCTGAGAAGAGGAAGGAGGGAAAGGACACCATCTGCTCGTTGATGGTGGATGAAATGTACATTCACCAACAAACAGAGTTTGCAGGGGAACAAATTCATGGCTACGTTGACATTGGTGCAGGTGAAATGGAAAACACAGTAGCCTCACAGGCATTTGTCATCATGGTTGTGGCCATCAATGAGTCATGGAAGATCCCCATTGCATACTTCATGATCAGCAGCTTGACTGGGGCAGAGAGAGCGAACATAATCCGGGAGAGCCTTTCTCGCCTTTATGCAATTGGAGTCAAGGTCGTCTCACTGACATGTGATGGACCATCGCAAAACTTCACCATGATCCAAGAGCTTGGTGCCAAAATTAACATCACAAACATGAGTCCTCATTTTCTCCATCCAGAGGACCAAACTCAAAAGGTACATGTGCTCTTGGATCCATGTCACATGTTAAAACTTATAAGAAATGCATTTTCTACAGCTGAAGTTTTGGAAACAGAAAATGGAAAACAGATCAGATGGCAGTACATTGAAGAACTCCACAAACTTCAAGAAAAGGAAGGTCTTCGGCTAGGCAACAAGCTGAGAATGGCACATATCCATTGGCGACAGCAAAAAATGAAGGTCCACCTTGCAGCCCAACTGTTCAGCAGCAGTGTGGCTGATGCCCTAGAGTACTGTGAGCAAGAACTGAAATATCTACAGTTCAGAGGATGCCTGGCCACAGCTCAGTTCTTGCGAACAATTGATGCAGCTTTCGACGTCCTCAATAGCCGCAATCCATTCGGGAAAGGACTCAAAGCACCACTTAAGGCATCAACTAAACATCGTGCCAGGGCTATTTTGGAACAGGCAGAGACATGTCTCCGTGGGCTCAAGGTTAAAAACAAGAGCAATTGGGTCTACATGCACGCCACTCAGAAGAAGACTCCCATTTTGGGCTTCAATGCTTGTTGTAGGAGTGTGATGAACATCTATGAAGATCTTGTGGAGAGACCAAGTGCACCATGCAGATACCTTCTGACATACAAGCTTAGTCAAGATCACCTGGAGCTGTTCTTCTCAGCAATCAGAGCACGGGGGGGATTTAACAACAACCCCAATGCAAGGCAGTTCCGTGGAGCCTACAAGCGCCTCCTTGTAAGGCACCAGGTGAAGAAGGGCACAGGCAACTGCCTTCTGCGTGACAACACAGACATTCTGGATTCAACCCCAGCAAATGTCAACATTGCACGCAGGGTGGGTGTGGAGCCTGTAGAAGTGCTTTTGCCCGAAGAAGACAACATCACTGACCTGCCAGATGTGGACAACCTCTCTGAATACAAAGAGGCCACCATCAGCTACATCACAGGCTTTGTTGTGAAGAAGATGATGCAGAAGGTTCCTGCATGCAGTGTTCACAGGCACTGACATCGAAAGACTCCACACATCCTTTTCTGGCTATGAAGAACAGAGGTGGCCTACAAAAACCATCAGCTGGCATCATTGCTGTTTGCCAGGCCACTGAGAAGTGCTTTGAAAGGCTGTTAAAAACCAACGGGGGAAAGGCTCCACAAGGACGGGGAACAACGTCAGCAGTTGTTAACCAAGTCCTTGCTGATTGTTTGGGGAAAAACCTATTTCCAAATTTGCACAGCCACATGTTTGATATGTGTGTTGAAGCAAACCATGTCCATGTTCTGGTCAAGATGGCGTCTGCCTGGTTCTGTAAAATTCGTATGAATCATTTGGCAAGAAGGCAGACGGAACAAATTAAAGAGGGCAGGCTTGTACGCAGGCGGCTCACCAAATTAATTCATTTTTATGGTGATTAAAGAGTGCAATGCACTGTGTGTGTGTGTGTGTGTGTGCATGAACATTGTCTGTTTCTTCTTTTTGTAATGTTTTATAAATGTCAGTGGCCTTTATTTACATGTGTGTGCTTGTTGTAATTGTGACTGTGCATCTGTTTCCTGTTGTGTTGTATTTTTGCATATGCACTGTTTTATCATTGGCCAGATAGAAAATGATCATGGACAAACAATCGGACCCTGGTTTAGCCTCTTTTGTAATATTTTCTTAGAGCCTGCATCAACGGGGCCTAAGAATTAATATACGCACAGCACTTTCATTCCTAAACAGAAGCCAGATACTGCCCATCACATCTGATTTTCACATTCATTCTACACTCAGTCGTTGAAAATGTTAAAAATTCGGACCTCAATTGCATGTAGTTTACTTAGAGTAAGTTTCAGATTATGCATGGATCCCCAAACTATATATTTCAATATGTCTTGGAGTCCGCATCAACGGGGCACAATTAGTTATTGAAATATTTGTAGCATGGGATTATCATGCCACCTCCATATCCTGACTATTGTACATAGTTTCCATGTATTGTTTTGTATCATTGCAAGTTCAATAAATAAAGTTAAATTAAAAGAAAATGGGGAAAATTATTAAAAAATGTATTAAAAATTATTAAAAAATTGTTAAATGTTTATGAAAAAAATACAGTTGCCAGGCTCATTTAAGAGCATTGTTAAAGGCAAATTTATAATTCTGGTATTTTGTTTGTTTAGCTTTTCTAACTTGACATAACTTGTCTGACTATTGTACATAGTTTCCTTATATTGTTTTGTATTATTTAAAGTTAAATAAAAAAAACAAAACAAATCTTTAAAAGAAACTGTAAAATGTTTATGAAAAAAAAGTTGTCAGGCTCATTTGTCATTCTTGTAAAAATATTTGGTATCCTTTTATTTACAACTATATTTTGTTTAGGTTTTCTTCAGATTTATGTTTCTATAATAGGTCATCTTTAAATGGTATTTGTACCACGCAAAATGCTTTTGTTTCAGTTTCTCAAGATGACAATAAAATTCAGTTTGTGTAATGTGTTGTTAATGTGTGTATGTGTTTTTGATGTATGTACATATAACTGTGTTTGTTTGTTTGTATGTATCTGTATGTATACATATGTGCCTTGCCTATTTTGTTTTGATGTAGTTTTCTATGTATGTACTTTGTATTATATTTTTTCTATTTATGTTATGCATTTAATTGTCTTTTATTTAAATAGATTTATTTACAGTGTGTGTTGTTGTAGTTTTCTATATATATATATGTATGTGTGTGTGTAGATGTGGCGTGCGTGTGTCATCTCAAGTTCTGTCCTGTTTTGTGTTCCCACTCTTGGCTTGCACCTTGGCGTGGTGAGTGGGCTTTAAACTAAGACAGGCCTTGAATAACTGTTTGGAAACGTGCACAAATGACCTCAGCTTTTAAATTCTTTCACTTAACATGACTACAGTCCTTTCTTGAAATACATGGAAAACACAAGACAGGAAATCTTACCTTGACATTAAGCATATTTGTTGATGTACACCTATCCTGACAAGCTGTTATATGTATATAATTCATTGTAATCCACCATTTCTCAACTAAACTGTTTGTCTTTGTCTGTAATTCGAAAGGTATCCTCATTGAAATGACCGAGAAGGAAGACCTCATCCGTGGAGCAGTGTTATTTGATGCCATTCATCTGGTTGTGGAGAACGGAGGCTGCATAGACAACATCCTTGGTTCTCAAATGGGTTGTGATGATGATTCCAGAAAACCAATTCCAGTTCAACTTAATCAGATGAAACCATAGACCAACTATTGTAGCAGTGTATAATTCTGTCTTTAATATTCTGAGGTTCAATTTCTTGAATCTGAATTAATTTTTGCAGTTGTTAGACAGGCAATGATAGGATTGGAACATTTAATAAATGTTGCTATAATGTGTTGACTAAAGCTCTTGTAATTACATATTCAACAAACCTCAATGTATTTGCATAATTATAATACTGTACATGTAGCTATTGTAACAATTCATACCAGATATACGCCATTAAAAAAAAAAAAGTTCCACAAACTAAGGGCATGATCGTCAAAAATTCTTTATTACACAATATTGCATCAAGTAAATGGGGAACTGTGAACTATAACATTTTGAACTATTTACATTTTGTGACAGCTACGTCTGGCATGGGGAGAGAGAGTGTCAGAGACCATGGGGTGATTCGACTGGGGTGGTTAGGGGAGAAAAAAAGGGTGGGAATTGGAGTATGTAGGGGACAAGGAAGAGCAGAGCCGGTAAATCTGAATAGTGTTATGGCCACAATTGTTAAAATAAGGAAAAATAATATATTATCAAAAATAACACTCATCACATGAGGGCCACTGTGGGCTATTGGTCAGGGCTGAAAAAAAAAATCCATTAAGGCTCAACTTCAACAGCAAAGAAACTACAACATTTCACTGTTGCCGAAGTTGGGCTTTAATGGACTCAGCAAAGCTGTTTAAAAAAATATCATTTCCCCTAGGGGTTAAATGAACTCCATCACGCACAAATAACCCAGGAGTGTCAAACCTGATGTGAGGGTGATGAACAAAAACACCATTTAAACAAGGAACAAATGTAGCCATAACACTGTTCACAAACCTGCAAGCCTTGTCCAGCTTCGCAGGTTTGTCACCAGCCCTCCACCTGCACCTCTGGGTGAGTTCGGAGAAGAGGATTGTCATATCCGGGTACTGCAGGTGGAGGCGGCGCAGGTCCTCCTTCATGGCTGCGACGAGGCCGACACTCTTCACACTCCCCAGGTCATTCCCGCCGCAGTGGATGAGGAGGACGTCCGGCACTGCTCTTCCTTGTAGGGACCTGCGGAAAAAAGGGACAAGGCTTTTCCACCTCAGGCCACCCCAGCCGAACCACTGGACGAGCAGGTTGTCGTGACCAAGGTTGTCCCCCATGGTCTCTGCAGCTCTCTCAGCCCCACGCCGGACGTAGCTGTCAGCAATTATCCAAACATTCACTGGATGGAGAAAAAACATTATAAAGAGAAATGTATCAGATTATAAACTATAAAGACAAAGAGGAAATAACTTTTAATACATTAGCTCCACACAGTTAATTTATCTATAAATACATTATTCCCTTGAATTATATATAAGTAGTTAAGTTATTGTTAGTTAGTTAGTTATTTAACAAGTAACTATCTAAGTAACTAACTAACAAGTAAATAATACTCACTTCGCCTTCCTTTAGCAGGTCCACATGCCATAGTGGTAGCAGTGATATTTTTTTCCTGAAAGATAAAGAAATAATTCCAATAGATCTGTTGTTTTTGACAATGAAATGAACAACACTTGCAAAAAATATCCTTACTGAAGTAATGTTACTTGGTGTGTACCAACTGCCCTTAACAGTATATGATAACAGTTAAAAACACCGAATGATAACGTTAGTTCAATAAGCTATTTTCTACGTGTGCTAACCGGTGCTAACGTTAGCTCTGACAGCCAGCACGTCAATACAGGCAACAGTTAACATTAGCATTACACACGTAACTAACGTTACTCCTCTCTTAATATTTGATGATTATATACATGCATGCAATTAGGTATGTCACATTACTAAGCTACTTTAACACTTGGCTGTAAAGTGTACGAGTTTACCTCGAATTGTGATTTTCCCTCCATTTTCAGTGTGTGGGTTGCGGTGGGTCGGGTAGGCAGCATAGACATCAAGATAGATACAAGCGTGCTGAGTTGAATGGATCTCTATCAGTGAACTGCAGTGTTGCCAACTCCTCAGTAAGGAAAGTAGCTATTGGCTGTCCTAAAAGTCGCTAGAAGTCGCTAAATGACGTCATCGCCTTATTTGCATAATTACCATTTGCATGTTATTGTAACGGACGCTGTAAGAAAGAGGAATAAAGACAAAAAGTGAGTTAAAAAACCCTAAATATGTTAAGAACTACAAATGAGCTTTCTTATGTTGATTCTTGGTTTGTTTGTTTTTTAAAATGTAAATACATGTTGATATTTATTGTTAAATGTTAGAATATCAAATTGAATCAAAAGGCTGTTATGCAGGGTGGATGCGGAGTGGTGTGTGGGGGGGTGTTGGTCTCCTCTCTGCTCTGACTGCAGCTGTGTGAGGCTACTGTGAACCTGACCGCCTGTGAGTGCTTTGGGACAGGGGAGGGGCTCACGGCAGCACCCACTACTCATTGACGACAGTAACGATACGTGCTTTCACTTCATAGTCTCCAATAACACCAGAAAAAAGTTGCTAGATTTGTCGCTAGTCGCTTTTGAGGAAAAAAGTCGCTATGAGGGTTTGGAAAGTCGCCAGATTTAGCGAGAAAGTCGCCAAGTTGGCAACACTGGTGAACTGTATAGAGATCCAGCCCTCACAGCCATAGGCTCGTAAACCTCCTCGTCCCGCCCACACTTCCTGCCATGGTCCCGCCTCATGCCCATATAAGTAGAATCCGTGTTCTTTTTTTCCCAGCATGCACCTGAAATTTTCAAGATGGCGCCGCCCAGATTTGATACTATTGGCTTCCGAGCAGCAGTCCAAAAACCAATGTGTGACGTCACGGATGTTACGTCCATTTCTTATATACAGTCTATGAATATTACTTGTAATTGGTATAAATATTTTATTTACTACAGGAGACATTTATCACATTATTTCCCTCTAAACACTCCTCTGTGTGACGTTACTACTACCGTCTATCTGCTAACAGGATGAAACTAACTGATGTTAATGATTTAAATAATGTCAGAGTAGGCTGCGGTATGGAGCTTTCTTCCTAGATCTTTTAATACTATCAAACTGTATCACTAACATGACATGTATGATGTTAGAATAGGTAGAAAGGTTAGTTACTGTGAAGCTAGTAGCATTAACAATGATGCTAACGTTATTTATACACAGGCTAAGCAACTCCTCCGCTTTGACTTTACAATTACTTTAATCATATTTGGTCTCAACACCTTGTTATATACTGTTAGGCTTATTATCACACTAACTACTTAAAAATAAACCATTATGTAGAAAATGTATGAAAGCAAAACTTTTTTTATTCCATATGTTCACATATCATACATATAAGAATTAAATAACATGATACACCTTGTAATTTTGAAAATGTAAATTTAAATTGCCATTATGTGGGTCATGTTGCACATTTGTACGCCCTCTCAAATCGAAGTTCCTTTCAGCTAGGTGGCATATCATGGCAATCACTCTGAGTATGACACCTCTCCAGTGCTGCATCTCCCAAGGTGCATCAAATCCTTGTTAATCTGATCAATGGCTGTTTTAGTTTTGAGCCTCATCTGGAGTTCATGCCGACTTGTCATACAGGTAGTGTGTGTTTTGTAATATTCATGTTATTTTAGATGTCCAGCCAGATTCCTCCAATTTCTGAAACCTCCTTTGGTAAGTGCAGTGTCCTGTTTACCAAAAAGTGTGCACGCAAAACAGAAGATAGAGTCCATGCTAAGTAAATAAAGAAGCCATGTTCGCTGTATCTTCTCCCCATGTTTCATTGCCGTTTTCGTAGTTTTCCTTTGTGAATCTCTGTGGATTTTTCTCAGAATTCTGTGGGAAAACGACATCTTTGATCTGTATAGGCCCTTTTGTGACGAATGCACACACTTCAGTCAACCCGGTATCACACTGTTTCGTGCTCATCATCACGAAATTTAATCTATTGAATCGTGTCCCGGAGCATGCTTAAGTTTTCTTTGTGTGACATGTACAGTGGTACCATGCATGCAGAAATCTTTTCTCCTTACCTGGCCCTTCCTTGTCCAGGCGTGACTCCTCCTCCACCCACGCCTCCATCTCCTTCACCTGTGGCTCCACCTCCTCCACCTGCCTCTCCACCTCCTCCACCTGCCTCTCCATCTCCTTCACTTGTCCCTCCACCTGCCTCTCCATCTCCTTCACTTGTCCCTCCACCTGCCTCTCCATCTCCTTCACTTGTCCCTCCACCTGCTTCTCCATCTCCTTCCCTTGTCCTTCCACCTGCTTCTCCATCTCCTTCCCTTGTCCTTCCACTTGCCTCTCCATCTCCTTCACTTGTCCCTCCACCTGTACTATGTCCATCGCCATCTAAGATGACATAAGATAACACTCACTCCTTGGGAAAATTCATGTCTCACAGCACCAGAAATAAAACAGTGCAAGTTTAAGTTAAGCCCTAACCCTAACCCAACTATAAACAAACATAAACATAGGTTAGTAATTATGCAGCTGATTAGTACATGTTGTATAGCGATATATTCCAATACATCTTCACCTGTGTGGTCCCCCTGTCATTCTCCAGTACCTCAGTGGACACAGAGGGTCCCACATCACCACTGGGGTGGCAGGGAAAAAGGTCAAGAGTGATCATCTCCTCACTCTCCGCCCGAGTGCCATAAGGGGTCCAGCCTGTGCAAGTTTGAAAAGTATTGCTCACTAAAAGACATGGGTAATTGCAAATGGCAACAGAGTCTCAATGGCAATAGCTCCACACTGTACATGAATGTGGTAGAAAAATAACAAGATGCAATTAGTATTTTGGTAAACAAAGGTGAGGGTGCATGGAATTTATAAAAAGTCAAACATCATACCTTCACACACATATTCGTGAATGGAGCCCATTTTTTTAATGGACTCCATGGCAAACGGAGCCAAGGTGCAGCGAGGTGAAAAAACCTGCACCTTGTGCTTCGTTTTCCCTGCTTTGCCCAGAAGGAGGACAGGTTTGTAGCCTGCAGCCTGGAGTTTTTCAAGCTGCAATTGACATTACAGTATGTTAATGCATTGACTGTTGTATTCAATAAAGAACCCTGCAACTATTACATGCAACAGTGATTGTGGCAGTTAAATGTTAAACTAAGGTAGTCTCAATTGTCTACATACCATGACAACCATCTCATCCTTTATCTGGGACATACGGCGTTTTTTTTTTCCGGGAAGATACCCACTCCTCCCGCTTCTCATCGAACCTTTCCAACATCATTTTGAGACGTGGTTTAGTGGGCTGCTCCGTGAGGCAATGTGTGCATATTTTTTTTGCACAAGGAAGAATGCCCTCACAATGAGGGCATTTTTTAAAAGTACTCCCACCTGGCATTGATGCAACAGACGGACAGACAGACGGACGGACAGATAGATAGACAGACAGACAGATATATAGACAGACAGACAGATAGATAGATAGATAGATAGCAGGGAAAGGTTGGCTCTTAAAAGTGCCTTTGTGGTTGAATTGAATTGAATTGATGCTGCAAGGGGAAAAAAGAAGACAATTAGTCATTAATAAAAATGAAAAAAATAAGTACTGAAACACGCCACAAATCACTCAAATAACAATATTGCTTTTTCTTTTTTTTTATTAATCTATTTAGAGGAAGGACAATACACATTCATGGACATTTCTGTAAATGTGCCTGTATTAGCTAGGGGCTAATTTCCAACTCTGGCATGCTGTTCATCCTGCGCATATAGACATGAGCAGCATTATAAAATAAAAAATGTAGGTGCACAACAGCTGCTAGCATAGACAACAAGGTCAGCAACGCCTGTAATTCATTATCTGTGTTGAATGAACCTCTATAGTCAAGGCTGATGTCGTTTGTTTATATCCGCTCTAGTTTTGGAAGTACAGTATATTTCCCATTCATTTTCTGAATGAAAGTTTTGGAACTGGCCGCCAGATTGCAGCAGCCAAAGCGGCAATTTCCATGGTAACAGCCAACTCCACCAATCAGAGACGTCGTCACACTTTAGGATTGTGGGTAATGTAGTACTTCTCTGTGACATCGCGAATAAAACGTAACGGTTTTCTTAAAACAACGTTGATATCATGTGGATTTGTGGCTTCTAAACGAACATACCGTATATCATAGTACCGTATATCATAGTTTTACACTCTCAATTTTTAATTGCGGCAAACAGATAATCTGGCTATGCAAAACGGCGTTAAACTGTTATGTGCGCTACTGTGAATTAAAAAACTAATTAATCTGATGGACACGAGCCGTGACAATGTTGAGACAAAAGTTGGCAAACTTTTCAAGTAAAGACGAGCACCATAGACTGTATATAAAGCGAGCATCCAGCCTTACCTTGGATAAGTCCTCCTCACCGTTTAGCTGCACTAGCAGACCAGTGTGCGCATGCGCAGCTCCAAATGAGCGTCTCCCTCTGAAATACATGGGTTTAAACTGCGTGCTGTCCAGCACGAAAAAAGTCGCAAAAGCGTGCTCCGGGACACGATTCAATAGATTAATTTCGTGATGATGAGCACGAAACAGTGTGATACCGGGTTGCTTCAGTATGGCTTAGAACACTTGGCCATTCTTCTATTGTTGTCAAACCTGTTGTAGTAGCAGGTGACGTGTCATGATGAGGGGGTAGGAGTTGCTGTCCTGCTGGAGGTGGACGTTCCCGGAACTGATATGACAAAAACAAAAAAGACAGGGTTTTTACGTTTCAAACTTAACGTTGGACTAACGTACCGGGGAGACACCTGAACAGTAGCTATTATTCGCGTAAGCTAACGATAGCGTTAGTGTCAGCTATCGTTAGCGTCACTTTAACACAGTGGTCATCATAGACATATCAACTTATCCTCATATTCTGTTCGTATGATATCGTACGAAAAGTAGTGCACTACTTTTCATACGATATCATACGAATCTGAATACATGAAGTGACCCCACAAGTGATCAGTGTGCCTGCGCAACCAAGTCTCACGGCAGTTCCTAAAATAGCCCTGAAATTTAATGTATTGATTAAAATCCAGTAATCCACGAATATTATATATTGCTTAAACAACATAAATGCTATATTATTAAACATTTAACCAGGAGATTTGACTCCTTTTGTGTCTTTATACGTCCTGGAAAGACTGGCTAATTCACTGACGATTGTATTTATATCCTCAACATTTCTTGACATAAAAACAAGCAAGTGTCCTGGATAACTCAGCGAAATGTTGGGTGAATGTTATGACCATCAGTTTCAATTATTTCACCTTCGATTGTGAGAAATACGTTTTGTTTCTGCCGCTTTTGACATTAGCGGAAGTGGCTACTTTAGCCTACCCATGACCCTCAGTGAATGTAATTTGTTGTGAGGAATAAAAAGAGAAATAAACGTTCATGTCTCAAATCTTCTGCTCCAAGTCTACAGTGTATATATGTATATGGTCTACAACCTCTACACCTCAGATACCACACTATGATGATAACAATAAGGCTGTGAGACAAGCGTTTACATCAGGGGCATCCCCAGTGACGTCATGCGCTCCCAGAAGGGAACCCCGGTCGTTCGCCCCCTCCCACTTTTTCATATTTCATTGAGAAAGAGTCACAGCAGGCGGTGAGATAGTCACGACAAAGTATTCTCATATTCATTATACACAGCATGGAGCGGGTATGATTTTATAACTATTCCCTACTGATTTTTTCACGTCTCACTACGTTGCTATGGTGGTTGCTAAGGACTCAACCCGGTATTGTTATGGCCGGTAACGTGCGTCTCCTCTTTTGGCTGTAATATCTGGAATAAGCAAGATCGTTACTTTTTCTTAACACAGATCATCTATATGCAATGATTTATTAATTCAGCTGTAGTAGATATTAGATAGACACACGATCAGTGCGCCTGCGCAAACCCCTAAAACTAGACCCTGAAACCGAATGGCTCCATTCTGTGGAAAATGCAACATTTTGTGTCTTTACAATGCCTGTTGATGACATGTATGTCAATAAATGTACAATTTACTGTCAAAAATTTCATTCAGTAACTATAATCCAACTGTAGTTCGTTGGTTCCTATTACGAAATGTTATCAGTGTTTATCGTTGCTATGGTGAGTGTCATGAACGCCGTCAGTACGCATGCGCAATCCCTGCCGCTCAGAACCCATTTCCCCGCCTTCCTTCGTCCCAGGTAAGACTACCAAATTGTGTTATAAATTGTAAATTCTAGTAAGTATTTTGACATGAAACCGATCGATCTTGTCATCAACAATAAGACTGATGGATCAACGTTTTGCAGAGTACTTAACGTTATTGACTAAGTTTCTGTATGGGTTTATGGGTTTTTAACATAGCAAGGCTCGTGTTTATGCTAACCTTACTAGAGTAGTCTTGCTTGACTATGCTTTTACTGAACCTTTATTACTGTTTTACAGATAACCAGTTCCCCTTCAAACCCCTCAACCCAAGCACCCATTTAATATAAACCAACAGCTCTTTTAAGAGTCAACCTTTCAGCCTGTCTGTTTATCTATATGTTTATCTGTTTGTTTATCTGTCAGGGAATTTCTGGTAAGTTTACATTATGTATAACATGCCAGATATGTTCAAAAGTAATGTTAATGTCAATTGTCACTGGCTATAGTATTATGTCAGTGTCATATAGTGATTTAATTATGAGATGCACAGTTATATCATCTAAAATACTTATGACAATACTTATGCTTATGACTTATTACCCTTTCCCAGAGATTAGGGTTTCAACATCTATTTTTGTTGTTTAGGTACTATGGCATCAGGAGACTCTGAAACAGAGCCAGGGCTGGAGCAAAATCTCCTAGAAGCTCAACATTTGTCAGAGTATCTGAACACAACATTGGTAATGTATTCATTTAAAATCCTGTTCTATACTTGGAAACCAGACATAATTGTGCATATCAACATTCTGTTTAGTGTATCTACAAAATCACCATATGGGATAGTGTCATGGATTGGGAAACTTAGCAGACAATTGATATCTGCGATCTTTAAAGAGAACAGTGGGTTATGTTGTGGCTGCATTAGCATATTGTGAGTGGCTTGGCTGCTGGGTAGTCTACAGTATGTAGCCTAGCACTCACATTAACATCATGCTATTTGATGCGTAATTGACACTGATGCATTCTGCAATAATTATTATAGTATTATTATATATAATATAATTAATATATATATTATATTATCATATACTATTATCAGTAATCATACATGTGTTGCTACTACTGTTGTTATTACTGAAAACACAAGTATTGTAAACATAATTTAAACCCATACCTTCTTGCTGGGAGGCAGAAGTGCTTACTATTGTGCCATTGTGCCCCCCATTTCTTACTAATTTGGACAAGGTGGTAGGCATATACATATGTTTAGCAATTTCCGTTCTTGTGTAGAAGTTATCAAATAGCTTATCACAAGTGACAACATTTGTATTATGCAGAAAGACATTCAGCAAAAGGCAGAATTATGTTTCATTTAATTTTTAATTGTTCCATAGGGTCTAGAAGTTGCTGTATGCCGTCACGGCATTATTCTATGTGCCCTGAATATGTACAGGCAAGTTTAATAACACTCTTTATAATTTCTATACAGCCCTATTTATTTCAAATGCTCATAATGTGACACATTTCTATGAACATCAGGTGGCAGTATGCTGGTTTATATACCTCTTCCTAATGGTCTTTATGTAGCCATACAACCCACATAAGCTTACTGGCATGATAAACTCATCTATTATATTCAAGTTATGTTTAGCTAAAGCTTTTTTTTTTTGTTTTCTTCTTCTTTTGTATAATTGTTTATTGCATTGTTGGCATCAGTTCACCAATTACTGCAATTCTGTTATGCAGTCCTACAGGGGTGAGATATTTGCGTATCCTATGTTCCTGCAGAAGGAGGTTGCAGCCGTCAGTGCTCCAACCTTCTTCTGCATGGATGTTATATGCAAATACTGGCCATATGTCAACCGGATTGGGGAAGTGTGTCCTGAGTACAAGGACCTCACTGCCATGAAGCCATTTTTGTCTGTGCTCCATGCAAAAGCACATGGCATCAAGTGTGAGGTAAGTTTATCTATCACTTGTTTCAAACATACTTTTAATATTTCATATTATACACTCGTGTATTCAAGACAGAATGTGTTTATGTTATTTTGCCTCTGTACTAAAGGACATTTCTTTTTAATGCAACAATGACTGTGACATTCAAGTGCTGCTTTAATGTGAGGATGTTTACATTAGCCCTAAATACATAGCTGCACAAAGTTAACATACAAATACATGCAGTAGTCATCTTTAATGTTTGCTTTCAAATCCTTTGTAGCCAAATACTGCCAGCTGTGATTTATGTACTTGTTAGACTTATGGACTTCTGTTGTACACATCTAACACTTGCTTTTCTAATGACACTAAGTACCCCCCGTGAATCGTCACCTTATCGTGGTGGAGGGGTTTGCGTGTCCCAATGACCCTGGGAGCTATGTTGTCAAGGGCATTAGCCCCTGGTAGGGTCTCCCATGGCAAATTGGTCCCAGGTGAGGGTCCAGACAAAGAACGATTCAAAGAATCCCAGATGAAGCAGAAACACAGCGCTTCTGGACACTCGGGTGAAGAGAGGAGCAGAACTGGTGGCGAGTTGAATCAGGTGGTGGGGAAGGCTGCCGGAAAATGGATAGATGGATGGACTAAGTATAATATAAATTCTTTGTCTGGTAGTTTGCTTGGATCACATGTTAACTTAATATCATTAACTTTTTGTGAAAGACTTTAGGAAATGGTAAACAAGATGAAATCTTGTTGTGTATTTATGTTTTAATTCAGTCTCTCTGAGCCATTATTATAAATGGTTTTTCAGATGGTGTGGATTTCCTGTCAAGAAAGAACATGTTTGACAAGGTAATGCATATAAGGCGACTAGAGGAGGAGGTGATGATCCTTGCCACTGAAGTAAGGCAACACTGGGACTTCCTCAAGAATAAGGAGCAGACCTTGAGTAATCTATCCATCTGCACTGATGGTAAGCTATTAGATTGTTTTTTTATATTCAGCATTATTTTTATTAATGACAACTTATTCATGAAGTCTTTCTGACTCTGAAGGTAGCCACAGTAGCCTCTCTGAAGAAGGCCTTCAAGGTTTTCAGGCAGAGCTCAGCCAAAGAAGGTCTCAGCTGCAGTCTCACCTTGTCACAGTAAAGGATAAGTACTTGCAATTGATAAGGGCAGGACTTGTAGGAACTACAATGGACCTGGATGAGGGAGAAGAGCAGCTTGAGGAGCAAGCTGTAGAAAACGATTTTGAGAGCAGCTCAGATGAGGAGGACATGGACATGCTGGTAAATAAGGCCATTGTTGTATTATTTTATAAAAATGTTATATATGTACGGAGCCCCAGATATGTCATGGGGGAAAAAAATAATAAGTTGTGGCCACGAAATAGCAATTTGTTCCCACAAAATAATAAGTTGTGGCCACGAAATATTAACTCGTTCCCACGAAATAGTAATTCGTTCCCACGAAATAGTAATTTGTGGCCACGAAATATAGCTGTGCACAGCTGGATGAGCAAATCAAGCGCAACTCCTCAAACAGGAACAGCTGTCACACAATGGACAGGGATAGTATGGTAGAGTGTTATTGTAACCGAGCTTATGGACGCCTATACTCAGACATATAATAAAATAAAAACAGCTGCTGAACAGGACGGGTGCTGCTTTATTCCACCTCCGTCAATTACCGCACATCAACCAAAACAACACATACTTCCGCTTTTCCCCTCCAAAATCAAACCCCCACATATACACTGTCAATACTAACGCGGAAGAAACATAACTTGACTCTAAGCTGTCTGCTCAGAAATACTCAGTACAAAAAATAGGTTAGGTTACATTATTTTAGGCTGGGAATGAAATACAAAGACATTTTGAAAAGCCTGGCATTGGAGGGATTCATTATTAGCGAGAGGCATCTCCACAGACTATTAAGAGCCAGGTCGCTGCACCGGCGTAGGTACAACTTGGATTGACTTGATTTGCTCATCCAGCTGTGCACAGCTATATTTCGTGGCCACAAATTACTATTTCGTGGGAACGAATTAATATTTCGTGGCCACAAATTAGTACTTTGTGGGAATGAATTGCGATTTCGTGGCCACAACTTATTATTTTTTTCCCCCATGACATATCTGGGGCTCCGTATATATGTGTATTGTAGAAATTCAACTAATTCCTAATGATCTTCTGTTTCTCTTATCTGCACATATAGGTGACCGGAGGTGAAGAGCAGAATTCATAAAAGGAAGTCTTTAATTCCTGACATGTAAATGCAAATTAACTTAAAAGCGCAACACAAACCTATGCCTCATTCATGCATTCACACACACACACACACACACACACACACACACACACACACAAACTGTTAAGGTAAACATGCAAAGCGCCAGCCAGCCCATTGGAAGCCTAACTCAAGGAAATGTTTTGAAAATAAAAACTGTTGACTTTGCATTAAGAGCTGAAACGTATCTGCCCTTTGAATAAGGAAATGTGACCTGTGAATATTACTTTAAGATTCTTTGGTGGAGGAATACATGTATACATGGGTATATTTATACTTATAAAATAATAAGTAAAAATAAATGGTGTATATAGTTTTATGTTATTTCTATGGTTTTATGTTTTGTTAAAAAAAATTCTAAATCTGTATATATGTTCTATGTGTTGTATAACAGGGCCTACAGCAGTGATGATTTGTGTTTAATTATGGTGTATATCACAATACATTGCTTTTTCTTCCATTACTGTTTTCTGAATAGGCACCCAGTTTTCTCTTATTTTATCCTCCAAAAGCCATGCATACTTTTTCTTGTTTACATTCTGTTTTTGAGTTATTTATTTTGAATTTGATTGACTCCTTCTGCCCATGTAACACTAGGCAGTTAGGGCTAGGGTTACCCTAGGGTTAGGGTTAGGGTGCTATAAATTGTCAGCAGTAGCCTATTGTAATCTCTGAATGTGTGTGCCTGGAGAGTAACATATGTCAGTAAGAACTCTACTCCTGCTCTAAAATATTGACCTTTAAACCTTAAACTTAGTGTATATTAGAAAGCATACATTAGGGTTGTAAAACCCTAGGGTTAGGGTTGCGCTGCTCCTCCGCGGCAGAAGATTTTGATGTAGGCCTACATTGGACCCACAGCCTGAGTGCGTGATTCAACATTATTTAGGAACACTTTTAATGAAATATTATTTTATTATATTCATATTAAATATCCTCTGCCACATTGTCGTTGACATATACATTTAAATGAGCAACCTCACAGTTTACAGTCAGAGGCTATGAAACATCAGATATGCTGTTTAGACTAGAGCAGAGGTCTTCAACAGGGGGTCCGCGGAGGTACTGCAGGGGGGTCGCGAAAGTTTTGGTTGATTAGACATTTTTTTTATATTCCCCCTTGCAATTTTTTCCACAAATTGAAATGTCTTTAAATACACATGAACATGAATCCAACACACTGTAGTGAACAGATAAATGGAGGTCAGCAATGCACACATTCAGCGACACACAGGAGCTCTTTCAAGCTGGGCATCACAACACCTGTCCCGCCAACGAGGAGGACCCGCCCCCATCGCTGCTGTGCCAATCACGAGGTCGTACCTTGCACATAAAAACATGAATATATGAACCTGTGTATAACAGACATTCCAACTCCCCTGGAAGTTCTGGGAGTCTCCCGTATATTGATAGCGGCTCCCTGACGCCCGCGAATGAGACACAATCTCCCGGAATCTGGAGAGAGCAAGAGCGCGCACTCGAAAGTGACTGCGTGCGCATGTGTGTGTTGTGTGACTATAAATGCAGCGCGTGTGAGAGCAAAGCGTCCTTATCAGAGACGTGCACATGATTATAGAGGGGCAGGGGCTCAAAGTCAGAAAAGGGCAACATGTGTGTGCGGAAACGCGCACTGGATTTTTTGGCATTGTGCTGCAGGCATAATCAACATGAATCAAGTTTAAATACACATGGTAATATATAATAATAATAATAATAATAATAAGGTACATACATGGCACTATAGGACCGGTTTAATATAAAACACCATTTTATACAATATATAAAAGTAGGGGGTTCCCACGCCATCTCTCTATCAGTTTGGGGGTCCTTGGCCTGGAAAACGTTGAAGACCCCTGGACTAGAGTATGATCGGCCGTCAGTCGACAGTTGAAATGGTATGCAGCCATCAGACAACTAAACAGTAGTGCAACGTGCCCACAACTCACTGCTCCTCCCTCGCTATCAAAACCCTACAAAGAAACAGCAATTAACTAATGGCCTTGACATTAACCTACGGTATTGTTGATTTATTAAGAACTACTTCATGTTTTTGTGTTGTGAAATGTTAAAGATGTCATTAAAAGGAGAAATGGCACGGAAGACGATAACCAACATTTTGGCGGTGGATCTTCCGGTCTGTCACCGGAATTACAAAATTAAAATACATGAATTAAAAGTAAAAAAAAATATTAAATGTTTAGGGATGACGCAAATTGTCCCACAGCGAAGTTGCCAAAACAAATATAAAACCATTAACAATTGCAAATAGTTCCAATATTATTATCCAATGTCTAGTGTGAATAATGGATGGAACAACTGCTTCCTCTTACTATATTTTACAATAGGCCTATAACATATGTAGCCAGTATTGAATAATATATGATACTCATCTTATATTATATTCGGTTTTATATTTTCTCCATGTTTGGAGTTATTATTGTTGTATTTGGATGAGGCTTTCTTGTCCAGAGGTCTTCTTCTTTTCTTGTCAATGTTACTATGGTTGTGTTGGTGCAGCTGGATCACTGTTGAAGGCTTTGCTGACCCTTCTCTAGCCAGTGAACAGTCCATCATGCTACTGTTTTGTAGCTTCTTCCACTCCTTCCCAACAAAACATGATGGTGCTCATTAAGTCACCCAATTTCTGAAATATTACAGTCTAAAGGCAACCTTTTTTATGCATTATGACAGAAAGAGTCAAATGAAGTGGAGGCTACTGTTTAGCATGTTGTTAATGTAACAGATACTAGAAAGTGGATTAATCTCTTGAGGACATTAATGTTTCAAATGTACTGTGTATTTCATCTATACTTATGTATGCACAATTTCCACAGTGCATTATCAGTGCTGATACTTGTACCGGTATGTAGTTCAGACATTTGAAAGTTCAATACAGTGCACCAACCACTGTTCTGGATGAAATCAGTGGCCCTTTGCATGCAGAAGTCACAGCACCAATAACAACATTCATATATTACAAACTCTAATGACATAACAATATAACATTTTTTTTTATTATTTTGTAAAGCAAATATAAGCATTACAACAACATTATGAAAAACATTTCAATGAATACTACTTCAACAGCAGATGCAAAATATAAGTATTGAACACAATCTGCACAAAGGTACTACTTTTGACATTTAAAAATTTATTTCGAAGTTATTTCAGGTCATCTTGTGGCACCCATGAATCTTCCCATCTCATGTGGCTAAAAGAAAGAAAAGATGGAAAATAGAGATTTTTTTCTTAGTGTCTCTTGAGTATCAAAGACTCATAAACAACAATTCCATGGATTAACTTTGCATATTTATCTTATATTTCTATATTTGTTATAATAGAGTCCAACATCCTATAATAAGGCTACTCTTATGGAAAATTTAGGAACAGAAATTGTGATATTGCATGTATGATGACATTACATACATACCATTGTGGGCATGGCACCCATCTAACCTTCACCTCTCTTTTTCCCTGAAAAGCACAAAATAGTCAAACCCCGCCATTCCTTATTTGCCTTTTCTTTGACTTTTTGGAGTCGTTTTTTCATGTCTTGTTTTGCCCAGTCTATGGTTTTCCCCCACAAAGTTTGCAGGTCTTGCATGCAACACGTATATGCTGCATGCAAGACATGCAAACTTTCATGGTTGTTCCCGGCATTCTGGCTGAAAGAGAAAAAAGAATAAAGCATTAGCTTGCATCAAAAGAGGACAACATATCTTGACAAAAAAAAAAGTCTTTCATTATAATAATTATTAAGGACACTCTTTCTATTTGTTACACATTGGCTCATTGAGCACAGTTTGATAGGATCTGGGAATTATGGTACCTTCTGACTGGCAAAGTGTAGAGTTGGGAAAAATAAGCAAAAACAAAGTTGATATTGTGCACTCACTATTTACATGAAGTGCACAATGGGTCTTCCACAAACATCAGCATTAGGTACCCTATGTTTTAACTCGTATATCATTAGGATCTCTCTCAACAGTAGATGTGGAAGTACAAATGTATATGCATATGAAACTGTTGTGTACACATATGCAAAAACAGCTGAGTTAGCAGCTGCTAAGATAACAATTGTACTATAAAGAATCACACATTGGCTTGATTAATAATGTCTGAGTTTAAATATAACTAAATGTATGTTTAAATGATAACATTTATGTTTGACACTGTACATGGCACCAACAAAAAAATCACTACAAATTACTTCTAGGCCTAAATTAAACACTTAGCAGACTGCAAATAATGAGTGGGAGTCAGATAAGTATAGTTAAAAGAAAGTGGGGATGCTAACATTGGCCTATGGCAATAACGCTGATTGATGCCATAATATAACATTGCCTAATATAACAATGCTTATAAATACTAAAACTTTGTTTAGAAAAATGCTTATGAATACTGACTCTTGCTGAGAACTACATGTATGAATGTGTTTTGATGTATTGCTGCACAGCTAACGTTTAAGGTAAAATTAGCTTTGTGCATGCATTTAACTTTAGCAGTCAGAATTTGTCAATACCAATGTTAGTCGTTTCACCACCATCACATAAATGAAACAGATATGTTAAAAAGTGTTAAAATACCTGAAATATGTTTTAAGTGTACTTGTACATACTTTTCACAGACGATGTCCACGGCTGAGAGTAGCAGGTGGGCCCGGATGTGCACGCTGCATAGGTCAGATTGCCAGGTGGCAGTGCACTACTTTTCGTACGATATCATACGAACCGAAGATGAGGCGCGTGCGCCAGCCCAGCCTGTATTTAAATTCGTATGATATCGTACAAAACAATAGTCGCTACTTTTCGTACGATATCATACGAACTGAAGATGAGGCGCGTGCCCAGCCTCAGCCCGGCCTGTATTTAAATTCGTATGAAAAATAGTGCACTACTTTTCGTACGATATCATACGAACAGAAGATGCGAGCCCCAGCCAGCCCAGCTAGGCGAGAATCCGTGGCTTCCTACTTTTTATTTATTTTATTTTATTTTATTTTTTACTTTTTTAATTGGTTTTAATTCTAATTTTAGTTTTTAAATGGAGCTCTTACTATTCCTTTATTGTTTTTATTTATTATTATATTGCGTGTGATTTTATATATATATATATATATATAAATAAAGGAGACATGATGTCACTGGGAGTGACCACTGATTGACTGAAATTGTTCCACAGCTTTATTGTTATCCTCATAAAATGATATATTTGTTGAATATATCTAATATCTACTACAGCTGAATTAATAAATCATTGCATATAGATGATCTGTGTTAAGAAAAAGTAACGATCTTGCTTATTCCAGATATTACAGCCAAAAGAGGAGACGCACGTTACCGGCCATAACAATACCGGGTTGAGTCCTTAGCAACCACCATAGCAACGTAGTGAGACGTGAAAAAATCAGTAGGGAATAGTTATAAAATCATACCCGCTCCATGCTGTGTATAATGAATATGAGAATACTTTTTCGTGACTATCTCACCGCCTGCTGTGACCTTTTCTCAATGAAATATGAAAAAGTGGGAGGGGGCGGACGACCGGGGTTCCCTTCTGGGAGCGCATGACGTCACTGGGGATGCCCCTGATGTAAACGCTTGTTTCACAGCCTTATTATTATCATCATAGTGTGGTATCTGAGGTGTAGAGGTTGTAGACCATATACATATATACACTGTAGACTTGGAGCAGAAGATTTGAGACATGAACGTTTATTTCTCTTTTTATTCCTCACAACAAATTACGTTCACTGAGGGTCATGGGTAGGCTAAAGTAGCCACTTCCGCTAATGTGCAAAGCGGCAGAAACAAAACGTATTTCTCACAATCGAAGGGGAAATAATTGAAACTGATGGTCATAACATTCACCCAACATTTCGCTGAGTTATCCAGGACACTTGCTTGTTTTTATGTCAAGAAATGTTGAGGATATAAATACAATCGTCAGTGAATTAGCCAGTCTTTCCAGGACGTATAAAGACACAAAAGGGGTCAAATCTCCTGGTTAAATGTTTAATAATATAGCATTTATGTTGTTTAAGCAATATGTAATATTCGTGGATTGCTGGATTTTAATCAATACATTAAATTTCGGGGCTATTTTAAGAACTGCCATGAGACTTGGTTGCGCAGGCGCACTGATCACTTGTGGGGTCACTTCATGTATTCAGATTAGTTCACTACTTTTCATACGATATCATACGAACAGAAAATGAGGATGGGCTGGACATATACATGTCTGATAAGGTTAGCTGCTATTTAAGTCTGTCTCCCCGTAAGTTAGACAAAGTAACAGCACTTGTTCAATAACAGCAGTCATTTACTGTTAATGTTATGCTTATATCATTATCTGCTCCACTTACCACTGTCTTCCTTTCTTTTTTCTTCATCCTCTTTTTTTTCTTCCTCTTCTCACTACCAGATGGATAGCTCCTCTTAATTTTCCTTCATCTTTATTTCCAATTACAGGACCAATGCAATGTCTCTGTTTGAGCAGCAGGGTTTAGCTGGTGTCTTGCGGTTGTCTTAAGACAGGCTACGTTGTTGTAGACACTTACAAGCTAATAAAAAAAAAGCTGCTTGTTTTTAAATTCACTTGTTGGTTCTCATTTGAACATTTTTCTAACCCAGCCCAGAATAAACACATTATTTATACAATACACCTGCTGCATTAGACAGGACAGGGTCAAAGTGTTACTTTGAAGGCGTAATGCAGTTTATTCTTCCATAAATGTTACATTTACAATTAAGTAGGCGATATATATATATATATATATATATATATATATATATATATATATATATATATATATATATATATATTGTTTTTTTTAAGACGTTAGTAAAGGCGGCAGGCGTGTGTTGCTTAGGCAGCCGCCTTAGCTGTAAAGTGCAGTGGGAAACCCTGCTGGTGACCAGTTGTGTCTTGGTTCCAACATCTCAGCCTCTCATATCAACAAAGAATGAACAGAAAAGTGGATAAGGTGTTAACATGCCACAGTGTCCTGGTTTCAATGGGAGCACAAAACCTGGGTGAGGCAATGTCCACGTTTCCAGTTGTTACGTCCACTGACTTTCCTCCTGACCTCTTTTTTCTTTGGAGGAGCGCTGTCTTTGTTTCAGGTCTGCCACAACCCTCTCTGACTGCTGGTATCACCACACATGAACTTCATCTTGTCAGTGGAGCTGTATCGACCCCCCAGAACCAGTGCTCCCTGCCATTTGGCCACCAAACTGCTTGTTAAAGGATAACTACCGTTTTTTACAACCTGGACCTTATGTCTAGCATAAAATACGATCATTTACTCACCCAGACAACTTTGGTGTCATTTGGAGTCGCTCAGACTAAATTAGCTCCAGTGTTGCGCCGTGTATATCTGTATAATGCGAGTACACGGGGCACCGAAGCACAGCCTCTATATAACACATTATCTGCCCAGAAACTAGTTCATCTCACCAATATTTAGTTATGATACGTTAGTGCTATTCCCCTCCGAGCCTGTGGTGGCATGTTATCAACATCCGGGGTCTGTAGGTTGACCCAGAGCGATAGCTGGGTTGACCTACTAACGCGCAGCCGTTTGTTGTTCTTTGGCCAGCTGTTCCTCTCTCTGCCTCCGCATCCTCCTTTCAACGAGCTCTTCATCCGTGTACTCTGGCTCAAAACGGTAAGGACGTCCATCATAAACAAAGTCACCGTCCACCACCTCAGAGTCGGAAAAATGTTCAACCATGTCGCAAACTAGAGCTAAACGAGCCGTGTTGTGGCACCACGGGCTCGGAGGGGAATAGCACTAACGTATCATAACTAAATATTGGTGAAATGAACTAGTTTGGTGGCAGATAATGTGTTATATAGAGGCTGCGCTTCGGTGCCCCGTGTACTCGCATTATACAGATATACACGGCGCAACACTGGAGCTAATTTAGTCTGAACAACTCCAAATGACACCAAAGTTGTCTGGGTGAGTAAATGATCGTATTTTATGCTAGACATAAGATCCAGGTTGTAAAAAACGGTAGTTATCCTTTAAGCTGGTTCTGCTGTTGGGGTATGTTAGTGTTACAATAATAATAAGCATTTGGTCAAGGTGGTTTGGTCATTTGAGCGTAAATATGTGTCGTATGTGGGGTTTTGCTAATATGGTTGATGGCTTTGTTTGTCCTGGGCAGACAGTCTCATGTGTACATGTGCTGAGGATGTCATTAATAATGCAATGCAATAGCTTTTGTCTTGCACTTACCTCCATGGTAACTAATGGTATGGACATGTAGTTAACCCATGAACACAGTGGTCGATAAATATACTCTTATCAATGATGCTGATCAAACTACTGTCAGCCTAACCTTAATCACATTCAGATCTGGAACACAGATTCCCTGAGCAAATATCTGCCTTCTATGACTGTAGAATCAGCATTTCAGCAACCAGAACATGCAACATTTGAAATTCACCTTCACTGTATTGTGTGCTATTAAAGCTGAAATCAAAACAGAACTTTTTTGTCACATATCTACAGTCCACATTGTTTTCTGCTCGAATTGCATCCAGAATGTAGTGAACGTCCTTGAGATGGGTGACTCACATTCAAATGAATAAGCATGAATTAGAAGGATAGAGGGGGATAGGATTATGGAGACACACATTTGGGTGAGGCTGTAAAACAGAAGACTGACCCCAAGCCAAATTAAAACCGGAGGCTTCAGACAATAATGTGGATTTTTTTTTGAGAGGCCCTGGTCAAAGCTCAGACTTCAGAATTTGTGGAATGTCTTGAAGATAACTGCACACAAATGACCTAGTCCAGGCTGAATGAGGCTGAAAGAATCTATGAGGGAGAATGGGAGAAAATCCCAAATCAAGATGTGCCGTGCTGTAGCACATATTTCCAAAAAGCCTTTAAGCTGAACGAGCTGCCAAAAATGTTTCTATAAAGTAATGAGAGAAGGGATTGGATTTTTTAAAATTAGATATGTCTGACTTTCAATTTCAATAAATTAACAAAACCTGTCTAAATACAGGTTTCCACTTTGGAACGTGTGCAGATTGCTGACAAAATGGTCCGTAATAAGTCCATCTGGAGGGTTAAAAACTTTCTGAGAGCACTGTAAATGAACACTCTGCTGGCTGTGGGTACACACCGCTCCCTGGGGGAAAAGCAGCATGGATTTAGCCTGATGCACAAAGCACAGAGGCATAAATCAATGATCAATCAAAAGCAGAGAACATCATGACATTGTGGCATTAATGGAAGGCTGATGCTGGAGGAGCTTCTACTCATTTTTAATTTATTATACGGGAGACATCTGGATTTACATGAACTCTAACATTGACTGTAACCGTCATAGATGATTTATCCAGTCAATTTGAATAATAACTTACATAAATATGTGATATATGATGTTATTATTTAGAGAAGAGTGGATCAATCCTCTTTTTATGTGATGACAAGTAGTTGGATTTTCTATTACACCTGAAGAGATCATAAAACTGCTAAAACAAAATAATAATAACAGTGTGTCCACTATGTGGTGCTAGAGATCACCCACCATTCACATGTCATGTTGTAGTGTAGGATGTGGAGAACACACCATGTAAATTTCATGTTAATCAGATGATGTTTGTCATATGAGTCAGACTTCTTGTGTCCAGTAGGTGGCGCTATGATATGAGTCAGTATTGTCACATAGATGTTCTCAGGGTTATAAGGACTTCGTGTTTTATGGCAAAACCTCAAAATTTGGTGCAATGCTACGGCCAGTAGGTAAAACAGAGGAGAAAGATTTTGATAACTTTTTATCTTCAAGGTCTGTAGATGATACTGAGTTAATTTGAAGTCAGGGGATTTCAAGGAGGAGTTTGTTAAAGTACGAGGCGTGAAAATGGCGGCAAAATGAAAAATGAAAATGTATTATATAATATATATAATTAATATATATACAAAATCAAATCCTGTGCAAAGTTTTGAGTTTTCTGGCATGTTTAGGCCCTCAAAAATGCATTTGTTTCGGAAGAGGAATAATACAGAAGAATTCCTAGAGATACAACAGGGCCTTCACATCGTTAGTGCTTAGGCCTTAATCATCAATCAACAATGTCTCTGTAAAACCCAGCCACAGGCATATTTCTCATCACCTCAAATGACTAGTTTCAGACCTGTCAGATCCTCCCCTCTGTGTTTATCCTGTTTATGAAAGTGCAGTGTCTGGTCTGATCACAGCAGACAGCAACGTCCCCTCTCACAGCCTTGGAGGATGGAGGTGATCCCTCTTCCCCTGCAGGTATCAAGGGATACTCTGCTCGAAATCCAGAGAAATGAATGCGCCGGCGAGCTGCTGGCATTGACTGATGTTGTTGTTCCACCTGAAGACGAGAGCACAGTCAAGGGCAGGGAATCCACTGTATTTATATGACATTTCTGAGCAAGGGAGGTTGAAGGAGGCGCTGACCGAGAATGATATCTGTTCTTCAGCAGACAGAAGAATGAGCCTCAAAGTGACCAACACACTCATTTAAACATCCAATCAGAAAGAAAGTATGATGCGATGTGACTGATGTCTACATTCAAAATGCTACATTTGTGTTTGATGCTAACACTGAGGCAGTTGAAAATGAGTTTTATACATCTTTTCTCATATTTTTGGAGCAATAAAAACTTCAAAAGCTTCCAAGAAACTTGATGGAATGTTTTCACCAGTTATTTTTTGTTAGGGTGAATTATTTAGACCCATATCTGACTTAAAAGTCCACTCAAAACAGTTTCTTCGATTGGTTAGCTCCTCCATGAAAAGTGTCTTTTTTTCATCTATCACCAGTGAAGGACCAGAAGCATACTTTTTGTTTTTAAAAGCTTATTTATATCAGCCTTCACAAATCATTTTTAAACTTTCCTGAATGTAATCCATCACTTTGAATCACACTGCTATGGTGATTTCCCCCTCTGAGGCTAATTAATGCATTTAATTTAAAAATATTTAGTTTTTTTCATTTATCTTGCCAATTTATGTTGGCAGTGAGAAGCAAAACTGAATGGACAGATAGCATTTAGGTGGTTAAAATGTAGCACTAATAGAGTATATTTTGACACAGTTGCCATGACAGTTGAAATCATATTCGGAGAAACTCCCAGTTGTCTCTGCAGTAGATGATTATTTGTACAGTAATGTTTCTCTTCTAGCTGTTTTTAATGGGAATTTAAAAACAATAAGAGGCTTAGACTCCCAGAGAACAGGAGAAGGAGAATCTGTATTTTGTGGTGTTACAGGACAGAAGCACACACGTATATGTATATATATATATATATATATATATATATATATATATATACACTTTTTTTTTTTAAAGCAGGATTGGGCAGGTTTTGACTGACAACTTGAAGCTGGTCACATCCTCATATCAGAGACAGCAATGTCTGATCTTTATTGAAAAGCTGATGTTGGTGATTTGGGAAAACCTGGAGATATTGGTGTGAGCAAAACAGAGTAAAAGCACATCAGATCAATTGGACTGAATCTGTCTGGCCTTAGTTGAAGGTGAAGGACTTGTGGATGAAGCGGCCTGGTGGTTTATTAAATCTTGTATGTACTGTATGTAAAGCATCCTTGGGTCTGTGAAAGACGCTATATACAGTACCAGTCATAAGTAAAAAAAAAAAAAAAGATTTATTATTATTATTAAACCTTATATACTGTTCAGAGTCTAATTTGACCCATTTTTGTATTTGAGAGAAGAAAAAACACCTTAAAAAATGCAATTTTAGTCAGAAATGTGATGACTTATCCTAATGTGATCCAGAATATACAAAATGAAAAT
This sequence comes from Scomber japonicus, assembly GCF_027409825.1. NCBI lineage: Eukaryota > Metazoa > Chordata > Actinopteri > Scombriformes > Scombridae > Scomber > Scomber japonicus. Next base: position 28,512,785 of record NC_070590.1, on the reverse strand, counting down.
AATAAAGTTTTTTGTGCATCTGATACACATTTTTTGTGTTTATATATATATATATGTATATATATATATATATATATATATATATATATATATATATATATATATATATATATATATATATATATATATATATATATATATATATATATATAAATCAAAAATACCGTTTATTCACCATTCATCATCATTTATTGAAGGCATTGTGTTATCCAGTGGTATATAGCATTGGTCCATTATATAGAATAACTAAATATGTTTTAAGCTTCATTATGGATTAATCACCAATTTATGAATGATTGATGAGGTATACATCAAAGATCTGTGTTTCCAAAATGATGTATAGAGACTAATTATGGGGGGATACTTTGAAATGCCTGAATATGAACAGTATGTAAGGGTTAACATAATGTCTGAGTGCAAGGGAATGGTAAAGATCATAAGCCAGTGTAGTCGATGGAGCAGGATGCAGCTGCCTGCACACTGTCCCTGATATGGAGATGATTTAGTCTTACAAAGGCAGAGGTTAGCCTTACAGCTGACTGGGGACCTCAGCAGTTGTGTAGGCCTCTGATCCGTCCCCTCCCCTCCAGCTCTGGCCTTGACCCGTCTTTGCATTTAGCAAGCTGCACCCACACACACATTCCACATTATGCCCATAAATGCTTCATCATACAGCTAGGAAACTCATCATTGTACTCGTTTTCTTCACCAAAAGTCCTGCGTTCACTAGCTCGTCTTCAAAGTAAAAGCATGGACTCATCTTATTTGAAAGTAACCTTGTGAAACCAAATAATTGAGACACACACACACACACACACACACACACACACACACACACAAAAGCATTAATTTGATTTGACAGAGTGAATACATGTTTGTCTGTTGAAATATAGGCCAATGGATGTGCAGGGTTTTATTTTGATGACTATGGCTTATTATAACAGCAAAAAATCTTTTATTTATTCAGGATGTGTAGTTGAAATGAAAAATAAAGTGGCCATGGGAAAGGTTCAGTGTGTGTGATCGTATATGTTGGAGAATATCTGCTTGTGAAAAGCAAGAATAAGGCAAGGTTGAAAATACTGAAAAAGCAGACTTTTTTTTTTGTGAGTTGTAAATGAAGGCAGAGAGGCTGCCAAAATATTTTCACCACTTACAAGCAGAGCAAAATGTGCAACCCAAACGCTCAGATGCCCTCAATGATGCCTCAGTCTTGTTTCCATAAAGACAGACCCTGGCTGATTTCTTTTATTTTTTACTGGTTTGTTTATTTGTGTTTGTTTGTATTTTGGGTGGTTAATGTGTTCTTGTTGATACAGTTGTAATGAGTATCATAAATTAAAGAAGAACGCAGACTTTTGAGGCTACTCAGTTTAAGTTATTTAGAATAATGTTGGGTTACGTTCAGCAGCACTTTTTATCTTTATGGTAGTGATTGAAGACTTGAAAATGTATTAAACATGGCAGAAATATGGTGGTACTCTCTACTGATAATGATTTGATGAACAGGGAACATGTTTAGAACCAGAGTGTGAGCAACGTGATCATCATACCATCAGACTGTAGAACACCACAGCTCCTACCAATAAGACTGAGGCTGAGACTGTTTATTGTATATAGTATTTAGATATTGTTTATCATATTTAGTATTTTATTTTATAAGGGCCCGAGAAAGTTTCTTCTTCTTTTTCTAAAATAAACGCATTTTTGGCAGCCTAAACATGCCCGAAAATTCACTAAAATTTGTACACATGCCAGACCCTAGGCAAATAAGAAATACTCACTCCAGATTGACGTAGACAGACAACATTTGGGACACATGTTTGTCATGTAAAGATGCACAAACATCTCTTGGTCCCCTACCTGACCCCTCCAACAAGAAGTCGACCATTTTAATTCGATTTTTCAATTTTGGCGCCATTTTCACCATTTCCACGCCTCATACTTCAAGCTCCTCTCCTAGAGATTTTATTCAAGCGACATCAAATCATCGCCACTTGGAGGTTTAATTTAATTAAGAATACTGTTGTGAAAAGTTTGAATATCCCCAATGAAGTTTACCCTTACCTCACCATACCTTTATGGCTATGAGTCAGTCAGGGAAATGTACAAGCTCTATTAGCGCTAATCACAGCCATTCATAGCTTAAAATATACCAAAAGGTCCTTTTGATTATTGCTGTATGGGAACACTTGCATCATACACTGAGGTCATTTTGAAACTATTGTGTAAAGTTGAATTATACTAATTTCTACCTGGTAGTGCAATACAGTGAAAAATCATGTTAAATTGCAGTGTGTTCAATCAAGAAGTTCACCTTACCAGTCTGCACAGAACAACCCTGATTGGATTCATTACATGTGATAGATTCTTCTAGCTGAGTTGTAATGTCATTTTCGATAACAAAGAAGAATGGAGATAGTGAGACATGACAGCATTCCCACACTGTTAATTAAACATGAATACATATGTTAAATATTGCTGCACGCTGCCAGAAAACACACTGATATTATCAACCCTCATGAGAACCTGTTTTTTTATTTATTTTTTGAACTGAAATATAAAGGCTACTCAAAAGGATGTTATTTATTATATTGGACTGGTTATCTCTAAAAGCAAAAATCCCTTTTGCTCCTTCTTCCCTGCTGACTTTGGTCAGAGCTGAAGACAAAAAGAAAGAGACTTTGATTCCTCCTTCAGAGAAGCAATACAGTTATCTCTTGTAATTGGAACATTGTTGGTGTTGGTCATGCTGTGAGACCACTGGCAGTTTAGCACTTCAGGCTCATCACGCTGCCATAAAGTTTAAAAAGCTTTTCCTGGCAAGAAATGTCTCAAGACAAGTTGGTTTAACTTGAATGGAAAGAGTTGTGTGTTGGAAATGTTTGAGTTCATTTTGCTGTTGTTCATGTTATAAAATGATTGGCTGCGTCCCTCATTTCATTGTGGGAATAAAACACAATGTCCTTTATTACATTAGTGTCATCACATTAGTGGCGTATAATAAAACAAAGCTGTAAGAGAAGTCTCACAACCTTGAGGCATGAGTTTGAATGAATATCTCCCAGATCAGTCGGCAGAGTGTATCTTCTGCCATTCATCTAAACACACAAAGAGGTAACAGGCAGTTTGACTGACACCACAGTTACCAAAATTGCGCTTCATTTTTGCAGCTTTGCTCTGATAACGAGGTTACACTGGAAGGAGCCCAGGATCTAACACAGGCAGATATTGATGTTATTGTGCTAAGACTGTATGAATCCCTATCAGTGCTGACAGCCGTGACACTGAATAACACCATTTATTAAGAATAGTGAGGGGAGAAGAGAGATAACTCTAGTGCTACTGGTGTGCTGATGTAGTGCTGAGAGGAATTCAGAGAATAGAAATGGTTGCTTCTTTATGCATAGACTATGTAGAGCTACAGTTAATGTACTTGTATGGAAATGCTCTCAAAGATTTAATGCATTACAATGGACACGAATGCATACTGTTATATATAAAGTATGTCTTGATCTTTATATCACACCTGTCAATTATAAATGCTTTCACATAATCTTTTATTTAATGTTGCAATTGATTCATTTCTAATGTTATCTCTCCTTTGGAATGTAAAAGAATATCCCAAAACTGACTGTTAACCTCTCAAATAAGATACGTCAAAAGATGGATCACTTTATTTAGAATTTCACTCTGACAGATCCTCGCTGAGGAAGGTAACGCAGAGTTTTGTAGACCTTTGCAGAAAATACCAGGATTTGCAAAGATGTCAGTACTGGAGCATCACAGACTCACAGTACAGGTCTCCACCTCTAGGGACACCCTGCTGTGTCAAGAGATTTATGATATATCAGAGACTCACTCAAAAAGAGGACTTTTTTAATGAACTGTTCCTTTAAAAGGACTTTAAGTAAATACATTACACCACTTCAGAGTTGATGAGATTAAGACAAAGCGGTCAATGGTCTGTCTCTCTCTGCCCTCTTTCTCTTTCTCTTCTGTCTCTGTAATAACACTCACACACACACACACACACACACACACACCTACCTACCCCCTTTGTCTTTCTTCCTTCACCCTTATGATTCCCCAGATAAAGACACTATCCAGACACAAATTAAGAAGTAAATTCCTGGATATGAGTTCATTATATTCTGTGTGTTAAACCAATATTTGTAATAACTGTGAATCACTTTGTAAGCCGGAAATTAATGATTTCTGTGGCTGCTATACAGCATTATAGTCTAATTCTGGAGTCTGTGCTATTTGAATTGACTGAGTTAGTCATTTCATGTTTTACATTTCTGTGTCGACAGTGTCACCCAGTGACCACCTTTAAGGTGAATTCATATTAGACTCTGCTTGGGTGTAACTTGTGTTATGTCTCTTATTGCTGTTTAACCTGTAACCCCCCCCCCCCCCCCCAAGCAGTTCTCACTTCTCCCCAGTGGATGTGTTTTTGTTAGCTAAGGTGCAGGATAAGACCTGTTCATGTATGTAAGTTAAATAAGGAGAATTTAACAGGAAAGCTAATATGGGTTGTTGTTTAGGTGTCTGTGACTCTTATATTGAGTATCAGGATGCTATCAGGCTCAGTGTGACCATCTTATCTACTGATGATACATCACTGTTTTATGTAAAGATCTGATTGATTTAACACGTTCTCATTCTACAAAGATATGATATTCTAAATGCAAAACCAGGAGACATCATCATGAAACTCTCTCATTAGGTTTCTAATTTTGTTTCCTCAATTGAGAACGCTGGATAATTGATTACAGAGCAGATAATCATGCAGCAGTTGGCAGTCAAAGCCAATTTCATTTCAGGTGGACTTAAAATGAGCTCTATAAATACATTTGCTTAACTATTTAGCAGGCAGAAGTAGACACAGAGCAACATTAGCATTATTCTTTTTGTCATGTTTGTTTCTACCTGATTAAAAACCAATATTCACCATTGTTGGACCTCAGTTTTGGTCTCCAACAACTTCTTGAAAAAACTCTAAAAAATAAAACATCAGGCTCTTTCGCTACCTCATGCTCCATTGTGTTCACAAGTTTAAGGCAAACTTCTGCTTTTTGGTGCTGGGTGTGCCATAGTGTGGTTTCAATAATACTTTGAAGTAAAAACAATGAACTTAAATCTCCCTAGAGCTGGGTGTGTGTGATATCTCATCCTCATAAAAATACACCTTTAGCATTTGGCAAACTCATCTAATCCAATGTTAATAGTAAAGTATATCAGTGCAGCTTTAAATAAAGAGCAAGTTCTCAAGGATGACAGTGATGTTTGGTGACAGAAGAAATGACTGGCAACTTGAAGTCACATTTAACCAGTTTATGGACAATTTTGCAATCTCTCAATCAAATGATACAATGACTATATACCACAATAGTGACTACTGTATGCTGAACCTCCAGTAAGGTCAGAAAACATATCAAACAAGTCAACAATGCAGCCGTCAATGGGATCATACATTGTAAAATCAACAGTTAAAAGATTAAAAAAAACAGAACGAAGGATACATTGTAATTTGACAAGTGAATACTGCAAACTTTAAAATGCCCAGAGAATGATGCATTAAAGAGGATTATAGATCATGTGGAATACGTATAACTGAAATCCTTAAACCATAAAAAAAAGAAGAAAAATAATACTCTACACATGTTTGTTCATGGTGCCATGTGCAAAAATACACCTTACTGTAGGTCAATTCTAGTACCAGATCTATTTTAATAGGGATTTGAAACAAATTAATTCAAACTTATTGACATCAATATTTCTCATGTTTATCTATTTGGTGAAAAGGGTGATAGTTACCCTTCATTTTTAGTTTGGCAGGCATCTGACTCTCATCTGTCAGTAGTTTTTTGCAATCCGCCCCAAAAAATGTAATCACATCCTGTGACATAGTCTGCAGCTGACTGGTTCACCATCGTCACAAGCACATTACTTAACATGTGAGTACATCAAAAGCATTCCCACATACATCAATCTCATCCCTGTTGTTTTGTTGTCAACACACCTCTTACGCGTATGTATGCACAGGAGTGAACTAAACAATAGCAGAACATCACATTATCAATCACTTGTGCTGTAAATATATTCTCCTCACTGGAAATGACAAAAGCAAAACAAAAAAAGAAATCCCTTGAAAATGCACGAAACCACAGAACATGGCAACCACTCCTGCAGTGTTATGAACAGCGTCTGGCGTTTATCTCGGGGGATCTGGGGAGGGGGGACAAACCAGGTTAAAAGCGTGCATTCATAACACCTGAAAAAAGCTTCATAACAGCTTCACAGAGCATTTGTCCCAAGTTTGACTATCCTTTAATTCATGAAATATTCTTGCTTGTGTCATCTGTGGCTCACATGTGGACTAAAGCTGTGTGCCTGCTTCTTAGTAGAACAAGTCAAAATGGGTGATTGAACACATGTTCTGGTTGGCTAGTAGAGTACGTTTGAGCAGAAACCTTGATCCTAATATCAGTTTAATAAATGGATATTTGAAGAAGCTAATTGAAATAACATGCTGCTGTTTTGCATGTCTAAACCCATTATAACACTACAGTAAACTGCCAGAGAATTAAAGTAAAGTAAGTAATTCATTAGAATGAATATTGCCTGTGTTCATTGTTGTTAGAGTTATGCTATTGAAGCATGGTAGTGGTAGTGCAGTGCTTTTCATTTGCATTCCCACACAAAAGATTAATTAACTTTAACAACAATAACCTTTAGGTTAACAGAAAAGAACACACAAAGCAAAAACTAATCAACAAATATGAATGGAATCAAATGAGTGCCTGCAAAATTTCTGGAATGATTTTAGTTTAATGTGATTAAGATAAGATCTGCAAAAACACCAGTACTGTATGGTCCTTTTTAAATAGCTTTATCTATATGCAAGTTTTTACTCACTGATAGTGAAGTGGCTTCAGGCATTTTAATATATACTTTAAATAAGATTAGCATTTATTATTAAGTACTACAGCATCAGTTTTATAATTGCAGGTATAGAAAACGTGATTTCTGATAAGCTGCAACCTGTTTATATATATATTGTATAAAGGTCCACTGCTTGAGGATCATGGTGGCTGCCTGAGAAACATACATACAATATGTTTTTTGTTTTTTGGGGAATTTTTTGGATAATTTACCTTCAGAATCAGAAAGTTACATTAGCCCAAAATGCCATCAGATGTCACTAATAAATGTTGTTTTTACCCCCCCCCCCACACACACACACACACAATTAACAGCAGCACGCAATAAGAAGTCACTTCAGTGCCATGTTGCTCATAAAACCACACACTAATTAACACAGATTCTCAGTATTCAGTATGAATATGCCATGAAGCTGCTATGATGCTGTAATTAGGTGTTTCAAATATGCCATTTGATAAGTGTATACATTTTGAAAAACAACAGTGCAGGAATTGTCTGTACACATTTGTACATGTTCTACACACACTACAATGGAAATAAAAATTTGGATGCACTATGCTGTAGGACTTTGCCTGAGAAATCATGGTGTACTATTTATTATTCTGAACTGTTTCTCATGAAGGATCCGTTACTCTGTTTTGCATACAACTGTAAAAATACAGTAAAATTCAACAATCACATTGCATTTTTTCCTTTTTTTGTCGTTTACTTAAAAAAGCGTAATGGTATTGTACAGATATTGAACAGGACGTGACACAATAATAATAATAATAATAATAATCTGAATGTACACTTCAATATTGGGCAATAAACAGTCAACTATCAACAGTTACATTTATTTTTTTCTTTTTCCCTTTTCACATACAAAAAGGTTTGGGGAGACACAAACTCAATAGTTCTACCATCATCAAATTAGTGCATGATCCAAATTTTTCCCTTTCTCAGATTGACGCCTCTCACTCTTGGCGAGCCAACAGAGAACAGACTCCAATGCAAAGCCAGAAAGAAAAAGAAAGAAAACGAAGGGTGAACCACTGGCGCTCTTGGATTTCCATTCTTCTTATAGGACTAATAGTCTGCTCTTGCTGTTCAATGCTGAGAGAAGCTCGAAGGTTGTCGTATTTCACATCAGAACTTCAGCAGGTAGCAGAGTAAGGTGACCGTCAGCAGGAGGCATACAGAGCAACGGGGCAATACAGCCGCCCCATTGACACTGTGCATGGCACCGGGACCTGAGGGAGAACCACGCAAAACACACTCCATCAGCGGGGTCTGCAAGGTTTAGTGTTGAAATCAATAGTGGGACCATGGCTTTGCTTCAAAATGAACAGTGATTAGCTGGAATTCAAACGCTCATGTGGCTCATTTCCTGAGCCAAACAGGAGCTTTACACTGTTGTAATTGCCATGGAAACTGGTGAATGTAGAAATGAAAAGGTAAACCAGTGAATATCATACAGAAGGTGACCTCCATGTCAGTATTGATTTTTTAATATGTGCAGCTGCTAGCATGCAATGAACTAACCGCTAAAAATAGTGCATTTGGAAATAAATTACAATAATTTAAACATAATTATTAGTTTACATCTCATCAGTATGAACAAAAGCCCTTTCAGCTCTTACCATAAAGGATTATGCTGGCATTAGTGATTCCCATGGTGTTCATAGCAACACACGTGTAGTTCCCATAGTCTTCTTCCGAGACGTTGAAAAAGACGAGCATGGACTGTTTGCCTTGATTCTCTATCTTAACCCCATTTATTCCATTGAAGAGCCTGTAACAAAGAGGGGGGGGGGGGGCAACGTTCAAGGCTTTTATTGTGGTGAACAAGTGAGGAAAAGCAACTGTGCTTTTCTTCAATCCTCTGAGAGGTCATGTGTCTGTTTATCCTTTTTATGAAATCTAGCACTCAGTTTTGAAGTTTATATCTGCATGAAGTTAGAATACATTACACACCTGCAGGCTATGAAAGTCTTTTTTTCATACTAGAGCCAAAACACTCTGAATACAGATTTCTCATTTAAGCACATGTATTTGTGCACAGCATCCTTCATTGCAACTTAACCAGACATCTATTTCACTCATTCTATTTCCTACTCTTCTGCCACTGTTTCATTGTCTTATTTCAAATCTGTGGATGTTATTCATTTATTTTTATCAGCGTCCTCCATCTTTTTTGTTCTTGAGGACTGATTTTTGTCTTTTGGGGACTGATGAGCAATGGCGCCATCACCTTCAGGGACCATTTAAAAGTGTAGTACCAGCTCTGGGGCTGCTTATAAACATTTATTCATTCTACAGCCTTCAGTTGGAAAGTGCTGCATTATACCATTATATCCTTTTAAACCTCCAACACCCTGCACCCCCACTGACATAAACCAATTACAGTGTAAAAATAATAATAGTTGCCTTTGGTAACCGGGTCTGCTTTGCAAATGATCTGTAAGACTTTTCTTTCACTATAATGCTATTAAAACTGGATACTTTGCCCATAGAGGAAAGAAAAAGGGCAGGGGCTTGAAGAATTATCTCATTACATCAAAAGTACAGTCTTACTTTAAACAAGGATATGTGTAAAAAGCCATCACTTATTAACACAGATGATCCAGTCCTCCTTATTTCAGATAAAGCCCACACCCTGCAGCAGAATAGGTGTCTCTAACACTGACTTCAAACAAACTCCGGCCCGTAGAAATCACAGAGCACTGAGGAGAAACTTGCCTGCGGTCTTCTTTGTACCACTCAAAATCCGCCCTCGGGACAGCAGAGGCTTCACACTGCAGGACTCCTTTTTGTCCGATTGCAGTACCCGTACTCCTCGCCTTAGAAATGAAAGGAGGATCTATAAAACACATGACAAAATGAAACGTTTAGCATCGTATTCCTACAGTATATGTGAAGTGACACAATGATGAGGTTAAGCTTCACACAGTCAGGGTTTATTTGAGGTTATATCCAAGAAATAGCTATTGGCTTTTTTTTTATGTCCCCCATAAGTCTTGGTCTTGGTCTTTATGTCCCCTCCCACATGGTTCAGCCATGAATGTCACGGTTTTGACTCTTACAGTTGATGGTGACTTGCACTGTCCTGACATCAGGGGTTGAGATATCATTAGAAGCAATGCACTCATACGCTCCTGACTGCTCTTTGGTGACGCCTGTCAGCTCCAGATGTTCCCCCTCCGTCACAAATTTATGGGTGCCTGAGGAAAAAGAAAAAGAGAGGAGGAAACACATTAGTAAATATGTCTGACCCATACTGACCCAGCTAGAACTCATCATGTACCTAATGAGGCTGAATAGTAGCAGCCTGTAATTGACACGTTAACATAAAGTATGTTCACCAGACCAGCCATCACTCTGAAGGGTTTTGTTTAACCTGCTTATTATGTGAGACTGAGGTCACTTAGTAGTTTTTCCTTTTCTGTCTTCAATATGAAGCTCCATGTTCTTGCCTTATATCCTGCAAAGAACATGAATCACAACATGTTTTCTCTGAATACAAATGCTATACCACCTACAAATGTACTGCATGTCCTCACCCAATTCTTAACATAACACACCCACACACAGACACACGCTCACACCTACCAGGCGGCTATAACACCACCTGTGATTCTGTATTTTTAACAAAACAACGGTAGCAACATAATTGTGTTGCTCCTAATGTTACGCAAGGATGTAGGGATCAGAGACCAGGAACAATGTGAGCCAGGATCCAGATTACATGGATCATACAGAAAGTGTTAGGACAATTTACACAAGCTGCTATCCTGTTACACCTACCACAAAAAACATGACAATGGCCATTCCTGATATTTTACAATAGGAGGGTTGTTTTGACATATAAAGCTTTTGCAATCATACATTAGAGATAGATATATTAGTCAGTCAGACAGTTCATTAGCTACGCTGGTCCAGACTGAAGCCGATAATGGTTGGGACAAATCTCAACAACTATAGGATAGATTGGCGTGACATTTTATACAGACATTTGCACCCTACTTAGTATGAACTGTATACATGTTGGTGATCACCTGACTTTTCATCTTGCTAAATCATCAGGTCAGTTTGTTACTTCAGTTTATAACTGAATACCTGCAGAAACTCATGACATTCTTATCAACCTGAGCTGTATCATGTATTTCATTCTAATTAGCAAACATTAGTATAAGGATTGGCTGAGTCGGGGAAGACGGTCAAGTAGAGATAGGAGTAATCTCCATTTGATGTATGTTTATTTTTAGAAGACACCACATGAATCAAAGCAGTTCAAGCTGGTTTAGCCGAGTATCACAGGCCATACTGAGCAGTGCACAATAGTGACAAAGTGAGTATAGGTCAAAGATAGTTCTGTCACATCCTGGTGTAGTTTGTGTTTTATTTTGAAATGTTGTTCTCTCTTTGTGTATTTTGTTGGTTTTACTTCCTGTGTTTCTCCTGCCTTAGTTGATTGCCTCATGTGTTTCACCTGTCTTGTTTTACTCACCTGTGTCCTGTTAGTTATTACCCCATGTCTATATAGGTTTTGGTTTTCAGTTCAGTCTTTGTCTGAGTCTGTGTTGTTTTGCACAGTGTTTAGTGGTCTTGCGTTTCCTGTCAGTTAGTTCCTGTTGTGTGTACTTTACTTCCCATGTGGGCTGAGTTATTTTGTTGTTTTCTCCTGAGTTGGCCAATAAAGTGCCCTGTTTCCCAAGATTGTCTGCTTTTTGGGTCCACCTGCTACACATCTGTGATAAGTTCTCCCCAGAAATCTGAAAAAAAATACTTGGAAACTGGACAATACATTTGCCAAAAGGTGGATTTAGAAATTGGAAGAACCTAGTTAGTCATTTAAATGAACATGAGCATTCAAGATGAATTACCAATATGAAGAGGTGCCATGAACCTCAAAACTAAGACATCCATTGATCAAATCAACCAGGATTTGATGCACGTTTAGGTGCAGCAAAAGAGTAGTGTGATACACAGAGTGTTTGTCATAATATGTTATAGAAGACATAGAAATGTCCTATATGACCCACATAATGACAATTTCCTATCACTGGTGTAATTGACCCAGACATGAACAAACATTTGAGGAGGATTCTAAACAAAGAAACAAAGGTGCACCATCTCAGCAGTCAAAGTCAAACTGAAATGATTTCTGAGTGATGTCACTTGGAGACAATGATAAACTTCAACTTCAACTTCAACTTTATTTATAAAGCACTTTAAAACAACCACAGCTGAAACAAAGTGCTGTACATAAATAGATAAAACAACACAGGAACATAAAACAATTAACAGGAAATAAATACTAAAATTGTTTGTTTTTAAAACAAATTAAAAACAATAACTAAAAAAACAAACAAACCATAAAACAGTAAAACAGGAGCAGAGTCTCCTGCACGGTTGAAAGCCAAGGAATAAAAATGGGTTTTAAGACGAGTTTTAAAAATAAATAAAGATGATAGTCAGAAAGGAGAAAAAAGCAAAGTACTTTTCAATCAGAATGGTCTGTACTCCTGACATTACCCACACTAAGGGTGATTAAATGCGAGCCTTCAATTGGTGCATTTATCTCTGAACATTTCGTATGATTTGTTAACACTCCTTTGACACTACTGGAACAGGTCTGACACACTTCTGGAGAAGCTCAGTTTGAACATGAAGACTGTGTACAATCCAACAATAATGGTAGCAACATGATGGAAATTAGAATGGTACAAACAAGAATATTGCAACTAAATGAGTAGTTGCTGTGTTTCCTGTGCAGCAGTCACACTCTGGTTGCAGCAGAGCCAAAACTCCTTCTCCTTTGGTGTTGTCCAGAGATTGTACAATCTTTTTAGCTCCTCTGTGCAATGCTGGGCAGCTTTACAGTAACATGTTAAATACTTAAGAGTACAATCTTTGTCGGTGACCAGATGGAAGGCCAAGATTGATTGTGTGAAAGTGGAGAGCATAACTACCTCATACAAGCTTTCCAAACCCTCTCAATGCAGAAGAAAGACTTGGACACAATGTCCACAGCAACCAGCATAAATGGTGAACTCACATGACATGGATTTTTGTACTGAGCAATGTAATCTGGTGTATCTATTGTATAAGATCAACCGCGTAAGCAAGATTCTGTACTGAACTCCGGTGTTTCTCTTGAAATGCTTACAAGAGAAACAAGCACAGTGACAGTATATCTGGACAATTTCAGACAAAATGGACTTTCTGCCTCTCAAGCTGATACTAGAGAGATAGCAGAAATCCTTCAGATTGACAGGACATTTCCTAAAAAAAAAAAAAAAGACAGCGGAAAACAACCCGGCAGTTCATGTATAAGGGCAGACAAGAAATCCACTCCAGATGAGCAAAAAATAGGGTTTTTTTTTGTTTTTTTTCATCTCAAGTGGACACAGCCCTCAACAGTTTGAAGGAATGTCTTTTATGGTTTTGTTCTCAAAAGAAAACATGTCAAAGACTTTTCAGAGTAGCAAATTTGCAGACAGCTATAAGAAACTGCAAACATGACGCGACTGCACAATAGATTCTGGGGATTTGGTTCTAGAGGTCAGGGCTGCTGTTTCCTGATCATGCATCTTCCTCCCCAAGAGAGATCCTTGATTACACTTACAAGGAACAGCTTCTGGGTCTCCATGGAAACCTCAGCATTGCCCTTCATCTCCAATTAACTCTTCCAGTCACTGTTGTCCCTGCGTGGGGAAGCTTCTCAGCTTGAAAACTCATCAAAACCTATCTCAGGTCAACCATGTCCCAGGTGAGACTTTCAGGACTGGCTTTTATTTCAAAAGAGTGTAATGTGTGAAGATCCTTGGATCTGGAGAGGATAGAGGCAGCATTTGCACGAACCAAGGCCTATAAGCAGCATTTGTAGAATAAAAGCTTAAAGGGTGTTGCTTATAATATGGGTCTGGTTCCCTAAGAAAACGATTCAGTTTTAAGATGCATATATATATATATATATACATATATATTTGAATCTACTTACAATGTTTTATTGTTCTATATATTTAAATTGTGCCAACTTATTACATCCTGTTAATGTGAACATTGGCTCTTTTTCAGTAGAGTGCAATTTTCAAAGGTCTTTTGATGTGATGGCGTAGCATTTGCATTAGCCAAGAACCATAAGCCTATTGAAGTTATTTAGTTAGCTTTTCATTGTTCTGCTTTTTATTGTTATTTGTTCATATTTAGAAAATGACATGTTACATGTTTTTATATTTATATGTAGAACATTTATTTTGAAAAAGGAAAAAAAAATCATATTTTTCATCAGTGTCAGTTTATTTATAAGATAATGGTGTTAAATGCTGTTTGAAGGGGCCCGTTGGGAATTTCTGTCTAGGGCCTCAACAGACTCTAGAATCACCACTGTATGTACTCCAACACACTTGGCTTCCCAATACCATAAAGCCCTGTGGAGTCTTCCACTTACTGTTTGGCAGTTTGGATATGAAGCAGAACACATGAAGCACAACAAACATGTACGTCCTTGAACACACTTGAATGTAGCATAGAGACCTGACTAGAGTGCTAAAAAAAAGGTGGTGTAATGTTTCAGTTTCAGTTTCAAGTTCATTGTAAAAATGGAACATCAATACCCATAAAGAGATTCTTTGACTCAGAGCCAACTCAACTTACACATAATAAATCAAATAAGCCAAATGGTATTAAGTAGCAGGGATATTTAGTGATTGAAATATAACAGTATTTACATAGTAAATATAAGGTCTTGAGTGCAGAGAATATATAAGTATTTACCTAAAGGCTTTGCCTAAGACAATACAATACAATAATGAGGATAATGTTCTTAAATATCTTAAATAGTCTTGGGAAAAAAGATTAAAGTGAGAAATGTAAAACAATGTAACAAGAGTTATTCAGATATTAAATAGTAAACAATATGTAACCCACAGTAATTCTGTCACAGTCACACAGTCTTTTGGCTGTGTGAAGTAAGGGTCATTGGTATTTGTGTGCCATGTGTTACCACAGTGTGTGTATGTGTGGTGTGTACAGGCAAAAAGTGTCAAGTGGCCTGATGGCTTGTGGGTACAGACTGTCCCTTAACCTGCTGGTTCCAGATTTGGAAGCTACTGTACCGCCCACCAGGCAGCAAGAGTGTGAAAAGTCTGTGGCTGGGATGGCTGGGGTCAGAGAGGATGAGGACGCTGTGCCTTCCTCCTGCAGCGCTGGTTGTAGAGGGCCCGGATGGCTCATCTAACCACCATCTGCAGAGCTTTGTAGTCAAGGACAGTGCATCTGCCATACCAGACCGTGATGCTGCCAGTCAGGATCCTCGCATTACTGTAGAAGTTGGTAAGTATCCTGGAGTTCATACCAAACCTATTTTACCATTGGAGGAAGAAGAGCTGCTGTCCTCCTGCTGCTTTCTAAACAGCTTAGATCCTTGTTGATGTTAATTCCCAAGAATCTGAAGCAACTGACCCTCTCCATTGCTGTTCCCTTGAGGTGGATGGGAGCATGCCTCCCCCCAAGCCTCCTGAACTTCATGACCAGTCTATGGTATTAAAGGCTGAACTAAAGTCAAGGAACAGCATCCAGGTGGGAGAGGTCAGTGTGCAGTGCCAATGCTATCACTTCAGCTGTGGACCTGTTTGGCCTATGGGCGAACTGCAGTGAGTGTAGTATGGTTGGCTGGGGGGATGTAATGTCATCTGTGATTATCCGCTCAAAGCACTTCATGGCAATACAGGTGTGCAATACAGGCAACTCACATTTGGTTTCTTTGGGACAAGGATGATGGTGGTCTTCTTGAAACATGTAGGAGCTACAGATTGGAGCAGGGAACGGACAGGTTAAAGATATCTGTGAAGACATCTGCACATGCTTTGAGAGCATGGCCTGGGATATTGTCTGGACCAGAAGCTTTGGAAATGTATACATTTTCATTTTTAAAGGATACATTTGTACACTTCTGGCTGAGATATTTGAAGTGGGCTGTTGTCCTGCACTGGTATAACCTCCCTACATTTGGCACTCGCCTCCTTTGAAAATGTAGTGTATGTTTGGTCAGAGTTGAACCTACTCTCTGAAGGGCACAGGCCTGCTCTGTGACACTCAGAACTCCCAAAACCAAGATACAATCAAGTACATTTAGTACTTAAAATGTAGTGAAGTAAAAGATTCCCCCATCTTCCTGTGCTGATATTGTAACTGATATATGTTGTTAATATGCTAGATACCTCTCCTTTTTTATGTGTGCAAACGTTACAAGCTTGTGATTATCCTTGTCAAATCTTAATTTTACAAAGAAGGGAAAAAAAATCAAACAGACCACAGAGGCAGTTTGTCTCTAAATTTGGGAATTACCATGTTTCCAAATGTCTCCAGAAGGCAGACAGCTCAGGGCACGCACTCATTACACAAAGAAAATAAACTAATTGCATTGAAACAAGCCCTCTTGAGTAACACCACAAATTACCCCTGACACCAGCAATCTTAAAAGCATGTTCTGGTGACAGAGAGACCTTAAACTATTGCTGCATGGGTGGGGGGGAAATGGATAGGAGCACTAATCCCAATCAGTAGAAATGTCAATCCAGCAATATCTCTACATTAGCATAATATCATTATGTTTTCCAAATCCTCCACTGCAGACTGTTGCAGCTGGCTGGGGATTCACTGAAAAGGTTGTGGGCTAGGGATAATCAGCTTGTTGCATATAACCAGGGGAACCGCTAGCACAGGTAATTGAACATTTTCATCATGGATAACTATATTAGACAGACTGCGGGTGACAAAAAGCTTTTGAGTTACTAGCTGGTACTGTGTAACTGCTTTAATGATGGCCAGGGGTGAAAGAAGTTTACTGTCAAATTATAATCAAATTATCTCATTGGCTTTATAGTACACTCGATTATTACTTTCTGGATTGTGGATGAATTACATTATGCCTCAAAACCCCACAATTAAAAAAAGAAAAAGCTAATTCTGCTTGTTGTGTAAAATAGAAGCTAATGGTATAATAAACGTCAACTTCTCAAGAATTTGAGGGACGATTTTTTTTTCTTCGAGAGCTGAAGCTACTTTTATTTCATTCTTAAATATAATGATACATAATTACAGAAACATGCTTCCAAAATAAATATGATACTACAGCTTAAGATGGAAGTAGTATTTTTTAATGAAGACGTTACTTTTTCTTTGTCAAAGCAGCTAGGAAAAAATATAGATAGGGAAAAAAAATAATCTTAGTATTTCTCTGTTCCATGATCCAAATGCCTGTTTTTCTCATTAAACAATTGTCTATTGAGTCCTATTTCAAACTGTAAAATCAGAGAGTGCTGGCAGCCTCAAATCCTGCTACTTTTGTCACAATAAATGAAGGCAACTACTGGTGTGTGGGTTTTTATCAACTTTCTGCTGATTCCCACTCAACCCACTACTGAGACTCTCTCTCTCTCTCTCTCTGTGTGTGTGTGTGTGTGTGTGTGTGTGTGTGTGTGTGTGTGTGCTCGCTCATTACACCATTGTTAACAGTAACATGTCAGCATTCAAAGAACAATTTGAGGACAGAGCAGAGGTGAATAGAGTACAATCAATGCAATATTGATTCCTTTTGAGAAATTTGATCATTACACAGCCAGTACAGAATACACAACAGATTTAACAACATGTAGATATTTAAACAAAGTGTAAGACAATAACCCAACATGTTTACAATTTACATATCATAATGTCAATCTAAAGTACCCAGATGAATGATTATAAAGAAGTCATAATCATCATATTTTAGTCTGGATGACTGAAAAACAATCACCATCATCATCATCAACACCCACCATCAGTGGTCTGAGGCGATGGCCATAATTCCAGCACAACATCAGTGTCAGTATAGTGCCACTGGATGACTAATAAGAGAGCCATTAAAGAACCGGGTGGCAGCCGGCACAAATGACCGTCTAAAAGCACTCAGCGGAGCACCTCAGCTATATTAGCCATTAGCTTAAGGAGCTCTGCTGCCTAGTCGGCACACTATGCAGCTTTCATAGAAAGATTACTGCAGTACAATATAAAGGACCAAATATTGCAGGAAACCACTTTGTATCATGATAGAAAACAAGCAGTTCTGTTTAGAACATGTTGTGAACCTTTAAAACCAAAAAGAAAAAAAAAAGTGAAAGCAGTTGACAGCACTCTAACAGAGGCTGACATGTACCAATTTTAATTTCACAGAAGAATAGGGGAAAAAAGAAAAGCAGGCCTAATATAATTGTTTCCCTTCTGCAATGGTGTAGTGACTAGTGAGATACTCTTACTGGATTTGTACCTGAGCAACATTTTACTGTGCCAACTCTGTTTCCCAGAGATTAAATATATGCAGTAGCCTATAGTATAGTATAGTATAGTATAGTAGTTTATACAGTAATTTACCTTTCCTATAATACTGTGAGAAATGTTCTAACTAGATTATATTAACAGGGAAAGAGTGATAGAAGTGTGATAGTGTGTGTTTCTCCCAGGAGTCATAGACAGGTGTTTGGGATGAGCTGTGTCCATTCAAAGCACAAGATTTGGGATTGAAATTTTAAATCCTGTGTAGATTTAAGTGTAAATACACTTTGGTTTAAGGTTAGGGAGAGATTGTGGCACAGGTCACTGAATGCATCATGTTCAGTATTCTGCCAACTTTTCTAACCTAAACCAAAATATACCTAAATATAAACATAAAAAATGTTAATAATCCTGTGGTGACTGTGAGTGGACAGCAGGCTGCCATTGTTGATCATTTGCTTTAATACATTTGGTACATTTTGTGACTTGATGACTGTACAAATATACTTCAACAAAGAAGAAAAAAGGATATTATAGACATAAGTTGTTCAGTTAATGTTGTGTCAAAGCAGCTATATTTTGTTTAGAATCTATTGAACATATACAGTCAAGCCCGAAATTATTCATACCCCTGGCAAATTTTGACTTAAAGTTACTTTTATTCAACCAGCAAGTTGTTTTTTGACCGGAAGTGACACTGGCGTCTCCAAGAAGATAAAAAGACGATGTACAAAAGGCATCATTGTGGTAAAAAAAATATTTCAGTCAGCTTTTATTTACATTTGAACAAAAAGTGGCATGTCCAAAAGGGGTATGAATAATTTCGGGCTTGACTGTATATTGTGATCTGGTTTCCACCGCATTCCAAACACATGTTGCTTTGTTTGATTGGAGGCTGCAAATTGTTCTAAATTGCCCATCAGTGAGATGTCTATCCATACATGTCAGCCCTGTGATAGCCTGGCAACTGGTCCAAGGCGTACCCACCTCCCACAGGAGGATAAGTGGATATATGGATAATGGATTGATGGATAAATGTGTTATCTGACATAGCTGAAGGCTGGCTTTACTTTGAAAGTTCTTTGGCTCAGTGTACCTCAGGAAAAAAGTGAAATCACAGTAATCTTTTAAATACACCAGAGGAAATGATGAATGAAAGGAAAATCTTTAGGTTTAACTTTACTGTAAAATGAATCCCTGGAACATGCAACCTTGGACAGACATGGCACAAAGTAAGCACAATCCACCCAAAGAGTGAGAAGTGTCCAGCAGCTCTGAATGCAGCAGGTTGTTTAGAGCAGGTGGAAGTGGGGTTGGTGTTAATATAATGGCTGACTGCTTCCTAAAATACTGAGGTAAAAGCAGCTTTCCTTTGTCTTGCCAAAAGAAAGGAGAGTGCAGCCTGTCGAGATTTGCAGTTTCACAGTAAATGTCAAGTTCAAATTGAGGTTTAATGAGCACAAATCACAGTATCTCCTGTCCTTGTGCTGTTACCAAATAACCAGGTTTTGTGTTTATTGAATTATTGCTCTATTTTTTAGTTTCACCACACAGCCTGTCTGTATTGTTTTAACCATGCAACATGGCTCTATAGATGGCAATGTTGGTCTGTCATTCATTTGGTCAACTCAGTCAGTCAGTCAGTCAGTCAGTCTACCACTGTGGTTCAGATTAAATATCTCAACAGTTCTGGGATTGATTGGATTTATATTAGAATAGTAAACAGACATCCATGATCCACAGCTTATCAATAATTTTTTAATGAAATGCATTGACAATTATTGGATGGATTGTTCTTAAATTTCTTATAGAAGGTCTCTAGAGGACCTTTTGCTGACTTTGGTGGTTCCCTGACTTTTCATCTAGTGAGATTGTCATTGATGTGCATGCTGACAGGCTAAACTACATGTTAAGCATGGTAACTTATGTGTTTTAATTGTCATGGACAGTTCACACTGGTCTCTGTGCCTCATTGTGTGAAACTGACTGCCGTAAATTGAAGGGAATGCAACTTCTATTAATATGTCTCTACCTACTATTTGTGCTATATCCATCTGTGGAGGTGGGTGTAGTTTTGGCAGTCAGCTGTAGGGGAGAGAGGCTGGGCAGAGCTGGCTCAGCAAAGAGCAGCGCCAGGTGAGTTGATTAGCTCATCTGGGGTGAGTTGACTAATCAACCTCTCTTTGTCTCTGCAGTAGTGGCTGGACTGTGTGGGGGAGGTGCAGTGCAGCTTAAAGGAGAGGTCAAAGTTTTTGTGTTTTAAGTTTGTGTCATCGGTGGAGACAGGACTGGGCACCAGGCAGCTCCATGACGGTTGACATTTCAAATAAAAGGTCTAAATTACATTAGTCTGTTCATGTTCTCTGCTGGGATAAACCCACTGTGGCAGCAACTGTGCTACATCTTCCTTAAATGCATGAAAGGAAAATCTTTAGGTTTAACTTTACTGTAAAATGAATCCCTGGAACATGTAACCATGAACAGACATGGCACAAAGTAAGCACAATCCACCGAAAGAGTGAAACGTGTCCAGCAGCTCTGAATACAGAAGGTTGTGATTTTCAGTTACACAGTGAATGTCAAGTTCAAATTGAGGTTTAATGAGCACAAATTACAGTATGCAATAAGTAGAGAGACAAATCTTCCAACACACACTGAAATGACTGCAGCTACAGACAGCTGTGCTTGTTAGATAAATACATTGCATGTGTCTGGGGCAGAGTGCATCACATCTCAGAATCAGGTGCAAATAGCCTGAGTAAATGTGACTCTGCATATTCTGCATATAGCATATAGCAGTGCAGTTCTGCAGGAAAATTTTGCTGGCACAAGCAGGAAAGAAAAATTGCCTGGCAGAGAGATGCTGGCTGTGGTTTTTGCAATGGCGTCACATATCATTTTATCTGTCTGTACATTTAATGATCAAACCCCTCATGAGCACATTTACATGTGAATGTTGATGCCTCTCCATTAGGAAGCTACTGGGCAAAGACAGAAAAAAAGAACCTGTAATTACCGTTAACTTCTGTTTGATATTGCACTGGCCTCTATTTTCATGCTTGTTTGAGTCTGTTGTTTTAGTGGAATGCACAGTAAAGTGTGACAGCAATTGACAATCTTTATACAAAGAGGTACATTAATTACTGGGCTTAAAAACAAACAAAAAAAACCCCAAGACTCTTCTAACAGCAAGCAGTTCTTTTGTTGAATGAGATATAATAATAATAATTAACCACTTCAAAATAAAGCGTTTAGTTCGAGTCACTATTCAGGACATAAAGTACAAATACCTTCCACAGTTTAAACATAATTTGTATTGTTCCCAACACCAGATGTACAGTAAAAATGTGAGTAAGCTCTTGCAAATTCTATATCATTGCCATTAAAGCTTTTATCCAGCGAGCTGTTCTTCATGGAGAGGGAGGTAAAGCTGTGACTGTTAGGGGAAAAAACACACTCGCACATACACTCCTTCTCCCTGTAGTCCATTAATCACACCATGTAATTGTCAGTATCAATATGTAGCAGCTACTTCCTCAAACACAAGAGCAGGCAGATAAATCTAAAGTGTCATTCCTGCATACGTAATTGTCCAACTCTTTCAATGAAAGAAACAAGGCCAACCACAGAATGTATATGTGTCCTTGTCAGGGACCAGGAATGTGGGACAGGAAGTTGCATGCCTGGGAAAGACACTTGAGGACACTTAATATGAAGCAGCATGGCTATGTTGACAGCAGCCAGCAGGTAATTCAAGAGTTTCATGGTTTCTAACCATTGCAGAGCCCTGTGGCCATTCTCTAAGCTGAGTTCTGTACCCAGCAGACGGTACTTGAAACGGTCTATGGTCCATTTGATGGCTAGACATTCCAGCTGCCCCACCGAGCAGGGTGTCTCCCCCAGGACTAGTTTCCTGCTGACAGCGGCCACTGGCCTTTTCTCTTCTCCCTCACCTCGCCGTCACGTTCCACCAGTACCTCTGCCTGAGGCATCGGTCTGGGTGTTGAAGGGCACACTAAAGTTTAGTTGCATCTGCCATCGTCTTTATCTTTTTTTGATGACCTTCTTGGACCACCTTCACTCTCCTTTCACTGCTTCCCCTGGGAGTGAAAACACTGCTATGGAGGCCAGTGTGACCATATCCTCCAGCACTGTTTGGTCTCAGAGGAGGCAGCTGGGTACGGCCAATCCTCTTACAGCCTCCTGAACCAGCACCGGATGCACTTTGCACAGATTATACAATACCCTTTTTTTTCTTCCCCTTATAGAGTGACTACGTTTAGCAAATTTCTCACACCAAATATAGAGCTGTAGCATAAGAACAATCATGACAGTGTTAGGAAAAAAAGGCTTTTTAGAACTCTTCTGTTCTTACAAATAGAGATGTATCAGGTGCTGAAGACCTTCGGTCAGCAACAAAAGTGTTCAAAAATAGTCTTTAAAAACAACTCAAAAATAACTTATATGAAAATCTTTATCTCCAAGGAGATAAACACCCCCTTTTCTTGTCAACTGACAGACACATATTTGTCAGCATTGATTTGGAACAGAAGTTTGTGCTAAGGCGGTGTGTGTAATCACTCCAGGAGGTGGTGTCTTATTTAAACTTTAAAACAACGCAAACTGTACTTTATGAAGTCTGTGAATGATATAAAAGCCATTTAAAGTTGTTACTGGGTGATCTGTCCTGTTCTTCACTCTTATCATCTTTGGTGCTATCACATGGTTGCAATAGCACCAATCCCATGGGGTTGAGTACATTAATGCTGTCGCAACACTTTTCTGCTTTTTAATTGTTTTATCCATTTGTCGCAGGTGAATATTTCTGCAAGCCTGCAACCTTATGCAAATCGAACTATAAATCAAACTCACGAAAACTAAAGTATTGTTTCGTATGTACGTTGTACGTTCCTAATGCTTACACTTGGGATGTTTTGTGTACCTTCTGGACAGAATATTGGATGAGAATTATGTTAGATGGGTGGATTTGTTCAGATCTATAAGGGCTTTACTCAGAATGTTCATGTGCCATATGTGGTATTGTTATATTGGTTTTAGTAACCTTAACAACATTTCACTAACCATAAGAATTTTAAAAATTGTGACATTGGATGAATACAACAAAAAATAAACTAAATACATGTCATCATGATTACATTTGCTATCAGCACTGAAAACAAAATAGAGGTGAGGCTGATGCTTTGCAGCATTTGGTAATAAGCAAAGGACTGGAAAAACATTTTTGACCTGATGGTGGCGCTTGGAGAAGAATTCAGAAATCACCAAAGTTATTACAAATGATCCTAAGGGGAATATGGACATGTATAGATCACATTTTTTAGCAATCCATCCAATGGTTAATGAGACATTTCACTCAAAACCACAAATGTCAACCTCATAATGGCAATAATATTAAGTCAGGAGGTCACTAAATTTATTAGGATACATCATATGGGAACCATGAATGTATGTAACTAATTACATTACAATCCAACCAATAGTCTTCATGGCATTTTACTGAAAAGCAAAAAAGAAAGAAAAGTGCTGCTGGTGTCAGCTGAAGGTAATGGAACAATATGATACAATATTCCATGTTAAACTGCTGTTTGTAACAATCCCATAATGCCCAAACATGCTTCGGAATAAAAAAAATAAAAAAAAGTATTACACCATAAGAAATGTGGACTCCATCTTTATATTCATCAGCTTCAATTTGGTGTTAATACTGTATAGTACCTGAAAGTTATGACAGCAATGCTGACTAATTGAATGAACTAATTAAAGGGGTCAGTTATCACCATGCATATGCTACAAATGGTGATAACTGACTATAGAATAAATATGTTACAAAGCAATCAACAGTTTTTATTAGTGGATGATAACTTGAAAATGCATAGAAGTATTTTAAAAGCAAGACTTAGAATACAGGATATGTATTTAACAGTCATGTAGTCTTTTCTACTTTATTTCTGGTTGGATTTTCAATTATCATTACTTTTTTTGGTTTAGTTTTGTTTTTATGTTAAAAAAAAGTTGAAAGCTTCTTCATGAATTTGTTCAAACTGTGTATACTATATTGATATTTTGGGTAAACTAGTTGTGTCTAATTAATTTTTTTGTGTCACTGAGTTTATTCTATTTTAAGTAGTCCAATCATATGATAAATGATGTGCTGTCAGAGTGAAATGTTCTGCTTTGTGCCCTGCTCTAATTTTTGTTGTTGTTCTTATTAAATACAAGAGCCATTTGAGAAGCAAATGTGCACATTTCTTTTGCAGTAAAATGTCTCAACAAGAAGTGTAATTAGAAAAAATAATAGTTACAAAGTTGTCTAGTTGTCTTAGAAACGGGTGGCAACCAACAGCAGCAAAAGCTTGCACCTTTTAACAGGAGGGATGCAATATAATAACAGCTGCCAAACCATCACTGCTAAATGCTCACTTATAGCACATCTGCAGAGGGGGAATAAAAGGCAGGGTGGCAGTGTTATTCAAATAAAAGAAAACTGTTGCGTGTATTAAAGGAAGCAGAACATACAATTGTCTTTTAATGTATAACCTGTGCAAACTACACAAAATATATATATTTAAATCTCATAATAGGCATCTTCCATCCTGCTATATACTTATATATGTTTTATATGTAAGTTTGTTCATGCGTTGTGATACATTAGGAGCTTGTGGAAACTTTCATTGTATGCAATGATTTGTCCTTTACTAAGACGTTCATGCTGCTTTTTTAGTAAAGTCATTTTTTATGGATGGGTGTTTTTCATTTGGTAACAACAGTGACTGTGAGCTGTAGATGCATAGATTCAGATTCATTTGCATAAGCCATTATAAGGGGCATTGACCACTGACAACAAGAAATTGACCTGATGCTATCAGAAAATCAATTCACCCATGAGACTGTATCAGCGCTGCCTCCATAATCAAATAAAGGCAGCACATTACAGTCGGGACTTGTTTGTTTGGGTTTAGGCTGAAGTCTGTGAGGCATGGATGAAATATTACATTTAAAGCCATATGTTCTAGTGCGATACAGTTTGTCTACTGTACTGTATGTACATTGTTGTATTTTTCTTCCTGAAGGACAAAATGGAGCAGTGAACTGTTTCTATCTTCTGCTGCTCGACAGATATTTCCAATGATAAACATGCCCTTGATTGAGAATCTAAAAAATCCTCTGATGTATGCAAAATGACACGCTGTGCTTCTTAATGCACAAAGAGGAAACCAGTTTTTGTTCATATACACATGCCCTATGTCTAGAAGAATATACATTACTTGCATGAGATTAATAAGTTGAAACAATTGCCATTTCTTTACGGTAAAGACTGACATTACAATGTAATCCTGATATATTACTGTCTTTCACCACACTACCACAACAGTTCATTGGGATCATTTTTTAAAATGTTTTTATCCACAAAGTGATCTCATTGGTGGAACCTCTAGCTATACATATATGTATGAGCAGTTTATGTGTGCAGAAGTTACATTTTAACGTAAGACCTTTGTCTGAGCCCTGCAGTCTGACTCCACACAGCAGCTAGTAGTGTTTGCGAGTTCAGCAAAAGTGGGGCATGGTGTAAAGTAGAGCAGAATTTAGGTTTTCTTTTGTCTTAAATAAAATATCTACACACTGATAGCAACCGCTCGCAGTGAAGCAATTTGATCTGAATCACATTTGTGTGGAGCGATCATCAGAACGGTTTTTCATGTTAAGGTCAGATCATATTCTACTGAAAATACATAAAGTATCAACATATGTGTAGATTTAGTCCCTGTGCATATATGAATATTGTAAGCCGCTTGCAAATATGGCATTAAATACTGCTCATAATGGTTAGACAACATGTTGAGTGTTGTGTAATGAGTACATTGCGTTGGTTTTAGTATGTAGGAGAGAGAACGAGATGCATCACTTAACTAGATTTTACAAAATGTGGCCTACTTATGACTGATTCACCTTGTGTGTAGTCCTTCCAGGTTTTCAGATTAGACCATGCTACATTCAATTATGTATAGATGTTTCAAGGCTGAAGGGAATCATCTACTGTACATGTTCATTTGAAAGCTTCGCTAAAGCATGAGATGATTTGTGTTTGTGCAGTTTATGAAAAAAAAAAGAAAACAAGTAAAAGCATTTGCTGTGTGTGTGCTGCAGGCATTATGTATTTACATGTACTGTTATGTCAATTTGGTTTCTGTATGCTTGTTTTGTGTAAATGAAAGGCAAACTAGGTTCATGTTTTGGTGCATTTGTGGAGTAAAATGATGGCTTGTGTTAGTAAATTCAGTTATAATGAATGCACATGTTTTTGACCATCATGTAATCTGCATTTTACCTGTACACACTGGTCAAGGTCAAATTTGAGAAATGTAAAAACAACATATACACATTTATTTTAACCAGACTTTTCCTAATGTGACCCACAGAAAAAAAAAAAAAAATAAATACAAATCACATTTGGGACATACATTAATATATACATAAATGACCAAAAAACCCTAACTGGCTCTATGATGATGTGATATCACTACTATGTTTGGTTACTTCTAGCCACACAAAACCACATCCATCATTGCTGTTGTGGTGTGTGGAGGTGGGTGTGGTTTGGTAAATCAGCTGTAGGGAAGAGAGACTGGGCAGAGCTTGCTCAGCAGGAGCAGTACCAGGTGAGTTGATTAGCTCAGCTGGGGCGAGTTGACTAATCAACCTCTCTACGTGTGTGTGCAGTAGTGGCTGGACTTGCTGAGGGTTACACACACAGACAGAGGAGGGTTGTGTCACCGGTGGATACGTGTCTAGATACCAGGCAGCTTCACAAGGGAGCGGCACGTCAGTTTAGTTTGGGAGTTAAAAGGTTTAAACGATACCTGTCTGTCTGTGCACGCTGCTGGGGGAAACTCTCTGTGGCAGCAACTCTGCTACACTACAACTATAAGCCACAGGGAGCACTGTGCATACATTCACTCTACAAGTCACAGTCCAAAACCTAGGTAGCTTTTTATGTGTGTTTTTTCATTCTATAATTAAACAATTTTAGAAAGAACTGAAGTAAAGACTCAATACATACCTTTTGTTAAAGGTCAATTCTGGTTCTCTTCAACCTGGGTTTTATTCTCACAATTCTAACAATAGGTAACAACAACTTTGCATTCACAGCCCTGACTTACAAAGATTTGGAGAAATGTGACTGTACCAAAACATCATATTTTGGGGGACGGCAGCACAAACCTCCCACAGCTCTCTAACTAAACCTGAATTTTACATAAATCATTTAGAATGCCTGTCTCTGAGTCAAGTCAAAACTATCCCTCAGGGTTATCTATGATAGCTAACTGCATCGAGATTTGTGCTTTGTTTACATATGAGACTCCGGGTTGCTGTCGATTTAGGATAAAGATGCAAGAGAAGAGAGAAAAAGAAACGTTTCTATTAGGGTACACTCACACTAGGCAATTGTACCTTGCCCAAGCATGTTTGCCCCCTAAAATCCGGATTACATTTATGGTACACTTTCCTGGCCCAGTACGGTTGGAAGAGGTGTGCTTGAGCGCGGTACACTTGGTCACACATAGGCACTAGGGATTCATATTTTTCCCGAAATTAAGACATTTTAAATCCTGGGAAAAGTATCCAATTTTCCAGGGAATCCCAGGAAATCAATGATTTTTAAAAGGCAACACTAGCTGAGCCCTGGTCATTTCAAGCAACACTAAATGTGGGTTCCCAATCTGACCTTTTTTTTGTGTATTATTTTATCATTATTAAGGCAAAAGAACTCAATTTATGTCCATGGACATTATAATGAATAGGCTATAGGCTTAAAGGTTGAATATGTAGAATATTTATTAAAAGCTATATTTTTTTAAAAATAATACAGCCACGGGGTGTTTTGAGGGGTACAGAATGAAAGTATTGCTTTTCCATAAAAAAAAAAATTTAGTCTGAATTAATATTTTTAAAAAATTTTGACGGGCTCGACAATGACGTTCTGTGTACACTGTACCAGCCAATTAGCGGCCGGAATTGCGGGTTGCCAGGGTTGTCTGTTGTTCTGGTGCAGCTACTGTAGGCTGGCACTGGGTGAAATGGAGTTGTAAACAAGCAGAGCTGTGTTGGACTCACTAAAACCAGCGTTTTTTGCTCTCAAGTACAACTTTTCATCACAAAACTTCAAAGGTAAGACAGAATATCTGTTAGTCTCTGTAAATAAGTGGTTGTTTACCTTTGTATTCTTTGGCTGCTGGTTCACTGAGTTTTTAGCTCAATAATAGTGGTACTGTTGAACTCGCTAGGGTCTTAGCTTTCATATGAGATGCTATTTGTTTGTGTACCATGAAGTATCAGAGCGGTAGCAAAGGAAATGTGGAGAGTGGGTTGACTTTCTGACGCTATTCGGATTTTGATATTTGATCATTAATATGCTTGGTGTTTGAGTTGTGTTTGGTGTGTGTAAAAATGACGTGCTTGTAGCGGAGTTTCTCCTATTTAATTTGATGTGCAGTATGACTGTATTGCTACATCATTAGGGGATCATCCCTATGTTCCCCGGGTCCTATGTTCCCCGCTTTGTATGTGACCGGGGAACATAGGGATGATCCCGTCTACAGTTAGCCAGTTAGCCAGTTAGCTGAGTTAGCCGCTGAGTTAGCAGCCAAGTTAGCAGATGAGTTAGCCGCCGAGTTAGCAGCCGAGCTAGCAACCGAATTAGCCGCGATCGGAGAACACAGGTACGCTCCCCAGGTTTAACTGCTACTCCCACTGGCGTTACAATGTAATGTACCTCGGTGGTTTCAAGTCAGTTACAGCGAGGGTATGTTCGCTTCCTGTTTTCAAAATAAAAGAACCAACTCTATCGTTATGGTTTTCTTAATAATAAAAGGCAACGGGTGTTTTATTTTGTGAAAATAACGGGAATTGCGATACTCGCTACGGCTAACTTGAGTGGCTCCAAATGCGCAGGAACAAAACTTTAAGCAGATGTTATTTGGACAAATTAGCCTCACATTGTGGATCTAAAGGGCTACTTTCTCACCTAAAAAGGTTAGACATGTGGATAAAGTGGTATATTTACAGAGTTAGAACTAAAATAAAATCCGGCACTGGACGTGGCAACCCGACTGCTGGAATTACTTTTTGGTTGTTGCGACTACGATCTCGAGACATTAGATGGCGTTGTTCTGCTCATTCTACATATTCTACCTTTAATATTAGTTTGCATCCAGCGTGCTGCGTGGACTTCATTACATCTGCTGCACCGTTGTTACCACAATTATGAAATGCTAAGTTTATACAGTCTGTGACTGTGACCCTCATAAAAGTAATATTTTACTAATCTGCATTATATAAACTAACGACATTTGTTAAACTAAGTCATTTGGCAATTTCTAAGTCATTAAACTAAGTTTTACTTTTACTGGAGTAAAGAGTTGAATCAGTACGTCTGCTTTTACTACAGTCTTTTTTACACAAGTATCTGTAGTACTGCATACTACACAGGCATGACTCAGAAGAACAAGCTTGCACTTTTTAATCATAGTGCGTAATATAACAGTAGTATACTGAACAATATCCCTTATATTCTGGAGACTTGAATAGGCTTGAATTAGTTTTAACTGTATAATGTGAAACTGTTGAACGAGCAATAAACCTGACTGAAAAAAATATGTAAAGCATCATAGGCTACATATGTTATGTTGTTAGATCAATGTCCTTCATGAACAAATGAAGAAAGGTGCATGTTGACACTTCAAACACTAACTCTGATTTGGCGGATGTCATTATAGGTAGAAATGATCAAAAATTGTGAAAGTAGCAGATCTACATGCTCAAGCCACATCACATTGCAACATGTGAGTTGTAAGCTTGCAGATTTGCAATTATGTGGCATCCTTTGATGAAAATAGTGGTTAAGTGGTTAATAAAAGCTAAAACTAGTCAATGAATCAGGATAGTATATGAATATGGTTATTGTTTTTCAATTCTTTAGATAACTAGATTTAGGGCTAGTTGTAACACATTTATTATGTATTTATTATATTAAGTAAAGTTCATAGACAGTTAAGTAACTGTTCTGAACATTTAATGAGTGTTTATCCACACCATGCTGGCAGGATCACACCTGCTGAAGACTGTATCATCACTTCCACATGGTGGAGAGTCTTCCTCAACCTGCTGCTGCACCACCATGGCAGCGGGAGCCTCACTCTGACACACCTGCTGCAGCGCTCACTGTATGTATCACGTTGTCAAGGGAACCTATAGCCTATGGATGATCAGAATCTAGTTTGTATTGATTTGCAGGTTGTTGTTGCTCTGATTGAACTACTGAATGTGTCTGTAGTGTTCTCTGGACATTTGTCCAGTAAAATCAATAAAATCAATAATAATTGTATTATTGATCAGTCTGACGTTTACCTGTAAATGAAATGAATACATTTAAAACATGATGTTAACACTTTTATGTTTTTATGCTTGGTCCTGATTTGCTGAAGTCCGTTTCACACTGCTACATTAGAGCTAATAGAACCCTGATTAGAAAATTGTGCAATCCTTTATTACCATAGATAATATCTGATCAATAAAAATCATTCCACTTTGATTTGCCAAAGACTAAAGTGATTTCATATTTCATTTTGTTTGGTGCACACATTATACCTATTTCGTGGCCACAAATTAGTATTTTGTGCGCACATTATAGCTATATTGTGGCCACAATAAAAAATGTTTTTGACCATGTCACTAGAGGGGCTCCATAAATATAGGTCTAGAATAAAGTTTGTATATTGTGGGTCACAATGAATAGAAAAAAAGTATTTTTACAGGTCTCAGATGTAAAAATGGGTCAAATTTGACCCTGAACAGTATGTAAAGGTTAAGGAGAATCTCCTAGAAAACTAAGTGTGCTAACTAATTATCCGGTGTACTGTTAAGATGATAGCCATTGCTAATTTCATCCAAATGAAAAACCGTATTTATTCAAAATAGAGTGCACAGATGAGAAGCTATGAATTATCTAAATGCAGTAAAACATTATAGATGTGATCCCAATGCAGGTTGCATAAATAGCTAACCCTGGAGGCTATTGTCTATTTATTTTTGAGATTTATTTATAATTGAAGGTTATTTGAAAAGCTTCAGCAGGCTCAAAGTGCTTGCTCCAAAACGTGATTTGCACAGTCCTGAATCTCTTCTACCAAAAGTGGCGAGAGAAAAGTTATTAGACTAAATGGTCACAATTATGAGAATAAGACCCAGGGTGACTTTACTCATTTCCCTTTACTTCCTTTAATGTTACCAACATGGTCAACTAATTCTGCTTGGAGTGTTCCTCTAAGACATCACACTGAGGTTTGTTTTGTGTATTTGATCCTTCTCTGGGCCACAGATTGAATCTCTGGCTCACTTTTGCTCTCTAATCTTGTGCTCTGTCACATCCTGAACTCTTTATACTATTACATTACAGAGTTATCTTATTTTCATAGCGAGCAGCAGCTGGCTTCAGAATATTTATATCAGGAAGCATATGTCACATTTAGCAGGCAGCGGCAGAAATGTGCACAACTCTTTATAAGCAATACATGAGCATGTCATTTTAAAATGATGCAATCCCCTTTGGCATCCATCATAATTACTGGATTGAAATGTGTAACTGCAGGCATTAACTACACTCGGAACCAGATTGAGAACCTCCCACTGGGCAAACTAATAGTCAGCAAAGTTGTCACCTTTCCACCAGAACAATGTGTATGGTAATATATTATGCAAAGGCTGTTTTGTCAGCTTAAAAGGTGAAGAAGATATTGGCCTTCTGTTCCCACCAGCCATTTAATTCCTGTATGACTTGTGCCATATGCCCTTTAAAGCTCCACTGGTCGTTTAGCATGCACCCTAAATATTAACCATCGCCGCTTCACTCAATTACCATCTGTCTGTGTGTGGAGAGGGACTGGCTCCGTTTCACCTGACTTTGGAAACAAAAAAAAGTTAGGTGCTGGATAGTTAGATGGATAGTTATTCAAACACCTTTCAATGTCACCAAAGGGATTCATTAATATAACTGACATGTCAGTGTTTTTCTCTTTTAATGAAGATAATTCTTATGTAGATACATAATAAAGTAAAATGCATGCAGAGAGAAACACTAATAAACAATGAATTAAAATACTGAATTTAATTACTGAATAAAAATGAGTGTAGTAATAATAATGCGTGTTTTTTTAGTACAAGTTTAAGTCATGCCATTCACTTGATTGTTTGTTTATGCTGGTTGGATTACTTATACATGTTCTGGATTGATTGAGAGGATAGAAAACATTTATTTATCACATCTATGCTAAATGGTGATTGGCTGGCTATCAAAAGGCATCATTACTAACAGGCTCTCTGCTGCTTTGGAGTGGTCCTGATGATAAAACTGCAGATAACAATGCAACCAGATGCTGAGGTGTGTGTGTGTGTGTGTGTGTGTGTGTGTGTGTGTGTGGGTAAGATCGTCTCAGTTTTCCTACTTTTGCCACATCACATGACACCTGTACCTCTTGTCTCAGTGTTAAGATGGTTTTCTGTAGCCCTGACCCCCAACTGGTGTTTAGTTTTAGTTTCAGAAGTTGCCATCATGGCCTCACTCTGGCCCTGATTGCAGTCAGTGAGTAAACTGGTGGTGAATGTCTGTGGCACTTGACCACAGGGTTCACTCTCACACGCTCAGCTCCTCAGCTGGTGTGTTTCACTTTATTTCCCTCCTGTGTCTTCATCCGCTGTGTCCTGTTATTGCAGTGTAAGCTCAGCAAAGTAAACAGAGCACAGCTGCTCCACAATCTCTTGTTCTTTTTTTTAACCACTTTTGTTTTTTGTATTCCTTTCTTTTTGCTTTGTAGTCGTTTCCCGTTGTTGCTCCACCTATCCTATACATGCTTGTGCTCAGTACTTCCTTTCTTGATCAGTTGTGTGGAATCTACACAACAAAAGATCAACCCTGTCTCCTAATAATTATGTTCCTATGCCACCAATTAGAAACAGCAACATACCTGCAAAGTTGCTAAATGTTCCCACTGAATATATCTGCATTAATTCACAACGCATGTCATCAGTTTTCTTACAGCCAGTGTGGGAAACTTTAGTGTTACTTTGTGATTCCTCATGTAGTTTTAGTCCAGACCACTGATCATCATCACACAGCCAAGTCTGGCCCATAATCTGTAACTCTTTACACTAATAGCAGGAATGACAGACAGTGTTCATTTACAGCTCTTTATAGTACAGCCTTACATAAAAAAACTATAAACGTGGCTTCTCAAACATATGCCCACATACAAGTTATAAAACTACATAAAGACATTTCAAATGACATACCTGAACACCTGAATGACTTACTTGTTACATCAAAAAAAGTAATCCAAGTACTCTAACATGTTACTTGGTAACGTGTTACCCCTAACATGGCTTACACACCATATCTGCATGATATGGTTTGATTCATGTTTTTATGGTTCTGTTCAGTCACTCAGAGAGCTCTAACCCAACCCTTACATACAGGTCAGGGTCACATTTGACCTATGATTGACCCTACACAAGTGAAATAAAATGCTGATTTGTTTTACATTGGTGTGCATCTGATACACATTTGTGTTATGCAAATGTACTGTACAATTATGTGTTTATTAAAAAAAGTCAAAAATCAGCATTCAAATATTCAGCATATTCTATAAAATGTTCTCCTGTACCATACAATAGTGATTGTGAATGTCTTTTTTCTGTAAGATGAATCAAACATTTATTAATGACTGATGGGGAATATATGAATGTGAATTGCTATAGAGACTAATTATGAGTCAGAATAGAAACAGTATGTGAGGGTTAAATGTTAAAGAAGTCCCTGTTTCTGTTAAAGAGCTTCCTGGGCCCAGAAAGACTAAAACCTCTTTCACTGGAAAACATGCTGCCATTGAACATAACACACACGCAAAATGTATTAGATGCAAATCAAAAGAATATACAATATAAACATTACATTTATGCAGAATTGTTCAATATGTCTGCTGCTGAATTACTATCAAAGTGAAGTGTTAGCAGTGCTGGATTTAAGGCAACATAAACATGAGTTATAAACACAGGTAGCACAGGAGTAAAACACTCACCCATGACCTCAAAGACTGGGATATAAATTTCCTTGCAGCTGTGACTCCTGCTTAGCCATGCATTCTAGCAGTGTGTGTATGCGTGTGTGTGTGTGTGTGTTTTCTGGTGGGAAGCCAGTGAGGGATCATGTCCTTGTGACCGCACTGGTGACTCTTTCTGCTTGGTAAGGGAACCGGCGTGGACAGACTGAGATCTGGAGGGAATAGTGTAAACCTCTGTTCCCTCTGAGCCTCTGTCTGATTGAATAATGTTAATAAAGCTGGGCTCTATTGTGCTGCTCTCCTCCTACTACTCCTACTCATTCACCTCCAGGTTAAACCCTTTTATTCCATATTTTCCTACCAGATTGTGAGTATGATCTGTGATTTATATCATTCTGAAAACAATGATGTTTATATAGCTGAACTGCAGAGATAGCCAGGCCTTTATTTGATACATTCTCATCATATTTTGCTAAAGAGCCTCTCTGTTCAGTTGTGCACCTGTTTTAATTTGCTTTAGATGCTTTTAGCTGTCAATCCAACCTCAAAACATCCTGCGTGTGTATCGGTTGTCTTGAAATGGAAGTTTCACAGAGAGTAACTGAAGAGCACATGAAAAACAGCACAAGCAATTGGAATTAATTAGCGATTGAAAACGGCATATTCATCAAGCAGCTGAGAGCTGAGTATGACATGATTGTCATTGTATTGAATGGGATTAGTAATGTACATGCTGGCTGCCTTCAAATGAAAGCAGGTATTCAAATAGCCTCATTTAGAGCGTAAAACCATTCTCTGATTCCCAGCTGATTACTAGTTTAGACGTATTTCTCAAAAACACTGAAACAATTTTTTTTAGTGTATATAAACTCAGACGTCATGACCTGAATACAAATCTTTCTCTACGTACAAAAAAGCTCAGGCTGTCAAAACATCTCACTCTCCCCTAGAGTCTGTAAAATAATCACCTTAAGTTTATCTTCCAGTTTCACATCAATAAAAGTGTAATAATGAGGGAAGGGTTGTATCTCCTGTGTGGATTGTATATGTTGCAACTCATCGCAAAAATAAAAACAACACAGGAAAGATTTCCAGGACTGTTCTGTGATCCGAGGTCACATCCTGCCTTCATCACTGTACTCTGCTCCTGTTCTAAGCTGCTCCATTTGTTCAGATAGTCAGGATTTATGTCTGCCTCCTCTCTCCTCCACCTCACACAGCCCCGCAGTTTTTACTGTTAATGAATGCTGACATGCTACAGGGTAACATTCCAGCAATTATTAGATTCCCTGGTGCAAATGATTTCATAATAAACCACTGACCATCATTGTTGGCAACACCTCTAATTGCGATATGAAATCATCCCTGGATGAGATGCCCAGAATAGGCTTTCCTAAGACAAGTGTGCCTCCTCTGTAAGCACACTAATTAAGAGCCTGCTGACATTTGATAAGAAACTATAGTGAAAATAATAAGGAGTGCATGAGAGATGCTTCCTGCCCCTCAGAGCTGCAGAGGAACCAAACATCCTCAATGCTGAATAGAAGCAGCATCCAAATATAGGTCTATTTCTTAACCCTTACATACTGTACAGGTCAAATTTGACCAGTTCTGACATTTGAAATAATCCCCAAATTTCTTTTACCCTGAAATTTGATGCCTTTTCCTAAAGTGGCCCAAAATGCATACAAATGAAAATATTTAAAATGTTCTACTTTTATATAGATGCTACACATTTTTGTCTATTGAGGCTGTTCTGGGTCAAATGATCTCTGTATCTATTGCCATGTGTTTTAGTGAAATGAATAGTTCATAGTTTTAATAAGATTTCTTTTTATGATGTAGCAGTGAAGACTGATGGCTCTAATGGTTCTACAATAAAGCCCACACTTCCATAAACACTTTACATTAAATACATTTCCATCATTATTGCTATGTTATATTTTCATGTCTTAGGTTAAATAGGACATGATATTGTGTGATAGGAGCTAAAAAATACACTCTCTCTGCTCTCTGAAACATGAATCAAGGTTTAATCACATTTATTGATCAGTCAGATCAACTATTGATGCTTTCTAAACACATCTGTGCTTCAACATTTCACTTTTTATAGAGGATTCTTAAACCCAGAACATACTGCGAGGGTATAGATTATGAACAGCATGTAAGGGTTAAAATGTCAAGATATGATGTTTGTGTTCAGAATGTTAACATAGTCATGTCTCATTTTTCCTTCTCAGTTTACAGTATTTCTGTATTTGAGTTTTATTTTGTTATACTCACCTTTTTGTCTCATTACAGGTCATTCCACTTCCTGCCCCCGCCCTAATGTGTTGCATCTGTGTCTCATTGTCTCCCCTGTCTGTGGATATAAACCCATGTCTTCTCATTTCCCCTTTACCAGATCATCTTGTACCTGATTTCTTGGTTTTTGCCTCTGCCTCGCCCCCTGTGATACCTCTGCTCCACTGACTGACTTCCTGTGTTTTTTGACTATTGCTATTAAAGCACTTTTGAATCTCTCCTTGTGTCACAGAGTTGTGCATTTGAGTCCTCTGGCTTCAGATTCTGATGAATGTTAGTTTAATTAAAATACTTCATCAAATGTTTTATTTAGGATAAGATAAGCTATTCCTATATTAGTCCCATGATGAGGACATTTACAATATGGACAGTAAAAAAACATCAATAAAAAGAATAAAGAACAATAAATAAGTATGAAAGCAATAAAAAACAATAGTAGTAAAAATATACAAATTATAGTAAATAAGTGACATTGATGTTGAGTGATAATATGCCTGAGTTGAGATTGTTGTTGCACATTTTTAATGCTGACATCTTTAAGGTTAACATTTATTCAAAAATATAGAATTCAAATGTTGCAATTATTGAAATTCCAGATGTTCTTAAATAAATAAACATTTTAAACTCTAAAATTACATCCTAGTTTTTTAAGTGTACACTATGAGTCTGATTCAAGCTGTGTGCAACACCTGGACTGATTTTTAAGCAACAATAATTCATTGAATAATCAATATCATTTTCACTGGTAATTCAAAGACAACACATTACAGTTTCTGAGAAATGTATCATTTGTAATAAAATGTGAAGGATGATCATCAGATCATTTTAGACATTTTGAATAGAGGTCCTTGTGTTAGTCATGCATTATTATTCCATCATGAAGGTTTATGCACTACACTTAAACAACTAGGTGGTCTCATTATTTCCACAGTATGCTGCTGCAAATCTAATGAGATCATTTATTTTGTGAGGGGGGCATGTAGGTTTTTTTTCAATAGACAAAAACAATATTAACATGAGAACAATACATATACAGTACTGTATTTTTTTATTCTGTACTGGTGTATTTTGCTGTGTGAATCAATTAAAGGGAGGTCATTACACTGAATAATTCTAGTTAGACTGTGTGAGCATAAACTCCAACACAGACAACACAAACGACAAAAGACTCCCTGCTTTACCTTAAAAAAAAGAAGAGCTTTTACGTCGTTATGTGAAAGCATTAGAGCATTAGCAACCTAGCACCAGGAGCGCTATACGCATCAAATGCAACATAAAAGAGCAGTTTCCCAATTGATTTTCTTAACAACCGGGGGGCAAGATTCATTACAAGTGCCATCAGTAACACCTCTAAAGAGTGCTGACTTTATTTGGCTCGTTCAAACCAACACTACAGCCCCTTTCCAACAGCCTGTATACATTAATCAGGGGGATCTGCCTCTATGCAGGCCAAATGCAAACACAGATTCTGTATAATCCTGCTGCACATTGGAGCCAGTCACATACAGTATATCCCTCTAATCAGTGTGTGAGCTCTGTGTGACTCACCATCAGCTGCCTAAAGAAATCTGAACATTTAGATTACTTGACCTGCTTAGTTAGCATTAGCAGCTTAGCCAATGGGTAAGCATTGCTTACAGCAAATGGAATGCATTCATAGAGAAGCCTCGAACAACAATGCACTTTATTATGCAGCGTGCCATTAAATTTCACTAACTCAGGAGCATGTCTGTATGATATAAACAGCACGTTAATACATCTGCACAGCCACTGATCAAACAGATACTGAGCTTTTCAATATTTATCAAACTGGGAACACATAAGCATTGGATCACTCATTATTAACCAAATACCAAGGCAGCTTCTGTGTGGGATGAACACATTGTGAAGTGGGTGATGTGTGTTGTCAAGGATCGTCTGAAATTCAGACATCGCTATCCTCTTCTACAATACATTGAAATGATTTCATATCAGTTGAACCGGCTTCCTTTATCAGCATTTTCCATCTGATGTTACTGTGTGTTTTTTTTATTGGTTTAATTTCCAGCAAATAAGAGGAAATACTCAGATCCACCAGCACAATGAGATAACAAATCAAAAGCCTGACCAAGCACATTATTAAAATACCATCTGCATTACAAACACTCTCATTATTTGATTTTTTTTTTTTACACATTTACAAACAAATGACTATAACTTCCATGGTTCTCTGCATTTTCCACTGTGTTTTTCCCTTCACTTTATATTAATGGAGGTATATTTTGCAACCTGAATTTCAAATTGGTTAATGTGTTATGAAGATGGAGGAAATGCAATGCCAGGAAATACGGTTTTGTAATCAGTATAATAGA
Organism: Scomber japonicus; assembly: GCF_027409825.1. Classification (NCBI taxonomy): domain Eukaryota; kingdom Metazoa; phylum Chordata; class Actinopteri; order Scombriformes; family Scombridae; genus Scomber; species Scomber japonicus. The sequence goes on along the minus strand of NC_070590.1, from coordinate 28,473,748 downwards.
ACATGTTTTATTAGACACATGCAGAAAGTGTTATTGTTATGAGATATGTTTTTATGATAATAGGGACATGAGTCATGTGAACCCCTAATGTTTTTGTACACCCAACCATTTACTCATTCTTTACCCTCCTCTATATCTAATTTGATGTCACAAAGTTTGTGCCAGTGGGGGTCTTCATTTCGGATGGGGGGGGGGGGGGCAGCTCTAGGCCTTAACAGTAACTGGGATGGCCTGCCTCTGCTTCCCACTTCCCCGCCTTTGCTTCCCTCTTTCCAGATCTCCTTGATAGTCTCGCCCCTCCCACATCATTAAGGGATTGCTTTCACCTGCTGAGAGCCTTTATAAACTGAGTCCCAGGTTGTCCATTCTGGTTTTGTTTTGCACTTCCAAGTTAGCTTAAGTTGCTATCTTTAATAAATTGTTTCACTTCTTTACTATGCTTTTAAATGACAGGCTTTAAATGTGGCAATCTCACCTGAATGGATTTTATTTAATATAACACTTTTATCCCAAGTGGTTTTCATCTCTTTTGTCCACTAATACATCCTGACAAGCTCATGTTGGGTTCAGTGTCTCTCCTAACCCTTACATGCTGTTCAGGATCAAATTTAACCCATTTTTACATTTGAAAGCTGAAAAAACTCCATTAACACATTTATTTTATTTATTTATTTATTTTTGTACAGGTAATACACCCCTAACCCCTAACCCTTTTATACATGCAAATATACAAATTTGACCTGTGTTTATGAAAAACAAAATCAGCATTCAAACATGTTGTATTCTTCATATTCTATAAAATGTTCTCCTGCATCATACAATAGTGATTGTTAATGTCTTTTTTTCCACAAGATTAATCAAACATTTATTGATGGCTGATGGTGTTTGTATGAATGTGAACTGGTGTAGAGTATATACAGTCTGAGTCAGAATATGAACAGTATGTAAGGGTTAAGGACACTACAACATCTGGACAGTAGGATCTGATTTTTAAAAACTATATCAACTGAACAAATGTATCAGAATAACTTGCAGAAGATGGAGCTTGTATTATATGTGTCAGCAAGAGGCGTGATGTCTTCAGCAAGGAGAACATACAAGAAAATATATTGGACAGGTGGGAACATTCTATAAACTCTGATATCTGACTAAAGATCTGTTAAATCTAATCTATCCAACCAATCCTGTGAAACTAATTGATTAGCCTGTTTTCCTTTAGTTGAAGTTAATTTAGTTTTAAAATTTAACATCTTAACACTTTTTTTTACTTTCACAAAATTACACTTTTAATTAATTGTGTTTATCTCCCAGCATCTACCAGACACAATGAGAACCAAACACATTTTGACAAGACAGTGACAGGCTTGTGTAGGAGTATAAGTGAAAGGTCTCACCTCCATTTCAGCTCTTGAATCTGGTGGTGCAATGGAAAGTGTGGCATGGTACAAACAGCTCTGTCACTGTAACTGACACATAACAACCTGCAGAGGATGTGAATACAGGCTACATCTGCCTTTAGTATTCAACTGCAAACATGAACATTGTTTCACTGAGTGACAGAATCAGGAGAAACTCTGGAAAGGACTACCTGTCATGAAAATCACAATGCTTTTTTTGAGTGCAGAGACAATTTTGAGCTGACCTACTATATTTAAGGTAGAATGGTGTTGCTTTGTCACTTGCTACAGTCCTAGAGCGTCATTCTGTCAGAAATCTCTCTGCCCTTATCAACTGCTAGCACACAGCGCTAAAAACTGTAGAAATTCAGCGTGGCGGTGGGGTGTGAAATTCCCAGGCCTGTGTTGCATCAGCCTGATAATTCTACCTGATGATAATTAATAACGATCCACCAGTGAGGCATTCATGCACACCATCTCGGTTGCACCCTTGTGGCATTTGACAAAGCCAGTGTGGAGACAGTGGTTACACTCGTGAGATGAAAGGAAACATGACGTGAACTGGGAATTCGCATTGCATTCAAGCTTCATCAGGTGTGCGACTGGCTTCATAATATGAAAAAAAGACTGACTGCGCGCAAAATGCAGCAGAGGGTGGCTTGGTAATGATCTGATATAGGGAGCTTTAGTTGAAAAGGTTTTAGGGAGCTCTCAGGAGAGATCACAAGCCATTAGCCGACGCTTTAGGGACCAAAAAGCCTGAGTCTATTGAACAGTTCATTAATGTTTTTGCACCTTTGAAACCGACAGGAAGAGTAGCGGAAATATGCCCAGGGGCATTATTGTGCAGGTGGGTTGGATTAGAACAAAGGACATTTAGGCAAAAATCGTGCGAGACAAGTGAGAGAGCTGCGGGATGGAAAGCACACATCCATTACTTTAGATATCTATGTATTTATGCAAACTGCTGCAAATCTAATGATGAATTGCTCTCAGGACGCGACACCACTATGTTCATTTTGAACCAAAGATTAACCTCTTTGTCAAGGCATTGATTTCCCACAGCTTTACACCATTTAATCTTACATTTTTCTTTGGGATTTGTGCTTGCCTTGGAATTTTACTGCTTAGACCTCCACGACATGCAAATCTGCCTTCTGATTTTCTGTTGGTTAAATTAGTGAAATATTAAGTTTTAAAATTGGCCACACCATGGTCAGAATTCATACAAGTGATTTAATTAGACCTATTTACACATTGAAATCTTAAAATAACAATAATATATGCAACAAATAAGAATGACATGAGGTTAGAATTTACTATTGTTCATGTAACGCAAAGTTTAACCTTATTATAATACCAGCCCTGCTCCTGGAGTGCTACTGTCCTGCATGTTTTAGGTATCTCCCCACTCTAACACACTTGATTCCAATTAACTTGTTATCAAGCAGCTGAAGCTTGTCAATGTGCTTAATAACGAGTTAAATATTAGAACTGGAGACCACTGCTGTAGAACAACCAGCTATTCACCACTGCACAGTGAAGGGACCAAGAAAAGACTGACCACCACCTCTTTGACCTTATTATAGCCCTATTACAATATTGTTGTCCTTCTACCATACCAGTAAGATTTCCCCTTGTCTAAGGACCTCAGAGGTTCTGCAAGGCAATTTTTTTTAAATTTACAAATCTGTAAGAGTGGCATTGTTCAGGTATAAGTTCAGCTAAACCATGACTACACTCTGTTCTGTCCTAAGCTAGTTTTAGGGAGATATGTGTGCACTCTACAACAGTGCTCCATATGATAAATGTACTTTGCAGGTGATGCAAGTCTCCACAATTTATACCCAAACTTGATTGGCTTGCCCCTGATGAATAGCTTGCAACCATGCTTGTCATAATAAGGTATCATGCTTTCGTCAACCGATTTCTGGTATGGCATCATTTTGTAAGCATCATTCAGTGCACTGAAGATAGGCCATATTTTATAGAAAAGGTTGTTTGTGACCAATGAATTATCCACCAGATGGATTGAGGCCATTATCTCATCAAAGCAATCCCTTCTCATTGCATTCGGGACGCCTCCCTAGAAGACATTAGGGTCAGGCACAGAACTGTAGCCAGATGTGAGAAGAAACCCATTGAAAGTCAGCAACTCATCCATGTTCAAACCTTCCCTATAGTTTACATTGGCAGTGTGTTTCCTTAGAGTAGGAGGGTACATCAACAGGAACAAATGGACTGGATCAGGTTTAGTTTGCTTTATGCACTCTTCTGCAGTTGGGGATAGGTAACGGAATCTGGAGTCTTGGATGCGGCCGGTCAATTTGATCTTTTAAAAGCTGTTCCCCTATTTGGCATTTGTTAAAGAGATGTTTTCTGTTTTTCATCGAGGAGTCTTGTTTTCCTTGGGGCATTTCTTTTTTTCAGCTGGTCGCTGTGGGAGACCTGCCAAGAAATGGCAGTGACGGTGAGTTTGCTTCAACACCGACAGCTGCAGAAGTGGGAGGTGGGGGGGTGGGACAAACCAATTGGTTCTGATGAACATCTGCCTCATCCTCCAAATAGTTCGCCTCTTCATCCCCATTCAATAGTCTACCTGGCAAAAGGCCCGTTTCACCCTGGCACTCCTTATCTGAGCCATCACTGTCACTCTCAGCTGCCTGTTTATCAAGTGTGAGAATGATTGTGATGCTTGCACACAGCAGTTGGAGGGTAACGTACATCTAGAAGGTCCAACACACCTGATAGTTTGAAACATAAAAAACAAAACAAAACAAATGATAATAAGGACTGACAGCCAAAACCTGTGTTTTCAATTGAAAGCATTTGTCATACTATTGGTCACAATAGTTGACAATTAACAAATTCACACAGTAGTAGTTTTTTAACTTTCTGTGAAAGTCTGAGGAAGACATATTCTTCCAGATGTGCAGGCAGGAAGTAAACTGACATGTGACCTTTCACAGTAGTCACATGTCATTGAATCAAGACAATCTATCTTTCATTTAAAAGTTGATTGTGTAGTTTTTTTAAAGATTTTTTCTGGCATAGATGCCTTTATTTGACAGTAAAGAGGCAGGAAATTACAGGAGAGAGAGGGGGGTGTGACATGCAGAAAGGTCCGCCGGCCAGGACTTGAACCAGAGTCCGCTGCGTATATGGCATGCTCTTAACCACTCGACCACCTGTGCACCCAAAAGTTGATTGTTTTAACCCAAAGTCAGGCTTCCAAAAAAGATTTTAAAATGCATTCACATGAGAGGCAACTCTTGGCTTCACTCACCACAATTTTAATAATGTTTACTTGGACATAGACTGTTTGCTCTGTAATAACCCTTATGGCTGCTTAATTAAACCTAGCTCAATTAAACAGAAATCATTGGGATAAAACTCCCCCTGATGCCAATAGGCAGCAGGATTCCACTCCAAAGTCCTGCAGAGGTACAGCAACACTTAATCACAACTTACCTCCTGAGCTGAGCTCCTGACAGCCATGTCCACCTACGTGGATAAGTACCTGTCATCTGTTCTCTTGCAACCCAACATGTGACAGCCACTTAGCATGTAGCATTTCCCCCCTCTCTACAGATGCCCTGTCATCCCTGTAGGGTTAGAACAGCAATACCTGTCAGAAGGTCTGTCATAAAAGCTTGAGCTTAGCACTGGCAGAAATCCTGTGTTGAAACACAGAATTAGCCATTTGATCAAAAAATGGAGAAGCCACTATCAGAGTGCTGGAATTTAATCAAGTTCAAAAAGCAAAAGTTTCTCTGTGGAATATGACTAATTTCTCTAAAGATACATCTAATAAAAAAAACAGACAAATCATCTTCACATGCAAAAGGGCTAATGAGCTCACTCAAATCTATCCTTTGTCACAGGATCAGCTGTTTAGGACTATTTTTGTTTATTCTCTGTTCTTCTGTTTTTTGTGTTTGTATTGTTGTTGTTTTGTAGATCTACCACTCACTGCCCTGCAATCACCTTATTCCCCTCACCTGAGTTTCCCTGTCCTCCACAGCTGGACCTCATCATCCTCATCATCCTCCCACTCAGTCTCCCTGTCCTGTCCTCAGTTACTCTGTCAGATTGTCAAGCAACATGTCCTGCTCACGTCTTACCTGTTTGCTTCTGACTGAGACTCCCTTGTTTTTTTGTTTTTTTTTTGCTAGAGGTTTTTTTGGACCTCCCTCTTTGAGTTTGGCTAGAGCCGTTGGTTTGTAGCCTGGTTTCTGTTTTGTTTATAGATACATTTTGTTTTTGGACACTTGATTTTGCATGAGTTTGTGCTTTTGGATCCAGCACCTTCTGAACCATTACATCCCTCCTCTAACCCATTGATTGTGATATGTGGAACCATATCTCATTAAAATGACATAGGTATACTGTGCACTGTTTGTACTCTATACAAGCTGTATAAAGGTGGTCTGGGTGGATGGTGAGCCTACGAAGTGCAGGAATTTGACATCAGAGCCTCATGTCCACCACTCCTCCCACATCCTGACCAGCTACTCTGCTTTAAAAGCACACACAATTTCATCTTATTATCATTATTAATTTATAAGAACTGACACCAATAAACCACTTCTTTCTGTCTTTGTTTTTCCATTTTATAATATTTTTAGTGTACATTCACACTTTCCTCTCTGTACATCAGTGTCACACACACAGGCACACCTCTAAGCATAGAAATAAATATTATAAAGCACTTTTACACTACGTCTCATTCACCCATTCATACACATTCATACACTGATGACAGGGGCTACCACAACCTGCTCATCAGGAGGAAACTAACCAGTTATGAATTTGCATTAAAAACTGTAAATGTAAAAATGTGAGATGATATGAAAAGTATCAGTTGCACGAGTCTCACAGTCAGAGTGTGAGAGTTGGCAGCCCTGCACACTACTCTTGTTCCAGCTATGTATTTGATATCATTGTGGATAACATCTGCATGACAGGTTTCTACTTACTCAGCCTTTAATACAGAATCTAATAATTAATTTTGACATAATTCAATTAAAATGTAACTTAATATCTGCTTAAACTAGACATAGGAGGAAGAAAACAGTAATGTATTTGTGATTTATCCGTTAATGTAATTAAAGCATCACTTTTTAAAGGACCAGTGTGTAAAAGAGGACCCTCTCCCTATGTAGATATAAAGACCTCATTCTAAGGTAACAAAAACATGATTCCATTTCTGCCTATATTTCTATCAATAGGTCCCCCTGGAATTGAATCCTTATTAAAATCAACAATAGATGAGAACAGTATGCCTTTCTGTTTCTCTCTCTGCTTTGATTGTCAGGACTATGGAAACAAAACCACCAGACACTTCTTTCGACTTTTCCCTCCTAGTTTTCATCATGTAAGAGGAGATTAATCAGCATCATCATAGTGACGGCGTGTCATTGATCTCTATCACAAGTCTGACATGGTTCTGACAGAAAGACAGGCCTCTACTCCTCAAGCAGACAGTGGTGTTGAGGGTGTATCAGGTTTATTCGGTCCTGAAATGCAGCTTCAGATCAACATGCATGGATTTACTTTGCAGCAGATAAGCCTAACAAAGTCATGTTCTCATTATGATTCCCATATGCCTCATTAAACATGTCCTGTACGTCCTACAATCAGTCTGTATACAAAAAATATAATCATTCGCTCAGTCTTTTATGTTCAACTCTGACACTGGTAGAGAACCAAAGGACTTGAATGTATAAAATGAATCAACCTGTTCTTGCAATCATACATGACAGTATGCAATCACAGTTCATGACGGCTATTTAGCTGGAGGATTTAAGAGTGTTTACAGCAGCATGATGCATTATGATGGATGGGAGGAAGACATTTGGGGTGTTTTTACAGCTGTCAAATTGGGTCAAATTCAAAAGAATGGCACGGCAGCCATCTTGCAAGGAAATTCATAATAACATATATGCATGTATCCGTCATCAGAAGGCCCAAAATACAAATGCACTGGCTTCATGTGTTGAAAATGCCCAACACTAGACTAAATGAGAGAGATTAATCATATCAGTTTATTCCAAAGCCTCTGATTTAAAGTCATATGGATGGGCTCTCTTGCTTGTGACCCACATTCTCCCTGAGCGAAAAAAAAAGAAAGAAAGAAAGAAAAAAATCCATTCACAGCCAAGAAACTACTTTCACTTTCTTGGCTCTGTTTCTCACATCTTGACAGAATGGGGACAGTCTAATTTGATATATGGCGATAAAATTTTTTGCTTTCTCAGCAGAGCATAACAAATTATATATTGAAAAATAGTTACACTTTATTTCACAATGCCCTAATTATGGCAAGATAACGGCTTAATTATGGGGAAAAGTGGCTTCACTTTGCTAGTATGTAGGTTGTTTAAACGGCTGACAAATAATGAAGGGAAGAAACAAAAGTGTTGTGGAGGACAAAACACTCAGAGTGCCCAACAAATACACATGCAGACATGAAAAATGAGCTTTCTGTTGATCTTTTTTTGTATTCTGGGTGTGATACTTGAACATAATATTGAATATACAGGACAAATATGTTGTATATGACTCAGCATCTCACTAAACTTCACAGGTTTTTATGACTAAAATAGACAAAAATGACAAAAAATGAAATTCCCACTCCACTCTCATGGAGATGATGTGTGTAATAACTGTGCGACTGCTCAGGATACGTGGGAATATTAGAAACCTCTTCACTCGTCCACTCCTCAAAGACGGATTTAAGATTTTCAGGCCGTGCGGTTCACACTGCAGGAATGATTTACCTGTAAATCAATATGTGACTGACATGAAGCAGCCTAATGAGAGCTATCATTACCATATTTATGAGTGACCATGGTGCATCTTGATATAATAGAGAATGCCACATTTCAAAGAACAACCTTGCAATAAGTATCCCACTGCCTCCCTCCTTTCTCATTTGAACAAAAGGGGTTGCCATAACTACCGCTGGTCTGCAACGACATAATATCCCCTTCAATGGTTACAGTAGTCCACTCTTCCCGTGTTTGACTTTCCTGACACATCCAATAAGTTGCTTGAGAAAGTAGAAGTTGTCGTGCTGTTGGCCTGAGCGCGAGCACGACTTGTACAAATTGTGGAAAGCAGTCAGGCCCCAGTGCGCCTCTCTGTGTACCTTTACGTGCCACCATTTGTTTGTTCTGTGCGCTCTGTGTCCGTGTGTTTTGTTTGTCCATTTCCTCTATCTGTGTTATTAGGGGCTAGGTACAACGATGCCCTCCCTTCCTTCCTCCGCTCCACGCCAGCTCCTCTGACAGCAGAATCATTTTTCCCCTTTTTTCTTCCACGTTGTACTTTGATGATAGGTCACGTTAACCCACCCTCACACCCCCCCCCCCCCCCCACCCCTGAACGCACTGTTTACTCCACTTGAAGTCTCCTCAGCTTCCTCAGCCCCGCCCCTCCCCAGCCTCACATCATCATTTAATTGCCGAGCATTCAGTCATCCCCTCGCCTCTCCCCCCATTTTGCCCCCCCATTCATTTCAAATGCATGACCTTTCCAGAGAACAATGATCAATCAATAGGCGTTTTCCCTCATCAGGCCCTTTCAAATTAAAACCGCTGAGTGAATGAAAAGCCTTTTTTTTTCCAGAGCTCAAGTTATGAAGTGCGAAGCTCTGTAACACAGGCTGAGGCAAAGGCCAATCAGCACCTGCCTTTTTTTTATAGGAGATGAGAAGAGAGATTTTTGCACTGACAAACAAGCTACAAATAATTCATTAGCACTGATTGCACATTCTAGGTCGTAGGTGAGCCGCCGTTAGTACGACACACAACAGCCAGCAAGGATTTCAAAAGGAACCACAATGCAGAGAGTTGATCAGCGTGTTGAGTTAGTCTCAGTCGGTTTTTTTTCACCAGGCTTACATTTACCAGCAGACACTAAGAGACATCCTCCAGCTGGCCTGGGAGAGGATCCTCTAAGGAACCGCTGCATTATTGATTAGATCTGATAAAACACCTGCTTCTGCATCTGGGAACAGTTAAAGTTCCTGCAATGTGTGGCGAAAGTCTCCTAACTGCGCAACCTCGCCTTCTGCAACCACGTAGACAATCTGCAGTCCATCAGCAGGACAATATGTGCCAACATGTGTCCTGCCAAATTATCCAGTTGCAAAACTTTGAAACTCAGCTTTACTTTCTTGCATTTTCTTATGCATGCATTATTTATATGTTCTCTACATCTTGTTGTGCAGGGTTCCATTATGATGGAAAGTTGTCACAATATAAGGTTATTAACTCTTTTGCCTCAATGGGGACATTTTTGGCTTTTCAGTTTTATTATATTGATCATTTGGGCTTCATGCATATGACATCAAATTTTCCAAGGATATTCTTTTTAATTTATTTTTTCTTTATTTCAACCAATCACTTATAATAGGTCTATAATCCACTGTATAGACAACATGGTTACACTAAGGCTCTTAAGAACAAAAGTGCCCCCATTTAAAACCCATTAAAACAGCATTTTAGATTCCCTTTCCAACATATGACTCTTTCATACATTCCTGTGTTCTGAGCTGTCATTTTAAAGCCAGGGCTTGAAAATTGTAATTTTTTTCACCAGATAACATCATTTAGCTGTATTTTGCCTATGGGAGAATACAATACAGTGTTACCTAGTCCTGCTTTTCCTGTATTATGAGGCACAGCAGACCAGTGAAATGAGAGAATACCAATGAGACATACTTTGGAAGGGGTTTTAATGGGGACATTTTTGGAACCCAGGTTGAATTTTTTTTTTAATGTATCAAAGTCAATGTTGTTACCAATCACTGACATATCACAGACACTTTGCATTTAGTATATGGTAAATCATTCATTTTTTGCAATTTTCAGTTTATTTCATTTTTCTAAAAACATTTGTTTTGTATGAACAAACTGGCATTTAAAGGGTTAAAATCCATAAAATAATTAACATTTTGTAGTTAATATTTAATAAGACTGATGTTGGTTAAAATAATCTATTGAAAGTGGAAAATAAAATGAATTTATATGTTTGTCTTTGGAAGCAGAGATTGTTGTCCCTAATGATCTCTATATAAGACTTGTTTAAGTGAGGTACAAGGGTGAAGACATTACACTGCCACCTGAGACAGTAATGAGACAGTATGAATGAGGAAACACTAATACGATGCCTCATCATGCACATTAAGAACATGACAACAATAGAAGAAAATACAAGAAAAGTGAGTCATTTACACCTCACATCAGTTTATATCATAATAAAAAAAAAAGTCATTTATTGCAAATATTTTGTGATCAAGGCTGGTTGTCAATGATGTTACATGATGAATGGATAATGGCAATCTTTACACTTCCTTGTATAGTAAGCTTCTATTCATCAGTGCAGCAGGTTTGCATAGAAATGTTTCATGTTTCAGTTGAAGTACGAGCCTGATGTCATAAAGAGAGAGCATTAGTAGATCTTTCTGAGGATTAAGGAACCTTTTTTTTTCCTTTTCTGACAAAAACAGAAAAGAGCAACACGTTGATGCATTTTGGGGAGAAATATCCACTTTGATTTTCATGCCTCGCAAGAGAAAGACAAAGCATTAGTGAAGTGGAACAGGCTGTTGTATATGTGGGGAGGGGGCAGGGCACAAGAGGCAGGGCATCCTCTGAATTCTAAAGCAGAATCCTAAGAGTGGCTACAACGCTTGATTCATAAAGAATCTTGTGTCCTTCATGCTTAAATTACATGTCGTCTCTAAGCAGGTTTCAGCTTATTTTCTCATACGCCTGCAGTTCAGTCAGCACAGAGAGACAACCTCTAGTGATTCTGGTTGTGTATCAGTGGTGGGAGGTCTCCCAGTGGAGGGTTAAACTGTTATCAGGTCACTACTGTGAAGAGAAATATCGAAGGAGTCAAGTCCTTAACAACCTCACAGTGAGACGAGGCCTGCAGTCTTCTTCAGATTCCAGTTAAAAATAATCATTTATTTTTCTTAAAAAACATATTCTGTATTTCTACTCAGTTAAAAAATGGTTTGGTTTAGTGCAGGGGTATTCAATTAAGATTCACTGGGGTCCAATTTGTGAAAATGTCCTCAAGTAAAGGTCCAGAATATTATAATGAGTTATTTTACAGTATCTTGAAGTAGCATTGTAGTTCCATCAGCATCTGTGTCTAGTGGCTAGATTGTAGACTGTCACATAAATACAGTACAATTCATTTATTAGTATTTACACTCTACTTGTGGGATTCAAATAAAGAATACAATAAATAAATAAAATAAGCATTAAAAAAAGATAAAAGATAAATTAATTTTCTTTTCTTATATCAAATAAATATGGTATTTTAAAAGAAAGTGAATTATACAACTACTAAAGTGTTTAGCTCTTCTCTGCCTCCTCTCTGTCTCTCCTCTTTTCTCTGTGTGTATCTCACTCTGCATGTCCGAATGCATGGATTTGATTGGCTGATTAGCGTCACGTGAGCAGATTGGCTATGCACAGCGCTCTGTGAGTTTCCGTGGCTGCTCCACTTTTACCGTAATAGGTGGAGTAGCTGCGCCCGTTAAAATAGAAACACTCTGCCAAAATGTAACAATCCTCAATATTTCATCAGTTACAGGTCTGGATCCAGATAGGACGGTATCTGGGTCTGGGTCTAGATCTGGACCGTGATGCACCTATTAGTGACCCTGGTTTAGTGCAAAATTCTTACCATCACTACTGGTATCTGTGGAGAAAGTATTGCATAGATTGATTAAAAAACAAGGGGCTTTAATAAGCACAGTGAAAAGCTGCTTCTCACTGAAACGCTCTTCAAACAACCAGGCATCTCATTTACATAAATTAAACCAGATCCCCCCTCTCTCTGGATAAAAGCCCTTTAATACATAGGTATTTCAACAACTCATTATGTTGATATATAGCAATTAATTAGAAAACATTATTCCTACTAACCCTCAGTCACAAGATAAGACAGTGCCACCAAAACCCCTCCCTTCCCCTGTACCGCTCTAGAGAAGGGAGAAGGGAAACAGGTGTGAGAGCAAATGTCCACCTACTATGTGTTATTACTGATTTAGTTTGGAGAGAGAGAGGGGAGGGGGGGCTCTGTGATTAATGATGGAGGACATGAGAGCAGGAGCCAGTCACTTGGAACATTCTGCACCTGTCGGAAGCTTTCTGAACGCTCCTACCTGCAGAAAATGCTCCGGATGAGACATCACTGAGAGGAAATTAGGAGTTCTAGGTGCACTAATCTTTCCTTTAGCCCCTCTGTGCCCCTGTGTTACTCCTCATTGTTTTTTTGGGGTTTTTTTTCTCCTCCTCGATCCCTGTCTCAATCACAGGCTCGGCACAGTCCACAGTCGACCCCCCCACCCCACCTCCCACCCCTCTTCCCTTTTACTAACCCCTTGCCTGTCCTCTCAATGCTTTGCACTTCGTTCTCATAGCCTGGTGCGCTCTGCGTGGGTGGTGGGGTGAAACCGAAAGTTTGAGTGAGCCCTCCAGGTCTCCCGCAAAGCAAGCGCACACACACACACACACACACACACACACCTACATCTGCACACCACACTGGCACACATACCGAGCACTACTTTGCCACCTCTAACAGCCAAACAACACCCCACACTCCCACGCTGTGATTTTAGAAGTGCATTTGGCCAATAAATTTGAAAAGAAAGCTTGCTTGGAGACTTCCCAAAAGAACACAGGCCACAGAACAGGTTACAAAGAAATGTTTTTGGTTTTTTTATGTTATATGCTTTATTTTCACTAGCACAGCCTTGTGTTTTGACCTGGCTGGCTGACAGTCAGTATCTCCAGACATATTCCCAAAGCTAAGCCCCTGTCTTATTTATGGTAATTGGTTTAAGTATACAGAACCAAAGTGATCCTTCTACAGACATGACATCCTCCTGTGTACTAACTGTGGGTTTAACTGCAGAGAAAATGACTGATAATCATTTTTTTATATTACTGCCAATTGGTCTAAACAAGTTTCAAGGGGACATTAACACACAAGGTGGGAGCTTTTTTCCCCCTCCATTCCTCTTTGGCCTCTAAGATGTTCTGTATACATATTAATGCTCAGGATGCTGTCTCCCACAGAGCCACAGCTGTTTCAACTATAGGCAGAATTTAAAATGAAAGAATAAAAAAACATCCTCAGCACTGAAAATGGGTCACAAACTGTATTGTATTTCACCTTGTTTTTGAACATTTAATCCCATGTGGCGATGTATGGTAACAAAAACTGTGGATCCACAGAGAAGTTCAGAACTGTATAAAAAAAAGAATATTCTCTGGTCACAAACTTTCTCTTGGGATTAAAATGTCAACTGTTTCATACAATAAGCTCTTGTGTGTATTTTGTGGAACCTGATTCTAGCACTCATATTGGCCGATCTGTATTCATATACCAGGTCCAGAGAGACTGTGCTGTACTGCTGATGATCTCACAATGTGACCTGAGCATTAAAATATGTTATTGTTAGTAGCAGGAGTATAATTCAGGGACATGTTTAACATTTTTAAAAAGAGTAAAGCTGATTAAATCACAGCTGTTACTGTCATGGAGGTTCTCTGGAGGTTTTGAGTGTGTATTGAAGGTTTGGATGTGATGCTACATTGTGGGGAAGTTAGGAAGTCGCCATGCTTGAGTAGTTTCTCCTACTGTGTCCCAGTTACATACTAATTGTGTACAGAATAAAATGTACTCATTTTTATAGCAGTTAGTATACAGAGACATATATACTGACTACTATATGTTCTTTTACAGTAGCAGGACAATATGTGTGATGTACTAAAGCAATCAAACTGTGACTCCAGAATGCCACCACCACTTAAACTCTGACAAAAATAAAGCAATTTCACTATCATCCATCATCCATTCATCATTTTACTTTGGTAACTTTGTATATGAGCTGGCTGCATCCCTGAGATCACAGATGGAAATGGGCTATATGTGGTGAAATACATGCAATGAGCATTGTCCCTGTTAAATAAACAGTAACAAAGTCAACTGCTACTTTAGTTTAGTCAAATTGCCTTTGTGCATTTATCATCATCATCATTTCTTTATTCTCAGTTTTACCCATTTACATTTTTTCCATTTTTCATTTTTCTGGTTAGCTTATGTGAAATGGGACACCCTAGGAAGCTTAAAAAGCTTTTTAAGAGGGGCCTAGGCACAAACAACAGGTGCCTCCTTAGTCTATTCTTAAAAACAAGTATAGATGGGGTAAGTCTTTATCAAGATTGTTCCATAAAACTAGTTTCACTATGCAACCAAATGGAGCAGCTGTGACTCAGGAGGTACAGCGGTCGTCGATTGCCGGCTCCTCCAGTCCACATGTTGATGTGTCCTTGGGCAAGATACTTAACCTCAAATTGCATTGTGGGAGAAGCAACAGCACATAGCACCCTCAAAAATACAGGCCTTATCAGTCTGTATAGAAATTGCTTTAAATGAACTTTGTTTTTCAGGGTGAACACACTTTATACTCCAAACCTGCCTAGCATTAGTGTGTGGTAAAGGTTAGAAATGCAGTTTTGCTTCTTCTTCAACACTCAGTTGTATTGATTCCACAGTGTGATATATGATAACTGTACTTATAGAACACTTTTCTAGTCTTTTTAACCACTCAAAGTGCTTTTTACACTATACATGTCACTTTCACACACACATTCATACACTGATGACAGGAGCCACCACACAGGGTGTCAACCTGCTCATCAGGAGGAAACTAACACTCACACACATTCATACACCGTTGGCACAGCCATCAGGAGCAGTTTGAGGTTAAGTATCTTGCCCAAGGACACGTCAACATGTGGACTGGAGGAGCCAGGAATCAACGACTGCTGTACTTCCTGAGTCACATCTGCTCCATTTGGTTGCATATAATGAAACTAGTTTTCTTCCAAATCCACTGATATTTTAAGACTTAAGTAGTTTGATATTTTAGTGTCTGATTTCATGGTAGACAGAGTGTTGTGAGAGACCCATTTTTGAATGTCCTTGATGGCACCTCTACAGAAAATGAGGAGATGTAGTTTTTTCTTTTTTTTTTCTACAAAGTCTACAAGGCGACACTACACACATCATCTAGTGTACCTTTGCTGCCGGTTGAAGAAGGGTATGCTATTACAGGGAAGACAGATGGAAGTTATGTATACAGTATATACTTCCTACATTAGAACCATAAGAATCAACTTAAAACTTGATGTGATACTGCCCTTTCATGTTTAGTTTAAAGGATTCTTGGTTAAGATTACTGAGGTATCACTGTCACAGTAAAATGACTGAAACATGGTGTTCATAGTTAAAAGAAGCCAGAAGAAGCCAGCCACTGTGATCTCCATATTAAGAGCCTCATGCCTCTATAACAATGTCATGCTACTTCCACCTTTACTTCTCAGAGACATCAGTCATTCTTCAAACATTATGATTTCAATAAACGATTTAATGCTGTTGTTCTTCTGGTCTGGAAACACTCTCACTATATCTTAAAATAGAGAGTAAATATTTAAGATGTGCTCAATAATTCATTTTACTTCTACTTTGTGTCTCTTAAGATTTATTATTAGGTTGAAATCATATTAATGCTTAATGAGGACTATGACTTGTGATGCGTCTCCTTGATTGACAGGTGTCACATCCACTCACACTGCTTTCTTTCTTTCTTTCTTTCTTTCTTTCTTTCTTTCTTTCTTTCTTTCTTTCTTTCTTTCTTTCTTTCTTTCTTTCTTTCTTTCTTTCTTTCTGATGCTTTCAAAATGTGTGCTGGTGACATCACAGAGGCTATGTTCACTCTACGTTTTACATTATGTAAATGAGTCACAGTGCATTTTATCTGTGACATCTGATGACATTTTTTTTTCTCCGTAAGAATTATGCATATCTGTACGTCTCCATATTGTGGTAGCAGATGTCTACAGCTTCTGGTGGCAGAATGTGGATTTGATGTTTACTGCTCAGCTTGCACTTTCATTGGAAATGTTCCTGGATTCCCTCCTTTCTAGGCAGCATCAGAACCAGAGCACGTATATCCTATATTACCAGGTCTGGTAATGCAGGTCTTATCAATGATACAGTAACGACTAAATAATAATTGTGATTATTAGAAAGCAAATGTCTCTGCATCTGTAATAACAATAAAAACAAATACTGTTTTTCAGTGAACTCCCAAATAATTGAGTCTGTTGGATCAATGGGTTTATTCATAAGCTGACAATGATACTTTGAATGACAAACATATCCCAATGTATCAGTATTCAAGCACAATGATGCAGGGTTCCACTGTAACTGTATTTCAAAGCACACTGAGCACAAACAAAATGTTTTGTGTACAATACAGAAACACAGAAAAACAGCATTTTGTATTCTAATGCTGCTGCTCTAATTTACATAGACTACTGTTTTATGTTTTGAATTCATCTATACAGCCTCTCTTGCTGTGAGGTTCAAATATATCAATTGAACAAACAGCATTTTTTATTCTGTTCTGAAACAACTCAGCAGTGCAGTTTCCTTACAGAGTTCAAACACCATCACATCTTCTTGTTACACCAATTAAATACATTTGAATTAATCACATTTTGAAGGCACTACAAGCCCTCTGAACTTCATTGAATGTTACTGTACATGTGCTTCAGGATTACCTTTAAAAAATGAATTATTAATGGTGATAACGCTTACTGTGCAACTTCAAGTTCCAGCACGTTTTTCTTTTTTCCCACAATGTTTGTCTCATCCCTGTTTGGTAGTGAGATAAATGCTGTCTCAATTAAGTCACAACATGCCAGATAAACTAGCACAGCAAGTGCTTTTTCCTCCCACTATATTTGTTCAAATTACATTTAACATGGATAGTGCCAGCAGTTCTGATACGATAAGCAATTACTGTAAAATAGCTCAACTCAGATTTGACATATAGCAAATATAAGCAGGCACAGTAATTAGTCCAGCTTTCACAGTAAAATCCATTCAAATGTATAATCCATACTACAGACTAGAGCTCAACTTTCTTTATTTAGCTTAAAGATGCAGTGAGTAGAATTTAATGGCATCTAGTGGACTAACAGAAATGATTAGTGTATCATCACCTAAAAATAAGATTTTTTATGTTTTTGTTACCTTAGAATTATTATTTATACAGTATCTAGGGAGCAGGTTATTTTCTACAGAGCCTGCCATGTTGCACCTCCATGTACAGTAGCCCACAATGGACAAACCAAACACTGACTCTACAAAGGGACTCACATTTTCCATCAGTTTCATGTCCACTGTAATCCTAACCCTAACTTCATAATGTCTGTGTTATTTTACAGTTGCTATGCACAGTGGTTTGTGAGATTCTGAGGGCCGCTCCACTTTTACCATAATAGCTGGAGAAGTTGCGCCCATTAAAATGTAACAATCCTTAATATTTCATCAGTTACAGGTCCGTGTCAGGATAGGATGGCATCTGGGTCCGGATCTGGACCGCTATTAGTGACATCTGTGCTGTACGCTTCGAAGTTAAGAGAAGAGGTATTCAGTTGGTTGTAATCTTCAGCTCACAGCTAGATGGCAGTAAATCCCACTCACTGCTCCTTTAAAGAGCTATGCCACTGGTTAAACACTACCAGTAAAAAGGGGGTAATATTATTCTAAAATAATAAAAGTTTTAATGACAGACATATTGAGAAGTGATTTTGACTACAGCTACTGTCATAAAACATAAGATGGAGATTTATTGTGTTTATGAAAGGTCAGTCTTCAACAGTAGGTCAGCACAGTCAGATTCAGACCTTTCACTCTGTATCATTTGTGCTATTCTATGTGTTTTCTGTTTACTGATAAATTTCCTGCTCAGATATAAGTGATTTGACAAGTCAGAATGTTGTAATGTTAAAGGACAAAAAAAAACAAAAAAACGCCTTACTGCCTGGAGGAACTTGACTTTAGTATCACACCTTTAAACACCACCACTTGTATCAATGTCAGTCTATCTTTCTCTGACACAGGACAGCACAAATGACCCCCCCCACCAGCCACTCGTCAGTGGCTGGTGCTTTATTAAAGAGGTTACTCAATGGTGTGCTCAATGATGGCTTTTGTCATTGTGGCCTTTTTCTTGAAGTATACATGCATTCAATGAGACTCTCTTATTTGTCATGCTGTATTACAATGCAACCACTTCAGTCTGTACAAGCAAGGACTGACAATTATGGATAAAAACTCAACTCATCATTTCTGGAAGATAGTTCAAAAGTCTAATCTTTTTGACATTTGAACATTTTCCTTTTACGGCAAGAGTTGGTTTATTATATAAAACCACTAACAATCTAGCACCACCAACTCTTTAACAGTTTGTAACAATAAGTAGTGGCGGCTCAAGGTTAACAAGAGCTTCCACAAAAGGAGACCTGGATGTATGTTTCTACCTTTTAAAGATTTTACAGTTAGTTTGAAAGCAGGATACTCAGGTCTGTAGAGAGACGCTGGTCAGCATTGGTACTGAGTGTCTTTTAATGGTATTAGGATTGCTGATGGTGTACTCCCTAGTGGGAATCTGGTGTTGTTGTATTGCTTTTCTATTGGATGTTTTGGGTTAGTTACTTTTTTGTTTGGTGCCCAGTTTTTCCATGGTGGTTTTTTTTAACAAAGTGTAAGTTTATGATTTATTATAACTGATTTTTTATCTTTGTAACATGCTCCTTCGTCTGGGAACTACATTTGAAAATGAGCTTTTAGCTTTATCTGATGTAATATGTGTATTGTGCATTGTCCCTCCTAAATAAATAATGGTAAACAATCAGCATACTACAACAGGAATTCAAACCACTGAATTCTTAGTTCTTATGTTACCTTGTTCCAAGTACTGCTATTATATGAGAATTTTGCCTCTGGGGATCAGTGAAGTCTTATCTTGAATAATTTAACAATACGATGTAGCTATGTTTTGATTAAGAAAAAAAGAAAGAAACTATAGAGCATCCATAAACAGCAAAGAAGTGGATTACACTGCAGAAGAGGGTGGACAAATGTTGTTATTAGGCTTAGAGTGTAGGTCTGCATGAATCTATAGAGCATGAGTGAAAACTGATAATACACAAGATGAAACTCAAAACCTTTACTCAGGTTTTACACAAGTGAAACGATGACTGACCTGACCATGACTGCACTGACCTACAATATATACATACAATATGAATCATTTACAAAAGCATCATGACAACTAAATAACAGAAGGCAATCTTAAATGGGGATTTGGAGGAGAATAGAACAAGAACGGTAGCCTGCTGGGCCTGAGCTGACAACCCATTGTGCCTAGGCATATGGGAAAAATGCATTTTAAAAAAAGTATTTGAAGATGTTTTCTAAACTACAGTGTGCCTCAGGTACATCTGAGGTCTCTGTCCAGAAGAGCACAGTGATAGGAACAGCTAAGATACTGCACAGAACTCCAAGCTTAAAGAAGACACATTTTATATATATCTCAGGCAGAGAGCAGGAGAGTTCCTGCTCAAAACAAGCAGCTTCTCGCTAACCGCTATGTGTGTTTACACCAGGAGAGTGGACAGACATCTTACTCCATTACTCTGTAATATGACTCCCACCCTCCTTTCCCCAAAATTCTGGCAGAAACTCTGGGCAGAGTCAAACTTTCAAGCATGCATGTTGTTTAAACCACCATATCAACACACAAGAAAGAGTTACAGCCAATTATGATAGTACATTTTTACTGTCTGTAATGTTCAGTAGCTACGTATTTAAATTAAACACACCGTACTGCACCCATACATATGAAAAGTGCCATAACATTAAAGTGATAAAGTCATTACTTTTAGGATGCTCTTCAATATCACCTTGTTATGAGTGTTAAAAGTTTCAGAAACACTACAGAGGTCTCTCCAAGTCCTCCCTTTAAAGTATAACATCATGAATATGCAGGAGGCAGAGAAAAAATTTAATCATTTCAAGATTGATGTAGCTCTGTTGTGTGAAGCCCAGTCCCTGTGCCAGTGAATTCTTTATTGTGTGGCAACCAGGCACCAATTAGTTTGACCCAGTTTCAAATGAAAGTAGCAAGCGTTCTGTTGTTTTATTTCACTTCCTTTTTGGAGCTAAAGAAAGGCATTATGTTACATATTTAAAGAGGGGCGCTGTATGTATCTGACGGTCATGCTCGTCTTGATCTTTTGGTCTAACACACTTGTCTTTTAGTAATAGTTATGTTCAACTCATTTCTCTGACACTGGCAGAGAACCAAAGGGCTTGAACTTATGAAATGACTCAACCTGTTGTTGCAAGCATACATGACAGTATGCAATCACAGTTCATTACGGCTATTTAGCTGGAGGATGCCATCTCGTAAAATGATTTAAGAAGAAATGTATTCATCCTTTAAGAGAGTCTTTACAGCAGCACAATGCATTGGATGGAAGGAGCTTATTCTTTAATGTCATACCTGGCACTTTCATTTGTGATTTTGTATGATGACAAAAGTCAACACATGGCTGTAGTTAACCCTTCCATTCTGTTCATAATCTACATCCTCGCAAAATGTGGTGGGTCAATTTTGACCCGGTCTAAGAATCCTGAAAAGTGTCTATATCAAATATTGAAGCACAGATGTGTTTAGAAAGCATCAATAGTTGATCTGACTGATCAATAAATGTGATTAAACCTTGATTCCATTTCACTAAAACACATGGCAATAGATACAGAGATCATTTGACCCAGAACAGCCTCAACAGACAAACATCCGAGTATCTATACAAAAGTAGAACATTTAAAATATTTTAATTTGTATGCATTTTGGGCCACTTTAGGAAAAGTCGTCAAATTTCAGAGTAAAATACATTTAGGGTGTTTTTACAATTGTCAAATGTCAAAATGGGTCAAATTTGACCTGAAAAGTATGTAAGGGTTAAATCATTGTGATACTAAATAAAAAATAAAAAAACATAACACACTGTATGTCAGTCACTGGAATCATTAGGGTCACCACAAAGATGATGCCAAATCATCCTAAATGATCTAATTCTATTTGCCAAGTACTGCATGTGTTCTACCTTCAGTCAGATTTTAAGATTTTGGTACATTTATGTCCCAGTTTGGTTGACACTGTCCTTTGTCCACCTTGCAACAAAATAAAGTGGAGTATATGTATTTTTTTATCTTTTGTTCTTTCCACTTGTAAGTCTCAACACTGAAAACAAGCTGTTTCTGAACACCTCCACAGAGGCCTTCATTATGAATTGACTCTTTGGTGAAGTAAGCCATCATGAGATATAAAGTGTTTGCTCCACGGGGAACAAACACATGAGGGTTTTTCCTCCAGCAATCTTGGTTGCCTTTATTTTTGCCTTTCATCTTTGTTCTCTTATTTTATGATTGTCCTGAAAGTGTACATCAAGCCTTCCCCGTGTCTTATGGATAATAGTAGGCACCTCGAACCCTATTGACTTGGCGACTGCTACAGCCCAGAAACTGCTCCCTGAGATTTGGGGGTTTGTCCGTGGTGACATTTCATATTTCATATGTTAGCTGGCATTTGATCTCGGTAGCTGCTGATATCTTATTTGCTGCACAAAAGCAAAGCAAAACCCTCTGTTTTTTATGGAATTGCTTTAAAGATTACTTTAAAGTTTTTTTTCAAAATTACATTTAGTTGACGTTGGAATCATCTTCAGGGTTGTTTCATGTGCACTGCAGCTATAGTCTGCCTTGATAATAACAGCTTTCCCCTGCACAGTGTCATGATTGGAGGATGAGCAGTAAATCCTAGTAATTCAGTTTTTTTTCACTGTTAGTAAAACATATCTGGAATCAACACTGACCAGGATCAACATCACCTAAATGCTGAAGCTGGAAACACTGTTACAAACTAACAGAGCAGGAAATGCTGGCTTTGCGCCCTTGGATCACAAAATTGGACAAATGCCTATACAAGGCATGTGTTTCCAATGCTGAAGGGAAACCATTATGGGTATGAGAGATTAATGAAACAATATGTAGCTACACTGGAATGATTTTGAAAATAGAAAATATAACACTAGCAAGCTGGTACATATGAGGATGTATCCAAAACCTTCTTAATATCCTGTTAACTAAGCATGCACCACATCCTGCCTATAAGCTTCAACTTTGAGCTTTACTGAGAGCAGGGACATGCACATGATTATAGAGGGGCAGGGGCTCAAAGTAAGAAAAGGGCAGTATGTGCGCGAGCAGAGCACGCACCGATTTTTTTTCCCCCGGTCCTTTACACAGTATGGAAATTAATGTAACATTTAAAAATAAAGTACTAATGTGTCTTGTGTAGGTGAAAGTGATATGAAATTGCCAATTCTTTTGTGTCAACAAATTATTGTCAACATGAGTTCATTCACATTATCAAAGGCTTGGAAGTCATGCAAAGCAATAAAACACTGGTTTATTATTAGGCTATTTATTGTTGAAGATGATTGTTGCTTCTAAGGTCTCTGCCTCTCTCTCAGGTGTAACACTTTCTGAGGTCTGTGTTCTTTCTTGAATTCTGGTGCCAGTACTTGGTTTTAGCCATGCATTAAGAGGTCTGCTACCCTTAGCTGCTTCCTGGCGCTCCTTCTCCTTTTCTGTATCCTTTCTTTTTTTTGGCATTGTGCTGCAGGCATAATCAACATGTATCAAGTTTAAATACAGATGGTAATATTTCAAACACAGATAACCTACAGCTTATATCCCCAGAATGCTGAAATGACTGTTATTATTATTATTATTATTATTATTATTATTATTATTATTATTATTATTATTATTATTATTATTTTGTTAGCCCACACAGTAGTAGCAAAGTCTCAATAAACTTTATATCTAAACCTGGGACCTGTACTTCATACCTGTAGTGAAGGAAATATGATCCGCCGTGAACACAGACAGAGGAGCAGACACATACACAACAACCCTGTATTACAAGAACATGGGTACGGTAGAATACCGTGGAGTTTCTGTACCGCCGTTTTTTCACACACACACACACACACACACACACACAGAGGGCACTTTTTAATATGAGGCAAAAAGGGCAGGGGCTCAAGCACCACTAGGGCCCTATGTGTCCACGTGCCTGACAGAGTCATTATTTGCATGATTTAAAGAAGTCACTTTCCAGGATTGTAAACATATGCAGGTCTAAAAATTCAATAAATGCCTTTACCATGTGACCACTTCTGACTGCAGTGGCCACTGTTTACAAAAGCCTACATAGGCTTTAAATGTTGCACCCATGCATGAACCATCAACACTGTCTAGTTCCATGGATGTGATACATAGGGTTGTTATTTATGCAGTCTACACGCTCACAGACAAGTGGCTTATGATCCAGTTATAAGCTGCTTGATTATAATGAAGACACACTGACCTCACTGTGGTGCCAACTATTTATGACAACCAAGTTCCAAAAACATCTATAATTATATAGGTGGCTGTGGCTCAGAGGGTGGAGCGGTCATCCATGAATCGGAAGATCAGCGGTTCGATTCCCGGCTCCTCCAATCTAAGTGGATGTATCCTTGGGCAAGATACTGAACCCCAAATTACTCCAGATGTTAGTGCCAACGGTGTATGGATGTGTATGAATGGTTAGCTTCCTCCTGATGAGCAGGTTGGTACTCTGTGTGATAGCTCCTGTCATCAGTGTATGAATGTGTGTGAATGGATGAATGTGACATGTAGTGTAAAAGCACGTTGAGTTGTCAAAAAGACTAGAACAGTGCTATATAAGTACAGTCCATTCACTATTTATAAGACCAAGAGTCTAAAGTCATGCTAAAATGCTAACAATGACAATGCTAACCCACTGATGTTTAGCATTTAGCACTTAACACCAAGTACATCTGAGCCTGTCATACGTTTTGCAACTATGTAACCATGAACAAAAGCATTGGACAAATTGACATTCTGACCTGATTACAGTTCATCTTTAGGGGAACATGGATAGTGTATCAAATATCTTTATCCAACAGTGAGACATCCACATATATAACCAAACAGAATTCAAACATATGGTGGTGACTGAAAAGTAAGGGGATCACCAAAGTAGCTATTCATCTCTCTATCTCCAGACATCCTAGACATCTTTACACAATGACACCATAAATATTAGTACAATATTGTTGTTGAGAAACATACACCTATACAAAAAAAGTCTTTGTATACTGTCATAAATTGTTGAGTGTAATTTCCATACAGCCTCAATTGGTTCAATGTTAAAGTAAAGAGACAAACTAAATCCTGTTCTGTATGTTTCGGATGAAAGCTCACCCAAATTACAACATCTGGCTTCTTGAAAAATATGGTTTCACTATCATGGTGCTAACTAAATTAGATTTTAACCAATTATGTGATAATTATGGACAGTATGCCTGTAATGAAGTGCTTACAGAATCACTTGTTCCCCATACATTTATGAGATGCATCATTTTTCTTTTCCACATAGGCTCTACTTTCCACACAGGGCTTTACTGGTTCTGCCACTCACTGATATGTGTATGCACATCCTCAACCAATTAGGACGAGACTATTCAATTGTATGGCCTTTCACCCACAAGCTGACAGTGTTCTTGTTGGAGTGGTTGCTGGTGAAGGGCATTGAATAGAGAATAGTGGGTGGGAGGTGAGAGCATGATTTAATTTCAATATCACAGTCTGTCTTTGATTAAGGATTAATTACATGTCCTTACCTAATGTACAGTGAGGGTGGTGAATAGAATTGAATACCCACCCATTGAATCACATCTAATATATGTGAGTGTAAAGTGTGTTACAGTTCAGTTTTTTTTTTACTTTCTGGACCATGCATACAAAACTGTTTTTCTAATACAGTACTGTTAGGTCATATTACTTCATTAACATTAAACAAAGGCAAAATAAATAAAACTATTAAATATTACTACAATACTATATAAACCAATTTTTTTTTCTAGAATTCACCAAACAGTGTGTTCCATACTAGTAACAATGATATATTTCTAGGCAAGACAAGGCAGCCTTATTTATGTAGCACATTTCATACACAACTCCATGTGCTTCACATAAAAAAAATGGAATGATATTAAAACAATGCTTGAAACAGTACAAAATGGAAATATTAAAACACACAGTAATGCGTTGTCTACATTGGAACAACTTTTAGGGATGCACCAATCTCATATTCATATAGCTTTCATAAGAATAAGTGAAATGTATCACAATATTAACAAATAAACTGCTCAGTGCTTAGGAGTGCAGGAAGTTCATCAGTAAGTTCATGAAGTTCATAGAAAACATCCTCACTGCCTGCTTAGTGAACATGGGCTTCAACAACAAAATCAAAAAAATATAATAGATTTTTTCCTTGAATGGTTACTTTTTCTGTGGATTTCCAATCGTCATGGTGCTGCCAGACCTGTCATCTGCTTTAGATTGATGAACAACAGGGTAGCTGCCTCGGGGCTCCATATATTGTTGAATGTAACCTTGGATTGCTACAGCCAATTGAGCAAAAGCTGTTAAAAAGAGCCTTGTTTTCTACACCCAGCCAGTTTCCACTGTTCATACTACCACTTAACTGAGGTGTTGTAATGTTATTATTATGGACATAGAAGAGTGCAAGCCTCCTTCACTGCCACCATTCACTCTTCTCCTTCTCTATGAACATCTGTGAGGCGCTAATCCAGACAAGTACAGCAAGGCTTTTGGATGAGAAGAGGGTCACACAAAAGAGGTTGTCATAGTTGCAAGAAAGACTGGATGAAGAGGGTCTTGCAGAAGAAGATGTTAGGGGTTGCAAATGAGAGTTTAGAGTTGCTCAGCA
Organism: Scomber japonicus; assembly: GCF_027409825.1. Taxonomy (NCBI): domain Eukaryota; kingdom Metazoa; phylum Chordata; class Actinopteri; order Scombriformes; family Scombridae; genus Scomber; species Scomber japonicus. Next base: position 28,447,522 of record NC_070590.1, on the reverse strand, counting down.
AGAGAGGAAGTGGAGATGGTTACAAAGAAGATATATGTTTTTTTTATTCAAGAGATATTGGGCAGTGTCACAGTATTTATAAAATCAATGTTTTTATTAAGGTAGGTCACTGTCTACTCACAATTGTATATGAAAATTGTAAATGAAAATTCATGATTCATAATACATTTCATCCCTTTCTTTTGGAATGAATTCATCACACACACATACATAGCATAATATGTAAGGGGTCAGTACACTCAAAAAAATAATTCATTGGATGAACGTAATTTAATCATGCCACCTATATTCCATCTAAAGTAATCATGTTAAGTCAATCTATCTTGACTGTGTTAATCTGATTTAAGTAACATAAGTTAGTGCAACACAATTTAATCATGTTGGATGAACTAATATAGCTTTTGTCTGTTATACTAATGTAAATCATGTTGGATGAACTAATATAGCTTTTGTCTGTTATACTAATGTAAATCATGTTGGATGAACTAATATAGCTTTTGTCTGTTATACTAATGTAAATCATGTTGGATGAACTAATATAGCTTTTGTCTGTTATACTAATGTAAATCTTGTTTTAGTGTTGTTCTCACTGTTAGTGTAAGCAACATGTTTAATTAAAGATCCACTAACATACATAAAGAACATGCAAAAAAACGTTTACAATTTTTATTTAACATTTGGGTGCAACATAATACTAATTAATAATACTCAACTTTAGGAGCTCAAAGTGCAAGTATGAATGCTCCACTCACAGAAACTGCCAGCCACAACTGCTTCTAGTAAAACCAGTCTGGATGTGTGTTCAAAAACACTGTTCTGTGTCAACTCCATTTTCAACATATGAGACAACAATCTTAATCTCAGTCCATTGTGCAAACTAAATTGTCTGTTGGAACAATTTTCTTCAAATTTTGAACTTTCAAAAACAAAAATCTGCATTGACAGAGATGTGGACAAATCCCATGCTTGAATCAGTCTTCATCAAGCTTATTTACTCTATAAGCTTGTTTTTCAGGAACTGTGCCTTGGATGACAATCTCTGCCCATCCAGCTTCAGCAGAATTTTCTGCAGGACTTCAAAAGTGCATTTGAGCTTGGGTGGGTAGCTCAGGTTCAGACAGTATATCAGTCCAAATAACAGAGCACAGGCAATCGCAGTTTCCCCCAAACCACTGAGGACCTCCACACCTTCAATCAGGACACCGATGTCCGTTGGATCATCTCCAGGCTCTGCACCCTCCTTCTGTATGACGTACACTCCCATCACAGTTTGCTCCATTAAAGTGTTGGCCTCAGTGTCTGTGTCCTATGGAGTAAAATATGACAATAAATACATTTGATATGAGTCTAGAAAGTCCTCTCAAAACAACGGCTCTAAAAATATATCAGATAAATATTTTTTGCACAGATCTTTAAGTCAACCTCTGTTCTTATCAAAATAACTAAATTTTTTTCTTTGATTTTTAATATTTTTATTGGCAGTTTAATAAAGTGTATGCAAAGAGGCTCAAGTCTGGCCTGCCTTTGAACTAAATATATTAAAATGGTTAATAATGTTTCAGCCAATTCTATATCTCTAGTTTTCAACCTTGCAGAAATTTTAGAAGTAGCAGATGATGAAAAACAAGGGCAAGGCAACATGTACTTTAGTTGTACAGGGTTTCACGTTTTAATATGCAGTAAGTAAATATGTGCTTTCTCTGACTGGCCACTTAGTCACACCTAGTGTATGTAACTCACCATATATTCTTTCACAAGTTTCTCATGGTCTTCATTCAGGTAGACGCACAAGGACTTGAGGATGCATGCTCGTCTTGTACGTACTGTGTCATCCTGAGGGAAAAAGAGAACCAATTTTGACAATATTCTGCATCTTAGCAGTTCAAAAAAGAATTCCACAGTATTAACTGAACTTTTGCTTACATACATAGAGATTTATGCTCACGCAATTGTCATGAGAGGGACATAGAAAAGTATTAAGCATAGGTCTCCATATTTTAATACAAACCTTGGAAATGGCCACCATGATGTGTCTAATTTTTTTCCCAGCCGCTCCACCTTTCCCTCGAAAGATCTGCAGCATGCGTGGAGAGTATTGGTCGAGCTCCGCAAAGAATGTAGATATCAGAGGTACAGTTGATATGCACATGAACTCGTTGTCGATCTGAAAAACATCAACAATACACTCAACAAGTCACTCATCCTATTTATACATCACAACAATATACAACACAGGATGGATGAACAGTGAACTACTACTGGAGCTGTTCGATCATATTAGGGCTGGGAGAAAAAAACTGATTCACGAAAGCGGAGGAAGGAAGACAGAAGAGGGAGGACAGAGAGAGGATGAAAGTTAACCCAGTTTAAAGACCTGCAGCCTTTCTGAACAGTAGACTCTGAGGCTTCAACCATTAATCAGTTCAACAGTATGAAAGCTTATTCTAAAGGTCTTGTCAATAAGGAGAAAAGAATGTTAATTAGTCTTCATATTAAAAATATAAACAGGATATTATAAAACATGTTCATATGAATCACGCAGTGTTACCACATAATAAAGTAAATGTACAGCCCTGTATAGTGTAAATGTGATCATCATTCTGCTTTTTTCCATGGTTTGGTGTTAAAGGTTGGGTCTGGAGTTTTGTGCCCAAAAATAAACACTAGACTTGTACAAATGAAATCTGTCTTAATCGCCACCTATGGGCTTCTAGTCCTGTGTGGTGGGGGCTGTGTCTGCTGCATTTCCTTTCCTTTGCGGTCCTGACAACTGCTGCTGTCAGGGGCAGGAGGCTACACAGTTCAGTCAGAGAGGAGGGGCCCAGTTTCAATGTTTTGTTTACAAACTGCAACGGGACAAAACTCCAGACCCTACCTTTAAAAAAAGACAAACAACTGGTCAACACTATATTTGATTTGTCATTATCTTCCTGTACTTGTGTGCACACACTCTGAGGTATAGATAAAACCTTAGGACATATAGGAATATAGGATATTCACCTCTTTCTGAGTGAACAGAGCTGGCCACCTGCTTTTGAAGTCTGCAACGAGGGGCTGTCCTTGAAGAACTTCTTGCCTTCTATATGAGAAAGTCTTTTCCATTTTCAGTGCCACTACATGGTCATTGTTTCTCTTCTTAATCTCTGAAAGCAGTGCAATTCTCTCGTTTTCCAGAGTGTCAGTCGTTTCTCCTTTTGGATGCTGTGGACAGTAATTGACTTCTGCCCTTCTGGGCTTTTTCACATTCAAGGCTGCTTTGTCTTGGGCCTTGTTCTTCAGTGAATTTATGGTCACCTCATGACATCCAAGGCCTCTTAGTTTGGTCCTAAAGTTGGCCATTTTATATTTTAGGCTAATCTTCCACCCGTAACAGCCATTGAAGGATCCTGTTTCCTTTAGACACGGATGCTTTTTCACAAGAGCTTCTGCAACGTCATTCAGATCATTGTCAGTTGGGTAGGCTTTGAATTTAATGATTTCTTCGGCCAGTTGCTCCAAAATTTGTAATTTCAGCTTCGGTGAAGGGCTCAAATGAGTTCCATTAACACTGTACTCGGCATTGGCCTTGTCAAGTTGCAGTTCAGCGTCATAGTTGAAACTCGGGATTGTGAAGACAGTTGGCCAAACTGACAGCCTTGCAGATGGTGATGAACCTGAAGATGAAGCGGGCTCTGTATCATCTGTTTCAACCGAGGAGATTAACAATGAATCTGTTGAGCGTTGGACTGCTAGAGGTTGACGTGTCATTATGTCATCATTGTTATGAGTATGTAAGTACACAACCTTTATAGTTGCTTTGTCGTGTATTTCGGAGGTCACAGACAGGTTTACAAACTCATTTCCAAAATCAGCATCTTGATATTGAAGCCGAAAATCTTGCAATCCAAAACTGGTCTTCATTGTCTGGCGCAATTCTTCCATGGAGTCCGGTATCCCTACTGGCAGAATTAGTTTCCTAGCATCACCTTCACCTAGGATGACTCTCAGTCTTATGGGCTGGGCCACTGCGTGGACCTGAACAAAAACAAAAAAACACTGGCTGAATATTTCACAATGAAAAAACAGAGTCTCTTAGAATAATTTATAATTAGGCAAGTGTTGATGTTGTTGACTGATTACTTAAAAATAATAAATTCAAAAAATAATAATAAATTCATTCATCATTAAAATCATACCTTACATGATTTTACGATTTACTGTGCTACATGATATGGGGGGAAAATACTTACAAACATTTACATAAAAAACAGACAATTTACATATATGCACAGAAAATGTTGGCTTCTTCCATAATGATGATGTAGTTTATAATGTTTTAATTTGTACCTACTACTCTCTCTGGCGACACAATGCTTGCACTGCCACATACACCTCACTGAAAGAAAAGAGAAAAAAAATCAAAAACATTAGTAAATGATAAATAAATATACTACTTTTCTCAAATACAGGCCAGGGGAAAAAAACAAGGCTGAATAAACTCCTGGTACAATGCTACATGCCAACTAGATAACAGATACACAATGACAAAAATATTAACAACTTACCATGTATTTCTGAGGTGCATACAAGTCTCTGGGCATGGGGACACTATATTTTGGGATGTATTTCTGGTAAAAAAAAAAAAAAAAAAAGAATAGAGAGAAATTGTTTTAAAAATTAATGCAACATCATGTATGCATCCTAACTAGGGCACTCCCACCCCACCCCACTAGCTGTCCCGTATGCTACCGAGTGCTAGCATCTCTCTCTCTCTCTCTCTCTCTCTCTCTCTCTCTCTCTCTCTCTCTCTCTCTCAGCAGCAGTAGTCAGACCCGCAAATAAAAAGAAATAGGAGTGAAGCACTGCAGCCGCGGACCGATACCTGGCCGCCACGACAACTAAAGCCTCAACTAGTTACAAATTTGAGAACCGTTGTAGTGAGCTAGCTCGATGCTAACTTCGACTAGCGGTTAGCATCCGCCGCTAACACACACACACAGGCTAACATGCTAATCGGACTCAGATAACTGTAACAGAAAACATGCTGACAGTTTTGTGCACCCCCTTCTCAGCTCGTTTTTCGGCCACAGAATGACAGGATATGATTAAATTTGAGCCCTGACCCAGTGTCTAAATTTAAAAAAAATTGTGTTAGCCATAGCATAGTTAAGGTAGAATTAGCCTAACTGTGAGAACTAAAATATAGTGACTAAAATATGTCTCACAAATGTCTAATGTGTACAATGCATCACTCAGGCTGTTTAAATAAATGCATTCCTGTATATTTAGATTACTTACCTCTAATATCACCAATGGCAAACAATTCTTGCATGTGCTGGCGGTCGAATTTTCCAAGTTCATCCGGTGGGTGTGGCGCATGCGCAATAGCTGTCCCTATCGGAGTCATTGAGTTGAAGGACCTCATTCTCATTGCATTGAAATGAATGAATCTAATTCATCTGAATTTTCTTTGATTCATGTTAAACGAACAAGAACAAATCATTTAATGGAGACAAACATGATTAATTCATGTAATGTGAACATATTTCTAGTTTGTTAATCAAACACATGCCCTGAGTGATTTTTTTGAGTGTATTTGTAAGGTAAGGTAAGGTAAGGTAAGGTACATTTTATTGATCCTCCAAGGGGGGGATTCAAAATTGACACAACAGTAGCCTTGTAAAGTGATAAAAAACATGTACGAAAAACAATCTCTGAAATAATAAAAGTACAAATGTTAAAACCCTGAAAAATAGAAGCATGACCCAAATAGTGGTGCATTCAGCAGCAGCAGCAGCTCTGCAGCCAACAGCCAGACAGAAGGAGCAGAACATTAGCTGGATTCAGGCCCACAGCCCACTATGCCCAGTGAAAACACTGGTCAATGCTTTACAACATAGCAGGAGGCAGGCGACAACACAAGAAGCTAGTCTGGGTTTAGTTTAGCTTAGATTTCATTAGAAATGTTAATATGCTAATTAAAGTTCTTAAAGCCTGTGTGATTTAGCTCAGACCTCACAGAGTGTTATTACAGAAGGACATACTAATGGAAGATAATCCACTAAAAGTAAAATATGTTATTGAGTGCTGTTCGAATTGTAATCTCACAGAGTGGAATGTGAAAAATACACAATGTCAAATAATTCAAACTGACCAGCTATGCATACCTAACTTATTAATGTTCTATATCATTTATATGCAACCTGCTTGTTGTAGTTGTGTACTGTAATATGAGAGGAGTTACTGATACACTTCTTCTTAAACTACACTGATAAAATCACCAGTAGAATCTGATCTGACCCTATGTAAAAAAACAAGTGTAATATTACAAAATAAAAAAATAAAAAAACGAGATATATATATTTAAACAAATCATCATATTTAATTAACATCTCTGTGTTCTTGTACAGTGTGATGTAGGACATATAGTGTGTGTGATGGTGTGTGTTCTCCAGGTGGGCTTTGGTGGGCCAGCCCTGCTGAAAACGTTGATTTCCTGCCAGCTGCACACCAGCCCTCACATGTGCACATGTCAACAATGGAAGAGTCACACATTTATTATTTCCCGTGCACCGTACGCTATGCCTGATATTTAATCCAACTCTATTTCTGTGGGAAGGGTCTTGTCATTGTAATGAGCTGTTTTGTAGGTAACCATGCAGTAAGATGACTTATTTTCTTTTAACAGCTGTTCCTGCCAACTCTAATACCTGCATTAGAGATTTGTATTTCTACATTAATATTGGGATATGAAAGGTGTTTCTTTGAAACAAACAAGAAATCATGACTCCTCCAATTTTGATTAATACTGAAACGTGCATTCAAACTATCCTGTGTTTTTCATTTCCAATTTAAAAGGACTGAACTGAGGTTTTGTTTCCAGTGTGGGAGGCAAGTTGTGAAATGATTTTTTTTTCTAAGGATCCTATCCTCCACACATTGTTCAAGAATACCTGCACACGTTTTTTTTTCTTCTCCGAGTGATAACTGCTTCACCTGTGTCAGCAGGCAACGCTGGAGTACTGTTGTTATTGGATGGCACATCACTGCAAATAGCGTGTCATTCATTTTTGATGTATAACACTGTGAATGGCGCTCATCAGGAGACTAATCGCAAATTGACAACATCAGTCTGTGCTGCTGTGGTTCTGTCAATCACGCCCAGCACTGCCAATTTTTTCAAGCAGTTAGCCTTCAGATGTCATGAAAGCCTTTTTTTCTCCTTACAATTTAGTTGTCAAGACACAAAATCTGAAACTCTGAAAAATATTGATACAAATAAATAGATAAATAAAGCTGCCTCTGTATCAACAGAAATTAATTTATAACATTCTACAAATGTGTTTGACTGAATACATTTAGCAGGAAACCAGAATACCAGAACTATATTCATTGTTTGTTTGTAGGTTTTTGTGGCACAAATGGAGACAGCTTCATGGTGGTGGATGAGAAGAAGTGTCTAAACATAAATCAATCACGCTTTAGGTACTACAAGTGGATATGGAAGGGAAACAAATGAAATACACATGCATTCAGTGTGAGATGATTATGGCACCATATGAAAAGTTACCCCTGTTTATCCTGAGGGTGAGATAGATGAGTGTGCCAAATTTCATGCCAATGCATCCAATAATTGTCAAGTAATGTCAACTCAAAGCTAAGGCCTGATGGATACTGGATTTTTGGGACCAATGCCAACACGGCATCTGACAGATCTATCGGCTGATAATCTTTTTCAGAATATGTACATAAATATACTTTTCAGTGCTCTGAAACAGTATACTTCACTGGGAGTTTAATATGTATGTATTTAATTTGATTTAGGAAAAAGGATTAAATATATAAAATGCTGCGTATATAAAAAAAATCGGCACATAGACTATATAAACAACAATAATGATATATTTATGATAGACCAATATCAGTTGGCTGATATATCGGTCAGGCTCTACTTAAAGCTTCAAATGTCAACCTCATGGTGGCTCTAGAAGACAAGTGCACTAAAGTGTTAGAATTCATCCTCTGGGGATCATAAATGTCTGTATCCATGGCAATCCATCAAATAATCGTCAAGACACAGATAATTCAAAAACAAAACAGATATTTCAGCTTGGAGCAAAGTGGTACAGTAGAACACCTTGGCTAAAAAATAAAAGCATCATCTGGTGGCATTCCCTTTTAAATTTCTCTCAGCAGTGTATAAATGCAATTTCTCTTATATGGAGTTGAAAGATGAGCATGTATTCCTCTAACAACATTTGAAACCATCACTAAAAACTACAGTTACATGGTTGTCATATAAAAACTTTATAACCAATAAGAATAACAGGAGCTCAGCCACAGCACATCTGAAAGAGAGAGCAAACATCACTCCCTCCAGTGTGCAGTAAACTGAAAAAAGTAAAGGCACAAACTGACATTTAACACAGTATACATTCAGAACCCATTCACTTTAATGAGTCTTAATAGGTTGAAGGGATCCATACAACATCGCCCCCCCCTTGAATAAACTGTTTTCCCCCAACCTTATATCTTATAATCCTTTTAGTGGCCGGCAGCCAGAGAGTCAGTGGACACTGCTGAATAATTTATGTTGTCCCCACAGAGTTGAAGTGGAGTCTTGCGGCGCACAAAATAAAGGTGAGACTTAAATTGACAGGGTACATATATTAAGTAAACGGCCAAAGAGGCTACGCTTTATGGGCTGCTACTCTCCGTGTGCTGCTCTTACTTATGTCACCATCTGTATTGGAGGATTTATTCACATCTAGAAGATTCAGTTTCAACCAGACCATGTGTTATTCTTATTGGGATATCTTACTTCAACATCTTCTTATAGTATATTTGAGTGTCACAATAGTAACGGCAAACCAGCAGAGGCTCATATGAAGTGGTGACAGGGAATCAGACAATGACTCAGTTCACATTTTGTTAACAAACTTCAAATGTTTCAAATTAAGCGAGAGACTTTGATATTGTTATATATTTCCTTTTTTTTCCCTCCTCCACGTTCGCTCGAGACAATTTTTCTCATGTCACTTGTCATTTCATAGTGAAAGGTGAGGCATCTTTCTGCATCATCAGCCGCTACAGTACATTTGCTCACACTCCTGACACCAGTAAGTGTGAAAATTCCAAATGATATACCGGGGGAAGAAAAAAAACAACAACAAAAAAAACCAACTATCAAAAAGGCAAAGTCTGCTACATCACAGATTTGAGACTTTTTAGAAATGTGGTTTAACTCAGGGAGAAAGCTGCTCACTTTACTGCTGTACTAACACACACACACAAACAAAAAAAAACACTATCCTCTGAGGGAACAGTCCATTATCGCCAGTGACAAACATGAAAAGCAAATGGTGAGGAGCTCGTCGGGAAAATGTCACTCTGCAGGAAAACATTTAAGATGCTCACTGCCAGCTAAGATTTCTTCAGCTGCCCAAACATCTCCCCACATAGTCTCTCTTTTCATTAGTGCAACTCAGAGAAATGTCAAGTAAGATAACCCATTATCTTCCCTGTTGACAATAACACACACACACACACAGAAATGCAGCGTACCAGCATCCCCTGCTACCAATCCCTGTATATTGCTTTTGGAGTGAGATCCACTGCTTCATTTGCCTCTGCTGCCGTTGCTGTGCATCAGTTCAGGGCTGCTACTGAGGAGTGACTTCCTTTCTTTTCACCACTGCTGCAATTTCAAACCACATGACAACCTATTGACATATTCATTATCATTTCCCTACACACACACAAAGGTTGTTGCAATCATCCTCTATGTTCATGTATCCAGAAAGTCTGTCCTTCTCTCCTCTTTTTCTTACTCTGAGGCAGACTGCTGTATTCTGATTGAATCCAAACTTGGATTATACAAAAGGATATGAGCATTAATGTGACTTTTATCAGCCTCTATTGGTGGCACACAACAGTAGCATCACCAGGTGTCTGGTAGAGCTTGCTGCAGCTTGTATTGGACAAAAGTATAACCCCCTTAATAATTTGAAAGTGAGTAATATTAGCTTTTAAGTGCAAAACAAGTGCCCTATTCTATTCTATGCATAGCAACCACATAATTGGGCTCAGACCCCAGAAGGCTGTTGCCATGTATACAGTCAGTGTAAATAGCACCATCTGGCTGGTGATTCTGTGTCGGTCATTAAAGCCCCCCTCCCTCTTTGAACGTGATTACAGTGCATACTTCAATCGAACGGGTTGAGATGGTGATAGTGGGAGTAAATATTGGGGAACCTGTGAAATGAAGGGATGGAAGTAATGTGGATGGCTGGTGGTGGTGAAGAGCCACTGAGCTGTGAGAACCAGATTCTGCCAGCTTTAGATAATGGGGAGGGAGAGAGGAACAGCTGGGCTGTAAGCATTCATGTCATGTTGGAGGCTGAACATCTGATCTTATAGAGAAGCAGCGCATGACTCACACTGCTGAATGCTCAGTGGGAAGTGCCGAGCCGACACAATTAGAACACGGAACACACACGCCCTTACACACATATACACACACATAGGCACACACACACACATACACATAGGCACACAGGGCTTCTTGGCTTTCCTTCAGGAGGTGAGGTGCCAACACAACAGACCCCCACCAAACCACTTGTGGACGCAAGCCAAATCATGGTTGATTGGAGTTGGGTTCTGTAACACCACAGGTTGTGCAGCTTCTACCCCTCAAATGCACAAAGTTTAAAAAAAAACAACCAAGGCTTTAGTCAATAGATTAAAGTGAGGCTATTCACCATAAAAGCTACAGATTCATATCCTGCTGGTTGTAACAATGGCTGCTCTTCACTTAAGCAAATATTCATGTGAAGCTGCTGGAGGTGTGTGTTGTGTGGGAATGTTGACATCTGGCTGTGTGTGTAGGAGGTTCAGTTCAGTCACCTTTACACTGAAGTAAGCTGCTGCACCTTTTCTTGACACTTTAGTTTTGTGAAATGTCTGAATTACCTTTAACAGTTGGAAAAGAAAATGATGTGTATACTGGTAATGTTAGAATAATGAAACCCTCTGTGTCGGCAGTCTATCTATGTAACTTTGTCTCAACCAATTTCCTATTATAAAAAAATGGAAAAAATGAATAATGTATTTAAATTATCAATGTTTCTTTTAAAAATAGGAAATAGAGACATTTTCCAATTCATTTTACCCTCAGAATAGAATTTTGTGTTGTTTCCTTATTACAGATTTTCATACAGTGAGTCAAACATGAAAAATCCAATTCCCAGTGCTACAAACTCTAAAAACTGGGTTGAATTTAAATGAGGTTTTGTTATCAAAAGGTTACTTTTACACAATCCTCGCAATGAAATTTGTCCGTGGATGCTTTCGCTACGATGTACAAGCATTTATTTTCTACTGTCAAGAAGTCTAAAGGTGTCCACACACTGCAATATAAATGCAGGAGACTGAAGGTTCTCAGTGGCTTTGACTTCTCTGTGCACTCTCTGGAAGCATCTGACAGGTGACATCTATTAACTCTACAGGGTTCCTTAGTGAGAAAAATGAAACCCCTACCTGCTAACGTTCAGCCTCCCCCAACCATGATGTTCTAGTGCCGTAAGCCTTATGACAAGGGGGGGGGGCATTGCTGTGTTCTATCTCCAGGGCTGGTTCCTGATTAGCTGTAACACTGATTATTTTTATTTATTTTTTATCTCTTTTTATTGAGAAAAGCAAAATACACACCAAGGTCAGTAAGCCAAGTTACATGAGACTTTCATTTAACACAGAAAGAACCCCCCGCACCCTCAACCCCAACTGGACCCAAATCAACAATTGCACATGACTGTGTAAATCAATAAAGTATGTGTGTCTGGGACACAATAAGACAATTTAATGAGAGAGGCATGAGCTCAGAGCATAAGGATGTGGAGATATAAGTCAATATCAATACCAACCAATGTGTCAGTGAGGGCCTGAATACTGCTGAAATAAGTCAGCAAAGGCTCCCAGACTGAATGAAATTTGTCAGAACGTCTTATAGCAAATTTGAATCTTCTCCATGTCCTGTGTTAGGTGCTATGCTCGATTTCCAATGGAGTAGAATTTATCTTCTAGCCAGCTATAACACTGATGAGCAGGATGGGACACACACCTGGGCCTGGTGTGCTCCATGTATAAAAGCCAGAAGCTGTCACTTGTGATAATGAGGCCATTGAAAGCCTTTGTAATGTCCTCTGTCGTCCAGTTAAAAAATTATATTAGAGACCTCTCTCTCTCTCTCTCTCTCTCTCTCTCTCTCTCTCTCTCTCTCTCTCTCTCTCTCTCTCTCTCTCTCTCTCTCTCTCTCTCTCTCTCTCTCTCTCTCTCTCTCTCTCGCTCTCGCTCTCGCTCTCGCTCGCTCTCTCTCTCGACACACTCCTGCATTGTTTCTTTGGTTTTCCTTTGTTTGTTTCACCAGACAACACCCACACACCACATGCTCACTCATCCACTCCCTACACACTTCTCCTACCTATCTGTCATTTTTGTTCATTTTGATGACTTTGTTTTACTTTTTGCATTGCGTACCCTTCTGACTCCCCCTTTTTTGCCACAGTCTAGAGCCAGGCTGTGACAGTACTAACATCTGATTCTACACAGATTCATACACCGTTGGCGCAGCAACGGGAGCAATTTGGGGTTAAGTATCTTGCCCAAGGACACATCAACATGTGGACTGGAGGAGCCGGGCATCGAACTGCCAGTCTTCCAATTGGAGGACAACCGCTCTACCTCCTGAGCCACAGCCAAAAAAAAAAAAAAATTATATTTTGAAAAAAGCAGCTCCACTGTATCTGTCTGCTTAGTGAGTTCTAGTGTGGGCCTGGTCTGCTGCATTGAACGCACCACATGACGGACAGATGTCACACAACGTCACTTTCATTGATCGAAAATGAAATGTAGGTCAAGCTGAAAGGAGCGAGTACTTCAACAAATGTGTTGAAGTACTCGCTCCTTTACAACACAACTCACCTGTAGAAAGTGTGATCAGCATTCAATCTAAGCAAATAGAAAAAGCTCAGTTTGAAGAAACCTTGGATTATGGTAAGAAGTATGAATAATACAAAAACCTGTGTAAAAATTAGGCAATCAAATAACATGTCAGTTATGAATCATCCATTTGATCTGAGCCTGAGAGACAGCATGCTCTCAGTTCTTATGACAGCACAGAGAGAAAGGTCTACAGTCTACAGTCTTACGGTATAGGATGTTATTCAATTTGTTTAAAATGTCATTAAAAAGACAAATACATCTGACTGACAAGAGCCGTGACATTGTTAACACAGTAGTTGGTAAACGCTTCAAGATGTAATTATCAGTCTTTACAGCTTGAGCACTTGGTGTGGAAGTTAGTATGCAACACTGACTTATTCAGTGCAGCACAGTGCATGTGTCAACCTCCGTTTTCTTTAGGAAGGAATAGAATAATAAAGGGAAAGGAGGGAATGACAGCATTACACATACTTTGAATAAAGGGGGGAGGGCTGAGTGTAAGGCAATAACAAACAAATAATAGAGATCTCCTCCTACATGTACAGCAGTCTGGGGATTTCTAAATGTAAGATAGTTATTTGACCCTTACATTTTGTCAGTGCAAGGAAAGGCAAGTTTATTTATATAGCACAATTCATACACTGGGCAATTCAAGGTGCTTTATAAAAGCTGGAAACACATTATTAAAAAAATCATTATTTATTAGGAAAAAAGAAAAAAGAAAAGAAAAAGAAAAAAATAGATAAATAAGTAAAAATTGGGATAAGAACAGAAACAGTTTAAAGTAAAAATAAAAAATAAAACAAAATAGGAGCAATAAAAACCAGCAAGTAGGTATTGAATTTAAGTGAACAATAAAGTTTTTAGCCCTGATTTAAAAGAGCTGACAGTTTGAGCAGACTTACAGGAAGTTAGCATAGTAACTAAATGCTGCCTCACTTTGCTTGGGACACATTTTACTGGACATTCTCCTCTGTAGTGAACTGCATGTCCGATATGAAGACTTTGGATTGGTGCTGCAATGCAGGGTTTAAAAAAAGAAAAAATCCATCCAGTTTTAGCAACCAAACCTGGAAGTCCTCAGAATTCCCCAGACCTCACACTGAGGATACTCAAATGGTTCAACCCCATAATCCCAGCCCTGCCCACTTACAAGATTTTGTTGCATATAGTCAGCTTTAAAAGAAATAAAAAAACAAAACCTTGTGGCTTACCTCTTGGTGAATGATGCTTCCATATGATGTTAGCCTCAGGTCGACCGACTGCCAGACACATGAGATTGACGTTGCTGCCCTCGTTCACTGCGATGTCCTTCGATATGTTAGTGATCCTGGCAGGTACTGTGGGGAGAAAAAAAGAAAGAGAAATTAAAAAAAGAAGAAAATCATGATTGATGATTTTTCCTTAATTAATGACACGTGAGCAAAAGGGCTTGCTATTCCACGTGATTGGACCAGTAATGAGGTTAAAAATAACCTAGGGTTGGAGACTCAATTAGCATGAAATTAGCTGACAAATCTGACAATTCTCTGGCTCGCTGTGGTGTTATACATGATTGATTTTCTTCATCATGTGTCATTGCCACACTGCTCATTAGACAAGCATCACACTGATTTGGAGTAAGACTTGATTTCATCTCTCTGACCTGACCAGCTTGATCTGTGTGTTTTGTGTGTGTGTGTGTGTGTGTGTGAGAGTTTTTGGGTTCTTGATTAAGTGTGTCCTGTGAGATTTGTAGCAAATTGGCAAGAAGAACTATTTATAGGGGCAGTTTCACTTTTTCACAGCAAAAACATTCATTTTTTGATAAGCATTACATTTGATTTTACATGGATAAGAAATTCAGGCAACTAGACATATTATTTTATTTTCTACCACATCCACAAACTGTTCAACTCTTCCTGAACTCAGCCACACACACACACACACACACACACACACACACACACACATCACATACTGTATATATCTGCCTCAACTGGACTACACGGTGGAGTGCGTAATTACAATTTTAATTTAAATTTTAACTCAAATTTTTATTGAAAAATTCTTCATCCTCTTTTTTTGCACTTAATTTATTTTAAATTATTATCTTCGTATTGTTGTCTGAGTGGAAGTGTTGTTATGTATTTATGTTTTGATGAGCTGCTGATGAATAAAGTTCTATCTATCTATCTATCCATCTATCCATCCATCCACATCCTGTTATGTAAAATTCTGGTATCTGTTGTTAATAAAAAAAAACATATAATACTGGGCCTAATTTGAGTCATGATTAGAATTAGATTTCTCTATATAAAATTGTGAGCAGTTGTCATGGTGACCCGACAGACTTAATACACTAGTGTTCACTTGCTCTATTCTAGTCAAACACATTTTAAATACTTAAAGAATACTCACACATAGTAATTTATTCAAATTGAATACATTCAAAAATAATTAAACAATGATAGAAAATGGTACCATGGAAAATGATGTGTTTTTCACATTGTTCACACAAATAAAAAGTAATGAATAATGTGACTATAATGTGTGGTGTGCGCCAGGGGATCAGAGCTGGAGTGATATGCTACTCTGCATCCCATTGACCTTTTGAATTTAGCGATTCAATTAGCATGCATTGCTAAATTCGGCTCAATTGGTTCATTTCAGGCACTGTGTGCAGCCTGGTTCTCTAAATGCCACCCAAAATCTTTCAGTAGACGTTGACATGGAGCCTAGTTCACAGCAGAATTTTCTTCACCAGGATCTCAAAACTGGTGATTCAGGTAAATGAATAAAACCTGAATCGCAAATTTCTAAAATGATATGAAATGTGTAGCCTGCATTTAGATAATTACCACTGCTCCATTTCTCTTCAGATGTATAAACATAATGGATGTACCTATTCACAAAACAGGATTACACAAGCAGAACTGATGACAAAATGAATTGTATTATGAGAAAGACAATTACATGCAACATTCATTCCATAAAATTACCGAGATCAGTGATGAGTTCAGCTGTAATATTAACCCTTTAATGTTTTCTGGCTATTTTATAACAAATGCCCTTATCCCAACAAATAAAGTAGAAAAATAACATCTGTATGCTCATGTGGTGCACAGTACTTACAGTGCACATGTAAATACTATGAACACACACACACACACACACACACACACACACACACACACACACACACACACACACACACACACACACACACACAAAGTACATGAAAGCAGACTGAGTTTCACACAAACCCTCTTGTCTTTCTCTTTTCCACTGATAACTGAATATATTATGTTTTACAAATGACGTACAGTTGTATTTTGATGTAATACTGACATCCAGGCAGTCACTTCCTGACGCCATTAAAAAAACTACCATATTTATTGTCATTACAACTACATTACATTACAACTACAAACGTAGTTAGTGATTAGTTATATAGTTAATATCTCTATTAACTTTCATATTCAATTTGACAGAGGCAACATCTAGATTTGCTATTAGCTGAACTGAATATGAGTTTCAGAGGAGAAACATATACACTATAAACTAAAAAAACATTTTGAACTCAACACCTGACTGAAAAGCAGCGTTATAGTGATGTCTCTCTGTGTACTGAGTTGACACATCCTACATCACTGCCGTAAGGTGAGACAAAAAAAGTGGGGGTCAGCAAAACCAACATTGTCATGGAGGGTTGTTAAGTTACTCTTAAAGCATTTTGTTTTCCCTGCCTTCTTCTTTCTGCTTAATTGTAACATTTTACTAGCAGCAGGCTCCTCTGCTACTTTACCAAAGTAATCACAAAGCAAGCTCAGGAAATGGACACAAAATGTTCACCTGTGAGAAAGAGCAGCATGGTGCTCCTTTTAAAGCAGAATGGTGAAAGTTGATAAAAGTTCAACATCTTACCAAATTGCACGTGATGATGTGGCAAACAGTTTTGCTGGTGCTTGACAAAGAGAGATGGATGTTACACAAGCCATCTGATGTTTAATTTTGCATCCATCAAGTTCTTGTTGCTGCATGGAATTATAAATGTACCAGAAGCTGCTGGAGCATTGGGGAATATATGAAATAAGCCAATGTAATTTCCTTGTTTCATTTATTTTCACAAAATAATATAGTAATTGTTTCCATGTCATATTTAAATTGAGTGACATTATCTTTGTGTGATTGCTTTTCTAAAATCACCTCTGTGTGTTGTGAAGCCTGTAATGGCAAACAAGCCTTTAATATGCTGGACCACCATGTGACAGGGCTCTGGCTATAATGTGTATTGCTATGTTTGTCTCTTTTTTGTGAAATGTGGTCTGTTAAAAGTCCAGGGTCCAGGGTCTGGTTTCACCACTGCCTATTGTCCATATTCTGTGGCATATTTTTGCCACTGTCCTCCAGCTATGTTGGCTTGCACCAGTAAGCTGTGTGGAGCTTTGTAACAGATGAGGTAATATAGAACGTAGGATCTTTTGGGATCCTGTAGTGTTTTGTGTTTCTCAGTATGAAGACCACATTTAACACATTTGTTGCACAAAAGCAAACAAAAATGTCCCCCAATGTGAATTTAAAACAACAGTGGAATCTGTGAGAAGAATAATGTAGGGTATTATGTGCAAAGCAGAACCAGTGTCTAATGTGTCCCATGAACCAGATCCCCTTAGGATTGTTGTGAAGCGATCCAATATATTTCCCTCTAAACCTGCATGATGGCAAAAATACAGCGAAGAGGCTACCCGACGCTTGTCCTCTGTTTACAGCAATTAGATTAATGCCACAGAACTGATGCGGTAATGATTCGTTGAGGGTAAAAATGCAAACATCTGTCGCCTTTAAGAGGCTCTAAATAGAGGAGGGGGTGAAGAGCTGTGGAGTGAGGACACAGCAGGCGCCACTTTCTCAGCCGCACTGACCTCGGGCAGAGATGAATGAACAAGCATCTGTGTGCAGAGCAGGTGACAGGTCCTCCAGCTTGATAATGCCAGTGGCCAGGTGATTAAAAACATAGCTCCCCTGCCACCGGGGCTGCTGGTAGATGTGACTGGGGGCCCGGGGACACGTCACTCTTCATGTCGGCACGGCCAAGGTGCTGCAGCCAGTAATTAATTAGAAAATGGAATCTAGAAGCCGTCCAAAGAGGAAAAGGATGCTTTTTCTGGGTGTTTATTTAACACTAGAGCTCTACTGATGTGATTGTATTTAATGGCATTTTTCTTTTTCTAATGGCGACCATCATTCTGCTGGTGAATGTGCTTCATTCACACAAAGAAAGGAGCAGATATAAGGCAAGAAGTGCAACAATGTGTTGTTATCTGCAGAGCACAAGAACATGATGCTTTAGTCAGCACTGTTGCCATACTGTACATTGTTGTCTGACAGAATATGAATTATACATTTTTGGCCATTCTCAAGTCAGACAATGCTATAGTGCAATGTCTGGAGGACATTACTGTGGTAGTACAGTATAGAAAATCTCCATTTCAAGTTTTGTATTTATTAACCCTTACATACTATTCATATTCTTCACCCTCACAGTATGTTCGGGGTCAATTTCGACCTGGTTTAATAATCCTCTCATGTAAAGTGTCTATACCAAATGAATAAATTTGTGGATCAATAGTGGATCTGACTGATCAATAAATGTGATTAAACCTTGATTCATGTTTCAGAGAGCAGAGAGAGTGTATTTTTTAGCTCCTATCACACAATATCATGTCCTATTTAACCTAAGACATGAAAATATAACATAGCAATAATGATGGAAATGTATTTAATGTAAAGTGTTTATGGAAGTGTGGGCTTTATTGTAGAACCATTAGAGCCATCAGTCTTCACTGCTACATCATAAAAAGAAATCTTATTAAAACTATGAACTATTCATTTCACTAAAACACATGGCAATAGATACAGAGATCATTTGACCCAGAACAGCCTCAATAGACAACATTTGTAGCAAATATACAAGTATATCAAATTTCAGACATTTGAGGTGTTTTTACAACTGTGAAAATGTCAAAATAGGTCAAATTTGACCTGAACACTATGTATGAGTTAAAGTATATAGAAGTATGCAAAAGGTTGTTGATGTATCCCTCCACTGAAGCATGCAATCAGATGACACTCAGGTGGATTTGATACACTCATCAGTGGCTCGTTCAAGTAAATGAACTTTCAGTGTCGTCCAGTGTTCACCTGTTATACATAGCTGTGCCTCAAGTGGCAGTGTCAGACATCAAATTGTTATTTGAGGCAAAAAGCAGCATCAAATCAAGGATAAACTAAAGCTTTCTAAGGGTGCATGAATAGAACTCTAAAACACTTTGCCGAAACTGGATCAGTTGTACCCAAAGCACGATCAGGCAGACCAAAAGTGACCACGCCATCAGAAGATCAATACATCAAGCATAGTTCCCTGAGAGATAGAAAAGCAACTTCATCACAGATACAGAACTTGCTAAATAAAACAACCAAGACTCCAATCAGCAAAGGTAAGTTTTTTTTTTTTTTTTTAAAGGTTGTCTTGTTGTGGTCTCAGAGGACAAGTAGTAATTTCTAAACCACTTCTCAGGAGGGAAACAAATCTAAATGCTTGGGGGTGGGCTGAGAAATAGCAGCATTTCACAGTGGATGAAGGGAAAATAGAGAGATTGATGGCAGTAAGAGAAGGATGTGTGTAAGAAATAGAAACGAGAACGATACCACAGTGTATGAAGTCTGGTGGTTTTGGACTTTTCTCCACAGTCACCTGACCTCACCCCCCTTCAACATTTATGTGGGCACTTGAAGAAAGCTCTTTAGAACATGGTTCATCAGGTTTAACACAAACTGATGGAGTGCATGCTGTCATTAAAGCCACAGGGAGACAAACCAAATACCATGTGCATTTTTAACATTTCACTCAAATTGTTAAGATAATAATAATAATTAAAGTTGAAAGCAGCGATGAATGGGCCCTTGCCACCCCATGCATGTGGGTTTACAGATACAATAGGGCTTGGCGCTGGTCAGCGCTCGGGCCCTAATAATGCAATAGAAGTACCTTTACTGTTTGTTTTGAAACCTATTTTAATGTTGGATTGGGTCAATATGGAGTTAATATTCACCACTTCATTGGGTAGTTTCAGTTTCATTGTCAGTTTATTTATTCAAAAAGGGACAGTGTACATTAATTTGTACATTTCAAATTAAAATGTAAATGCACCGGAATTAGCTAAGATAGCTAGTTTTCATCTGTTGTCCCTTGACAGGTCAGGACAGAGAGAAAGAAAGAGTAATACATAAAAATAAAAGTAAAAACAAAAAAAACAAACACAAAAAAACAACAACAGAATGAACAGAGGGACAAATCAGCACAATTAAAACAACAGATTGTTAAAAACAGACAGACATACAAGGCGTTAGACATACAGATACATCACAGTGCAGGTTAGTTATGGTTACAGTTTTGGTTATTTTTAATCCATCTCTTAAGTTTATTTTTAAAGTTGGGTATTGTAAATGTGGGTATGCACTATACTGTATATACAGTACAAGCAACCAGTAACTATAGCGGTCACTATTTGAATAGAGCAATATGAAAAGAGAGACTGACTGGATTTAGGCACTGAAAATGATTGAGCAAAGAGTTGGAGATTCTGATTTAAAATGTGTGTTTGTGGTTTGCATTCATGTTTGAAGTAGTTAAATATCAGTGTGAGTTTTGTACGTGATCTATTCTGATTGATCACTGGTGACATTATAATGAATCAGCTGCGTCCAGTGGCTGCTCATAGCTGTCTATAAGGAAGTAATATTTGGTTTGAATAAAAGGTTCTTGTTCTGTTAATGAATGTAAAGGTAAGTGTTAAATGGACAGTACTTATATAGCACTTTTCTAGTCTTTTTGACCAGGTTAAGTGGTTAGTGGAGGTTAAGTATCTTGCCCAAGGACACAGTATTGGACTAAGAGATGCAGTGTTCAGTGTCGATGAAATCATAGGTGCTATTTTGTAACCAGTGATATACTAATTATAGGTGGATAATTATTTTTTCTAGATGTTGCTTTTCATTTGAATATAAAATACCTTTTTGGGAGCAGTGTGTGAGCTTCTTCTGTTCCCTCAGATTGGGAACTTAGTAATACAACCTAATACATTCCCATAGTCAGCCATTTCAAATCTAACTCCATCTAAATAGACAGATGGAGCCTGCTGATTTTTGAACAATTTTAACAGTACTCAGCAGAGCAGCAGAGCTTCACTGTGAAGCAAAGCATCAGTGTGGCCTTCAGGAAACACTGAAAATACCACTAAAAAAAAAATTCAATTAAACCCAAAAAAGTGTATTAGATATGAATGAAAAGAATGTGAAGGAAAGAAAAGACGCTTCGTTTTAGGGGGGGGAGCCTGAACCTTTGACATCATCAACATCAAAGCCTGTGCTCCAGTGCCAACATTCACCAAATCTATAATAGATGCTAACTCTTCTTTCATAACAAATTACTATGCAACTGAAACATCAAAGGAATCACTGTCAGCGAGGTTTCCAATCTGCCATCTCATCGCAGAACAATAGACGTCCATGACAGATATCTTGGTTACATTCAGTGTTCTTGTCAGTGGTTATTGTTAATTCAGAGGCACACCCAACTCCAAGAGCAAGAAACAAGAGAGAGATTCAAACGATCCAGTCTGGGAAGTGTGATAAAACACTTCAGGGTGGCTGCTTGTGCTTTGGTGTGGTGGAAATAAACTAGGTTAGTTTTCCCACTGGCTGGTGGAAGGCACAAGCGGTGACACCTGCCTTCAAACTGCCACGCTTTCTCAGTTCAAAGGCAGAGCTTCATATGGGACCCGATGCATCTTATGTTCCAGGATCCAGTTCAAAGTAATGACAGCGGCACTGAAGTGAAACCACATGGCAGAGAACAATGCTGCTGCGTAAATAATATTACCTTGTGATCAGCATGAGAAAAGCTCCACATATGCTGGCCAAGATAGTCGGCTCTTTTAAATTCCCTTGTATTTACAGGTCCACACATTCAGCCGTGTGTTTATTGCATTGATGAGCTGACTGGAGATTGGTAGCAGTGCTGGCCTCTTGTAACTTTATCATTATTATCTGGCTTTTTGCACATGCAGCCTAAAAGTATATATTTCAACATCTATCTTTATTTTCTCCTACGGATCCCTTAGCTGATATTTAATTGAGCATAAAGAAGCTTTACATTTTACTTTGAAAAATAACAAGCATCCATTCAGTGTGACAGCTGACAGCATCTTGGTGAGAAAGTCCTTCAGTATAATTTTGTCTTCCTCCACAGATAATGCAACCCAGCTCACACCATTAAAGAAGCTGAAAGCATTTGTTTCCAGTCTTTGTGTGTGCCAGCTGAATTAGTATGCTGAAAACAGTTCACAGAGGAGGAAATTGAACATGAAAATCTAGCTTTTAGCGAAGGGCAAAACATTATAGCCGACTAAATTCCATTTCAGATGAATGAATAAAGGAGCTGTTATTAACTTATTAGGATTTTGCTAATTAATATGTTGAACATTTGTCAGCAGCTCTCATTGAGACTAACCTGTTCAAACTCCAGCCTACACAAATCTTCACTGGAACCATGTGTGTCTTATCAAGTGTAATATATTGTACAATATTTCAATTATGTTTTCAAACAATAATAATCATACACTATAGCACCCCAGCCAGCATGTCCATGTGGAACAGATTCAAATAATATGAGTCTTGACCATCATAACACCATGTTGTACAAATAATAACTGCCTCAAAATAACATAAAGACAACGTGTTTCAGCACTAGACTGGCCTAAAGAGACTCTACAAGAGGGCACTAGATAGCGTTACCATGTCAACATCGGTCCAGATAGCTCACTGCAGTTTTCCTGTCTTATGACGGCCGTCCGTTCACTATTATCAGTACTTTACTGAGTTTGTTTCTGAAAGACGGAGATTAACGAGCAACACACAAGCTTTGGCTGCTTGGTTGGGGTCTGCACCGAGTCTGGCCATCACTGCAGGTCCATCAGTGTTTCGCTATTAGCTTTGTGTTAGCATCAGAAGTCAGGCAGTTGTGTTCCAAGTGTGCATGAAAAGCACTTTTGATCATTTTTTAATTCAACCAATTTATGCAAAATAATTGAAGAACTAATTTAATGCAAGTAACACCACATTTCTGTGTTTAGTAACTGTAATGTGATTACTGACTGTAGATAACGTTACTGTACATTGTAACTGGTTACACCCAACATTGCACGTGGGCTAAGCAGGCATGGGCATTAACAGGGCATTCTGCATGGCCCCCATATTGTTTCAGAAACATAGGCCGCACATGTGTAACTCACTCAGTTGGGCCCCATCTGAAACCCAGTCAGAACCCACTTGAAGCCCACATGGGCAAACACTTGTGGGGCCACCAAGGAAACTGTGGACAAACCCACATGGGACCCATATTGCAGCCCAAATTTAACCCCCTTAAGGGGCCCACATGGACATGCTGGCTGGGACATTTCAAGGAAATGTTCCAAAGCATTTTACAAAGAGAAAAAAACTGAATGAATACAGTTCACAAACTACAAAACAGTGAATTTAAGATGAAGAATAGACAGACTAGAATGTCCTGATGGATGAAATGACAGCAGCCATCATTAATCTGAAAAAACAACAAAACAAACATCATAATGTTCACGTCAATACTTTCTGTCACACATTATTGATTAATGGTTTAATCAAACCATCACTCTGTAGTGCAGGGCAGGTCAACATGGCAACATATTCTAAGGTTACTTCATTTATGGTTTCATTCTCACTAAAATATGTTAAAACAGTACATGAAGTAGATGAGATGTGTTTTCTGGTATGCTGGAGAATACAATGCAAAGCTGATACACACACAAAAATACCACCAAAAGCAATTCACTTAACTCAACATGAAGGAGAGAGAGTGATACAAGGAGGAGTTAACATCAACTATGCCTAATATGAACAAAAGCTTCCTGACTGAACTTTCTCTAAGATATAACTCCTCCCTGTTTTACTCTCTCTCAAGCATGCTCACTTATTTCCTGGTTAGGGTTAGGGCTGTCAATGTTCAGGGGGCAAAGTTAGAGTTTCAGTTGTCACCTGTCACTCATGTTATCCAATAGGACAATGCCACACTTTCATTAGCCGTAGTCTTTTTAAATATGTCTGTCTGTCTCTCTGCTCTGGTGTGACATACAGCTGTTGTCAGACTAGTTTCTGCAGGATCAACAGTCCCATCTTTTTGGCCATCATCTCATCCATCTCACCAAACATCTATCTATCTCACAGCTGTTCTGGAATGATGTCCTCATAGAGTCTGTCTATCTCATTGGACTTATATAATAAACAGCGTTCTTTTCTCATTCACTTGTCTCTCCTGATTGAAATATGAAACTTAGTTGTTTTCCTAATTATTCAAAGACAAATGTGATCACTGATAGAATAAGTTTCAAGAGCAATATTTTTCTTCTAATGCAAACAAAAGCAGAACTTTAAAACCACAGAGCAGAGTTCACACCTTCAGTCCTCTGTGTGGTTAGGTTTAGGCAACAAAAGCACTTTGGTTGAGGTTAGTGAACGTCACTGCAGACATTTTCTACGTTTAATCAAGACTGTGATGTTCCCTAGCCTTAATTAATGCTGCCAGGACTTAAGTATAACCATAAAAATGAGTTATGAGTTATTAGTTAATACTAGCACATACTGTACAGTTGGAGCAGACATTTATCTCTGATACATTTCAGTATCAACATTTTCTCATTATGTTGACAGGAAATGTAATTCAAGCAGCATTATGTTTCCTTCAAAGTGCATTCCTTGTTGCAATTTAGTGCTATATAGACGAAACATCATTTCAAGGAGACAGGGTTGCTGCTGCACAGATATCACACTGTTTCAAAATAAAAGGCAGAGGCGTTTCAGTTAGTCAAGCCTGACCTGACCTATTGATGAAGCTCTCCTCTTAATTCCCCCTCATCCCCCCAACTGTGCAGCGGTGAAGTTGCAAGTTTTTCTACTAAACAGTAAGATGTCACACCCTGTCACACAGTGCCATGTGACTGCCCTGGGTGCTGTGTGCACCACTGATTCACAAAAACAGCACCCAGGGTGTCACATCCTTTTGAAAAGAGAAAATAAAGAAATAAATAAAGCTCAGGCAAAGACGTTTGAATGTCAGGATTACTGCTCTTGGCCACAGTGTTCTGGTTTTTTCTTTCTTTTTTGTGATCTTAAAAATACACTGATTATAATTTGAATTTAGAGACCCTCTAATAACAAGCGAATGTTTCAAAGTGGACTAGAAAATGCTCTGTACTTTTTCCACACACATTAAGAAAATCGTGCACTGTCAGACTGGCCTGAGTTCTAAAAAATAAGCAATTAAGTTTCTGTTTTAGTTCTCTGTGGTTATACAATTAGGAAATCCAATGTTTTATGCATGACAACATATGCCAAACATGAACTCATCACCAATAAGCTGCTTTCAGGCTTTCTTTTTTATGACAGCCACTTAACACCACAAAACCCTTTGATTCATTTTTCTTATGTTTTTAAAAAAAGAATCCATCAGGAGAGACATTAATGGTCGGAAATCCCAAAGTCATTTTATCTCTGTCATGTTGTAGTCAAATGTCGGGTGATCTATGTCAGAAGTGTTTCAGGATGACACAAACTCTGATGCTGTAACACGAATCCAATTAAAAGGCACAAAAGGTGCTTTAGATGTGGGCCTATCAGGGAAATGTGTTGCTCTGTGTGTATCTGGATGCGCTGATAAAATAGTGTGTTTTGTCATAGTTTAAAATTCCATCTCTAATCATGACATGTAACTGGTGACTGGTGAAAGTAATATCTAGTTGATTTCATATGGAGGAGAGTGCATCATTTAAATCCCATGTAGCGTGGCTCGCATTCACAACATATCCAGTCAGCCAACAAATTAAATGGCAGTGTGATATGAATGTGCTCCTTACAAATGAAAAGAAGAAAAGTAAGAACTACTGAGAAAAACATGTTCTTGCAATACTCTCGTAGACCTTCACAGAGTTTATTCTCCCGCTTTCCGTCCCCAAAGTCTCTTCTTCCTCTCTCTGCATTCTTGTCAGCCTATCTTTTCATCCCTGCTGCAGAGTTTTCACACAGCAGATTTTTTTAAGGTTTGTGCAAAATTAAAATGTAATGCATCCCGCAGCGCACCGAGGGACTGTCTTGCTGAACATTTTAAATGTATTCTGTATTTTTCAAAGCAGGTAGAATCATGAAGCTGCAACAAAAATGAAGAAAAAAAACAACTATTGAGCTGTTTAAAATCTTGAAAACCTTGACATTTGCAACAACAGATCATATGATTGAGTTGACAGTTGTGTACGTATACCATGTTTTATATAAACTAGTTCTCTATTTAGTTTGTGAAGTATGATCATATATTTTTTGGAACTAACTTTTGGTCCGAGTCTGTAAAAACATGTATTGTGAATCTGACCTGTGTGCCTTCACTGCACAATGCGCAAGCAGGAGTTCTGTATTATTTATGATTTTTCTACTTCATGGAAGTCAGTACAGCAGGCAAAATGATTATAACGTGTAGTTATACAATGGTCAAGGAATATAAAAACATTTGATAGCACTGCAGTATACCATAAGCTGCACACGCTGATCCAAGATAATGCTGAAACCACACTGTTACATGTGTTTTTTTTTGGTTCTTTTGTCTTTATTTTTCCCTCTCTCCAGCAAAGTACTCCCTCCCTCCTCCGCTTATCGCTGCAGCTGTGCCTTGTTTGCCATCAGCCTCAGCATAAAAGCTCCAAGGACAGCTAGATTTGGTTCCAGTGGGCCATTCAGCAGCATTGTGGCTATTACACACTCATTCTGAGCTAGTGCTGTTAAACAATAGTGTGTAACTTTTTCAGATCAGCTTCCTTTTATTTAGTGAAGCCTGTTTTTTTTGTACATTAAGATTTGGTTACAGATGATCTTTATCTAAATTGTAAATACATCCTTGGTTTTGTACTGCTACTTCAGCCATTTTTCTCCCAATTGTTCCACTCCTCATCCTCTAAACATTCGGGATACACACACACAGACACACACACACACACACACACACACACACACACACACACACACACACACACACACACACACACACACACACACGTCATGTCTCAGTAATATGCTGCAGGCTTATTAAAAAAAGGGTTAAATATCCTGCTTCACACAACTCTAAACTCTTCACATAGAGGAGAATGGAAGATATAAAGAGAAAAGGGACATTTCACCTTGTTACATTTGATACTATCACAGTGTTAGGTGATGCCCTTACTTTGTTCACTTCCTGTCCATTTGAGCCAAGAAACAAAAAAAGGTCAGCGAGGTGATCAACTCATAATCTCCCCTGTGTACAATATCACTGACAGGTCACAGGAGAAACAGCACCAGCAAACATCCATCCAACACTACAAGACTTTAAAAGAGCATCAGTGTACTCCCATGTATCAGGTTTAATTCCCTACATGGGATTTTGGATTTATTGATGACTTGTTTGCTCTTGTTTCGTCTCATAAAGGTC
Organism: Scomber japonicus; assembly: GCF_027409825.1. Taxonomy (NCBI): domain Eukaryota; kingdom Metazoa; phylum Chordata; class Actinopteri; order Scombriformes; family Scombridae; genus Scomber; species Scomber japonicus. The sequence continues at coordinate 28,419,960 of NC_070590.1, read as the reverse complement.
ACACAAATGATCTTCTATGTAATCCAAGACTCAAATATTAAAAATGCACATTTTTCAGACTGTAATAGAAGCTTTAATCTTGGCATGCTAAGTACAACTAAAGGCCCCAAAAATGGAATAAATCAATAAGATGGGAAGGGGATATATAATCTGATATGACTTTAACATTTGGAGCTCTTATCAAGAGAGGCTTACAGTCTAATAAGTACAACCAAAGATTTTTTTTAACAAGTTGTAATTTCTCCAAAGGATCAACACGCCAAAAAGCTGAAACTAAGAACAGTGAAATGTCAAGGCCATAAAAGTGTGGACAGATAGAAGGTGTCAGATTCTGGCTTCAAAAAGCATTTTTCTCAATGGCTGCAGGCAAAGCTGAAGCATTAAGTGATGTGTCTAATGTGGCTCCCAGCTCCAGTTCACAACTCTATTCAATTTCAAAGCTGCGATGCTTGGAGAATGCTGACCACAAAAATACAGTCTGTCCATGAAAGGGGAGGATATCTGAGGTGAATTTCACCACTTTGCCTGCTGCGCTGCTTAAATATAGAGATACAAAATCCTAACCCTCCCTAAGTGTAAAGCACTTTGTAATTTGTGTTGTGAATTGTTTTTGAAAATCTGTTTTGCTTTGTTTTTTAATGGAGACAGATTCAAGAAGTAGAAATGGTAGAAAACAACAAGCACACAGAGTTTCCACTATCTTGACTTTAAAACTGTAAGATACAACAAAAAAGTGTTAGACTGCAGACACACTGTTACAGGAGTTGGACTGACTCCAAACGTATTACATTTGGTTTTAAATAGGTGTGCTAAGGTAAAATCTTATACTCTATCTTATCCTTCAATCCTGAGCGCACCATCTATGCTGCTGCTCCCTGCTGCAGTATCACTGATTTCACAGCAGGGTGAAACAAGTTCCATCATGGTTTGATCTGAGTTCACTGTTAATGTTTGGAAAGTTGGCGTTCCAGACTTAAAGGAGTAGTGTGTAGGATTTCTTGGCATCTACCAGTGAGGTTGCAGATTGTGTCCAACTGGATACTACTCCTCTGCCTATGGTGGCAGTGGAACTTGCAAAAAAATGCAAAAGGCCCTCCCTGGAGTGTTTGTTTTGTCCATTCTGGGCTACTGAAACATGGCAGGCTCTGTGGAAGAGGACTCGGGGTCTGTTGGAAACCGCATACATTCCTACTACTAAGTATGTAGTGAGTTTTCAACTGCGTTGTATGTATGTATGTATGTATGTATGTATATAAATTAGCGTCACATTGTGGATCTAAAGGGCTACTTTACTTTCTTCCTAAAGAGGTTAGAAATGTGGATAAAGTTTTATATTTACAGAGTTAGAGCTAAAATGAAATCAGCTTCAGCCTGATGATTTCAGCTCGGGTAGGAACCAAATGCATTGTGGGTTATCGTGTAGTTTACTAGAGTGTAAACGGTCTGCTTACTATCTGGTCGTTTAGTGTGTAGAATGGAAGTATGTAGTATAGAAGTATGTAATATGTAGTATGTAGTACGGGTTTCAAACACAGCCTCGCTCTTTATGTAGATAGAAGAGCTCATTCAAAGGTAATGAAAACAGGACAATTCTAAAAAGTAATAAATCTACTCTGATTGATATCATCAAATTCTACACACTGCACCTTTAATAAGAGCAGTGTTTTTTATATGTGGAAGCTAAATGGTTTCTGTGCAGGAGATTTTAGATTCCCCATCTGCATTAATAAAGAGTTAGAGTAGCAATAGGAAGGCAACTAAACAATCAGCATCCATGTGAAGGTGTTTAAATAAATCACTTTGCAGTAGGCGTTCAAAAACCCTGTTATTTCTTATTACTTGGCAAAATAGATGATCACAAAGGATTTCTACACTGACAATTATAGCACCAGCATGTATTTATTTCTTAAATGTATTGTTATTACTTCAAGAACCTGACCCTGAATGACCCTCTATTCTGTAAATGAATCAGACTGTTTTCTGAAAGTGAATCAATTGATTTTTAGCTCAGAAGAATAGACTGTTTCCACATTCCCCACCAAATCGATTTGGTATGCTTATTTCATGTCTTGCTTACTGAAATTGTGTAATACATGACTTCTATATCAGCATTTTGTTTCTTGTTTGTTTTTATTTCTTTCTATTTAATTGCCTTCATCTAAATCAGTGGTTTAATGTACATAACATATAGTAGATCAATGCAAGGTAGTTAATAAGCCACTCTATTGGGACTGTTTATTTTCCTCAGCCAGGCTCAAAGTGGAGGAGAGACTGAATACATTATTAGTGGGAGAAATGCATTATGTGCAAATGGAGTTGGGACAGGTGTCAAGAATGACCAATTGCATGAGAGAGAAATGAGTTCACCTCTGTGAAACCCCTGAAATTCCAAAATATTCATTCAGGACACTTCAAATATTAATATACATGAACACATGTGCTGCAGCTGCTGGCTTCACAGTACTGCTGCTTACTTTGTGCAAACAGTGAACCCTTTATTGGGCCGAAAAAGTATATTTGGTAACTTCCATAAACATCTGAAATAGCCTTCCTATGCTTCTCTGTGAGGTTGTAGAACCATGTGGATTTCTCCTAGCCACTCAGGCTATGTCACAGATAGTGACATCGTGGCATCTGACAAATCAGCAGTTGCCTGGAGCATTTCAAACTTCAGTGTTCTTCAAGAACTCATAAAGTATGGTTGTGTGCCCGTCGCTTCTCCCACAGCTACGGTCAAAACATCGAAACTAACAATGGTCATTTCTTTTTATCTTTTTTTTTTTAGTTTTAGTTTATTTTGAACATGTTAAAATAGCGAAACAAAACAAATAGGCAGTGGTTTACAGCAAAATAGAAAATATAGGAGAAAAAAAACAAAAAAAACCCCAAAATATATACATATATATACATACACATACACAAACATATATTTTCCTTCCATTCTTTTCCTTCCTTCCTTCCTCCCTTTCTTCTTTTTTCCCTTTCTCCTCTTCTTTCTATTTCTTACTTACCTCTTTCAGGCATACAACAAACGATAAACAATAAATATCTGTTTAAATGGGTGTAGGATGAAGCAATGAGCTTTTCTAGAAACTCACACAATATTGAATAGTTGCGCTAAACATTGAGATAGGTGCTGTTTGTGTAGGATTTCTAGAAATGACTGAAATGTTTGGCATTTTATATGATAATTAATACATTTAAACTCTGCAGTCTTCCTCTGCATATTTGAGAGTGCTAATTTATGCTTTTGGGTGCTTATGAGTGCATACAATATCCTGAAATAAACAGAGCAAAGTCAGTTTGGAAATGTGCTGGTTAGTGTTTGAAAAGCACACAAATACACTGTTACTGTTGATAGAATATTGAATTGATGAATAAAGCAGGAGTGTGTTTAAACCCTGATTTAAAATGTTATCACAAACATCTTCTATTTGTTCTCAGCATACAGGATGTTATATGGATACACGTCTATGCACACAACTGAAAAGTCACCGTAATGATCTTTGTGACACGATAGAAAATTAATATTTCATTTCTTGAACCTTACTTTGAACTTTCATTTAATATAAGTGTAGATGAGCCAGAGCCCATCCTTCTCTTCTGCTAATGTAAAATCTGTGAAAGGTCAAAAAAAGGTCTGAGCTCAATCAACTATCATCTCCAACTTCAAGGATAAGGATGTGTGTTTAACTTTAGTATGAACATTCTTTCAAAGGTAAACTCAAAGTCCTTTCTCAACGTTAAAGTGTCCATTTTGACCCTACACAGAACAATCAACTCCCATCCTACCTCCAAAGACTGCCCAAAAATGAGATTTATGGATTTATGACACAGACTAAAAGAACAGCTACATTCTTTCATCAACTCAAGACTCAGAAAACACTGAATTAAAAGACCTTTCCTTGGGGGGAAAAAAGGTCAGTTTTACCTCAATTTAACCTCATCAGTGTGTTTTGATGAGTTGGGACATCTATCTATCTATTCCAAATACTCCTTTGATTTTCCCTGTGGTGTCACCTCAGATAAGAACATTTGCCAGATGCCAGTCATAAATGTATAGAAGGCTTGAGTTTCCTGTACTTCTTGAACCAAGTTTGATTCAATGTTTAGTGAGGATATAACCATGTTGTGAACTATATCATATATAAAATGGTATAACGTTGTAACTTTTTTCTGTGATCAAATATAGCTAAAAGACTCATGTTTAAAGTGCCAACAATATGTTATTCACTAAATTGATGTTAAACTCTATAGAACTTGCTGTATGAATTACTTTGAATTAATATTATTAATTGTAAAATATAATTGAGTTAATATTATAAGTTTAACATTTAACATTACACTAAACTGATTGCTGTTTAACCTTTTTGTATGAGATGTGTTTAAAAGTGTGTTGTGTTTAAACATGAACACCTCCACATCACATTATCTGCTAAGTAAACTTGCACATTAAGTTTAATTACTGAGCCGATAAGGTTAAATACACATGCTGTTCTTTCTTAGATGCCCTTACAGAGAAATACAAAATGTCAACCGAGCAGAGACGGTAGCTTTGGGTGGTTTAATCTGTCAGCACAGACATTAATGTGAGTGAATGAGAATTTAGAATCAATGATTAGTGTCTATCCAAGTTCATACTGGAACTTACTGTGTTCCTGGTAGAACTGCTGTGAGGTAAAAAAGCATTATGCCTGTGAAAGGTTAATATACGATTTTATTAGTTTAATGAGACATGATGGCAGAAGTTAAAATGGAAAAGTTAATAATTTGAGCAGCACCATTAAAGTGAGCCTCATATTACGTCACATAAGGGAGTCCCAGCTGCAGTTCACTGTGCAGTAGTAGATACTAATGAGTCTGAGCACTTTAATGAATTAGTCAGTTTAGTGTAGTGAATTTTGTCATTGTATCATTTTTCACCCTAACCCTTTGACTTTCACCTCCACAATGACATGAACTGCTCTAGGAAGTTCTTATTTCTGTTTTTAATTTCCAATTTCCATCAATAACCATGCCGGCTTGAACTGATTTGAAGTAATATCTGGTGTGTGTTTATTGTTGTTAAGCAGTGTAACTAACCTGTCAACCCACCAGCTGATCATAAGAAATAATACTAGTGTTAGTTAGTTGTGGACACCAGCCATCATCAACCACTTAGCACTCAGTCATTAAATCTAATTCATTATTTGAGTCGGTGTGTGTATTAAATATTATATCACTGAATGTGATCTAAATAGGTTTTATCTAGACTTTAGTGTGAATCTCAGCATGGATGTTTTGTTTCTCAGTTTCTAATATGACATTATTACAAGTCAGATTCATTCTACTATTCATATTCATATTTACAAAGAGGTTACATTTTTAACTTCAGACTGACCAGTTTATTTTTATTGGACATTTCATAGCAGTGTTTTATAGCTTAGTGGTTGTGTGTAACTGTCACATTAGTGTTTAGGTGTTTTGTGGTGGGATTAAACATTGGTTTACATGTGTATTACATAATGTGCTTTATTTTACTCAGTGCTGTTGTTGAATATTAGAATGCACTAATGCACTTGTTATTAGTATTGGCCGCTGATGCCTGCAGGCCTAGCCAGTAATTCAGCATCTGTTTGATAATTATGAAGCTGCTCTTAACTGCATGAAAACGTTTTAATACATCCAAACACTTGGTTGTTATTGTGATAATGAGGCCATTGAAAGCCTTTGTAATGTCCTCTGTCGTCCAGTTAAAAAATTATATTAGAGACTCTCTCTCTCTCTCTCTCTCTCTCTCTCTCTCTCTCTCTCTCTCTCTCTCTCTCTCTCTCTCTCTCTCTCTCTCTCTCTCTCTCTCTCTCTCTCTCTCTCTCTGCTGTGCAGCGCTATAAACTCAGTGAGGAGTTAAATCAGACACCACGACATATAACTGACCTAACAAGCTGATCTGTGTGCATTAGTTGTATTTTGGGTACAGCTGGTGCTGCCTCATATGTGATAGCAAACTTTATAACATTGTTAGATGAGGGCATTTTTTCTATCATTATTAAGACAAAATTATTCATTTGTTTCTGATCCTTTAAACACTTGGGATCAAAAGTATGTCTTTGTATTGCATCATATACAGAAACATTAATTTATCTCTTATTTTTTGCTCTCCCTTATGTCACTTCCATGTTTTGTATATGGGTCAATGACGTGACGCCTACATTTGCAGTCCGACTGCATTTTATACAGTTAGAAAAAGGTTTAAATGGATAAAAAAATACCATATATATGTAGTGGCTTTCCTTTATATGTATTCACTTTAAGTTTTCAAAAACACAAGTTATTAGTAATTTTTCTTTTATTTAAAGTGATAAAATATCATGTGGTGCGACCGTCTGGCAATGACTGCTGTTATGAAAACTTATTTGAAATTACTCAAAATCTATTCAAATTTATTTTCTGCCCTTTTTGGCATGTTTTCCAGACTGTTTTATAGTACTGTACAAAATTGCAAACCATTTGTATTTATTTTTCCGTCACGGCATATAAACAAACTTTGTTTGACAATGATGATTTTATGAAATATCATGTGGTGCTACCATCAAGAAACAACCACTCTGGGACTTTTATGATGAAAATCATTCAAGGGCAGGATGCTGCATCATACACTAGTTTGCCAAGGACCCATGGATGCAACAAGCAGGTTTGTACCCCTTTCTAAAATATGGAAAAAATGAAGCTTTTTAATGGCTGGTATGTAGTTGCCATATTTTGATATCATGTGGTATGACCTCAAGAAAACAATGAATATGACGTTATTTCTACAAATATATGTTTTGAATATAAATTTCATAGTGACCTTTTTGTGGCAAGCTAGCTTGTTTTGTTTAGGTGGTCAATTCTGTGCCTGTAAACTTTGATTGAACTTGAAAATATCATTTGGTGCGACCAAATATCATGTGGTGCGACCATTGCAGAGTCTTTTCAATGACAGATATGTCCAATATTAGAAACTTTTATATTCAGTGAATGATTTATTTACATTAATTCCTTTATTTTAGTATTATCTGGAATATATTTGTATGCAATTTGAGTCATTTTTTCTAAGATTTCAGAAGCAACAGTGTACGTTTAATTTTTGTATAATATGAGAAAAATTTGGCAAATCATTTTGGCAATTATGCATTTATTTGTAAAGCATTATTTATTTCTAACTGTTATAATCTATTTTACCAGATCACACTCCCATGCAAGGTAAAAACTGCTTGCCATTGGCAGTGTGTTAATTCTGACCCTGCAGTAAGAGCGGTGTATCCTGCTAGGAGAAGACAAAGGTAAAAATTGTAAAATTGAAAGCCAAAAATAAAGCACCATGAAGTACATATCACTCTGGTATGTTTTTCATTACCTGGACGGATTGCAGTTTTTGTATGCAGGCTCATCTACACTATGTAGAGTATAGAGTAAGTATTGGGCCATGTGTCCATGACACCTACATGAGCATTCATGATATCCCTTTTTAAATCCACAGGAATTAATATGGAGTTTTGTAACTATTACAGATCTTCTGGAAGGCTTTCCACAAGATTATGGAGAGTGGTTGTGGGAATTTTTGTCCATTCATTCAGAAGAGCATTGCTGAGATCAGACATTGATGTTGGATGAGAAGGCCTGGCTCATAATCTCAACCCCAGTTTTGTGATGAAGTAGATGCGGTCTGCCACTTCGTGGCTGAGTGTCTGTTGTTCTTAAACATTTCCACTTTTCAATAATGTCATTTACAGTTGACAGTGAAATATCTAGCAGGGAACAAATTTCACAAACTGACATACCAAGCTTGAATTCATTGAACTCTTCAGAGCAACTCATTCTTTCACAAATGTGTGTAAATGCAGACTACATGGCTAGATGCTTGATTTCATACACCTGAATAAAACACCTGAATTCAATGATTAAGAGGTGTATCACAATATTTTTGTAGATAAAATATATCAATAGTCCAAAGTGAAACACCATAGATTTATGGCATGACTTTGCATTTCTGTCTCAACTACTAATGAAGAAAACAATAGGGAAAGATTCAATATATAAAATCAAGTCAGCTTGATGATGACTAGTTAATAAATATTTCTGATCTAAATGAGTCAAGAATCCAAATTGATTTATTCCATTGTCAAGTTAAATGAAAAGTTTGTTCATGACAAAGCAATGAAGGCGTGCTGCGCTGATGTTTTAAAAAATGTTCATGAAATGTTTGAGTTTATAAAAATTCTGTGAAAATGTAATAAAACCACTGGTTTAATTCTATTCTGCATTAAAGTCATTGTTTTTCTATTTCTTTCAATAGATTTTTCATGATATGAGGTGTTTATGTCATGTGGTGCGACCATTCATCATGTGGTGCGACCAATAATACCAATAACTGTATAAAATTCAGAGTAAAATATCACTTTCATGTGGCAGTAATATTAATCACTGATACAGTATGTTTAACTGAATTGTATTTTTAAAAGTTACAAAAGCATTGAGCAATTTACAGGAAAAATAAGTCTTACATTCATTTAAGAAGGCAACTGTGACATTATAGAACATAAATATGAGATTATCATTTACAAAAACTCAAAAGACATGCAAATAGTTTGTTTCTAGACACTTTATATTACTCAAAACTTGTAAAAAAAATATTTAAGCATGTTACGGGAATTAATTTATTTTAAGATAGATCACGGTTGCACCACATGACTTTTTTTAGGGTCACTTCTAATTCATTGAGATGAAAAAACACATAACACACTTAATTTACTATTTAAATATGGATTTATGTATACTTTACATTCTTAATGTTTGAACTACAGCAATATATATTCCCATTTTTATTATTTTAAAATTGACCTGTTGAAAATCCTTATACGTCATTGACCCATGTATATAGTTCCTACATTATTTCCCTACACATTGATCCATTGGGTCAGGGTCTAACCTGCAAATTGATCTTTAAGTGAGGGGAGTTTATTGGTTCTGTCTCAAATAGGACTGTAACTAAATAGATTGTTTTTCTTCATTACTGATTCATGTGGGGATAATTTTTCTAATAAATCTATAAAAATATAAACTGTCAAAAAAAAGCAAACAAACACAAATCACAGTTTTATTCCAATTGTTTGTTTAGTCTAAAAGCCAAATATATCACATTTAATATCATAGAAGTCTAATAAACAAGCCACTATGTATATTTTGTGAAGCTTGAACCAGATAATCTTGATGAGATGAATTATTACCTAATCCATCATTTGACTAACTGTTTCAGCTCCAGTCTCAAAATATTGCAGCTGCATTTCACACTAAAGTTAACCACATTGACATCAAAGAGACGGGTTCCATGTTGTTGATGAACTCACATTAACAGGTGCAGTGTCTTTCAGAAAGGCCCATGTGTCTACACAGGAGGCGTTTCAGGCGTATTTCTCAGTCATCTGTCTGATGGAACAGATGTGCTTCTGCTTTAGTCAATAAAGCTGTGTACATGAACATGCAACAGCTTGTGCAAAGCTTCTTTTAAAATGTTTGAGTGTGTTTCCTTCAGTTTTAAGTGTAACTACAGTGACTGTGATTATATGTGTGTGGTGACAATGTACAATACACACTAATTTTACTCTCTAGTCTCTATCTTAATAAAACTTGAAATGTACATCTACAGACTATATTAATGACTGAGTTGACAGTTTATATGAGCTTAATGAAGCACAAAGTGAGAGATGTAGTGATGGTTGTATAGTTTTTGGAACCAAAGTTTGGTCAGTATAGCGAAATGTATTCTGGATTTGACCTTGCATGCTTTCATTGTGCCAGATGCAGGGGTTCTATATCTGTAATGACTTAGGAAACCACTTCATGTGAGTCAGCACAAGCAGAGCAGCTATTTTTATACTGCATGGCTTTAAAACCAGATACAGCACAGCAATATACCATACGATACAGACACTGTTCCTTCATTATGTTCACAATTTCATAGTTGATAATGGAGAAACTATAAATGTCAGTTTGATGCTGACAAAGAAGGGAGTCAACCCTTCTTTACCAGATGTCAGCATCAATGTAGCAAATGCATATCCAAGAATTAGGCTAAGTGACATTCTGAGAAACACATTTATTCAGTGCTGACATGAAAAGGTCTCATATCTGTCTGTTTAATGTAAGGTCATCAGCTAGTTATCTCAGCACAAAACAGCTAACTTGCCTCAGCCCAAATTTAAATGTCCTAAAAGTCTTATTGATGCGGTGAGGTTGCCAGGCAACCAGAGGAGACTTCAGGAAGTTAGTGCTCCTGGACAGGAAATAGCACAGCACATGTACCCCACCAAAAACTACACCTTGTCATTTGTACATTTCAGTTTAACAAATGAAACAAAAATGATAGTCTTAATTGATGAGTGTTACATGTGTTAGTTAGTTGGATCTTGTTGCCTTCACACAGAGCCAGGCTAGCTGTTTCCAGTATTTATGCTAATAAGCTAAGCTATCTCTCTTCTGGCTCCAGCTTCATATTTAACTGACACATAAGAGTGGTTTGATCTACTGGTTTGATCTCATCTAACTCTTGGCAGCAGAGTAAATAAGTGTATTTCCCAAAACTGTCGAGCTATTCCTTTAACTTGTCTGGCAGCATGACAGCAAGAACTGAAGTAATCATAGAGACAAAAAAGACTACATTCCCATGACTAGGTATTAGATATTACCGCAGTGTTATTGTGTGACCTTATTATGTTCAATCCCTACGCCAAAAGAAAAAAAAAAAGAAAACTGAATGACATTTTGAGCGCACTGCTCTTCAGACCTGTCTAATGTTCTCCCAGGACTGTCTTTAGGACTCAAATTTCTGAACTGAGATCTGGTGAAGGTTCACTAAGGAAGATGTCTTTCTTACATTCTGTCTATATTCCTCTCTGAGTGAATGCTATTTCTTCATTTTCTTATTGTGTTTGGTACTTCCACTTTGCGTACAATATTAGCTGGTAGTAATCACATCATTATTAAACATTTTAAAGGGGAACTGCTAATTTCAAGCTTATTATATTATATTATATTATATTATATTATATTATATTATATTATATTATATTATGGTATGGTATGGTATGGTATGGTATAGTAAGGTAAGGTAAATCTTATAGATCCCCCCCTTGGGCGAAATTCAAAATTGACACAACAGTAGCCTTGTAATGGTGAAGTGATCAAAACATAACATATAAAATAAATTAAAATATACAATAAACAATCTCTAATGATCTGTAATTATAAATCTACAATATACATACATTCCTTACAATACAAGTGTACAATGTCCCTGGGATTAAACAGCCTCAGTCTTATTAGTGGGAGTGGGAGCTACTGGGAGCTGTGGTGTTGTTCAGTCTGATGGTTGATGGTATGAAAAAGCCCCTCAAGCGCTTTGAGGCATGTGGCTTAATGAGTCTGTGGCTGAACATGCTCCTGAGCTGCCTCAACTCAGTAAAGAGGAATTAGCTAGATTATTATTCTGGGATTCTACTAGAGTAGTTCTGTGTGATTCACAGTTCAAGTTGTTATTTATCTAACATTGGCCTTTTATGCAGTCCCTCATTTCAGCCTCCATCTGGAACAGTCTTTGCTCCTGTGTCTTTAAGGCTCCCCTTAAAGACATATTTATAAAGGTTTAAGCTTAATGAAGCGTCATATAGATGGAGTCTAACCAACAAAAATCTTCCTGTGTGGCAAATCTCAATAAATACTGCCATACAATTCCAATGGATTTCTCCTTTTGCTTTCACCTGTAGGGAATATAATCATTATTATACCATTCATGTGTACCATCAGAAGATGTAGTCTGTACAGAAAATTGCCATTCCAAACCAACAACAGAAAGATTTTGTGCCTGGTGCACTGAATTTGAACAATGACTGTCCTCATAGTGGGATTCTGGGAGTTCAATCATACTGAACAATTTAAAATAAAGGGAACCAGTGCTTCTCTGCTTGACAGTTGCTGTTTAAAAGATAGATGTTGGTTGAGCCCCTGCAATGGACTGGCTTCCTGTCCAGAGGGGTGTATGGCTAAGCTGCTTCACGCCTCAAAAACAGGAGATAATCTCCTTAGCATTGGGCCCCATCAGCTCAAACAAGGCTTACTTTAAAGACTAAACAGACTGACTACCCATCAGATCAGTGTATCATTGTACAGATTTGGTGCACTTTCATCTGATGAAAACATCTCAGTAAAATCAGGTGATCTATGCTGCTAACACATCCCAAAATTAGGCCTGGTGGTAGGACAAGCTGCAAGATGGGATATAAAAATGTCTCAGAGCAAATAATTAATAATACACAGCGCTGCTGAATATTAAACATCAAAGATTTAATTTGAATGAAAGCCATGGAAGCTGGTTTAACATATCTGCATGTGCTCATCATGTAAGCACAGCCAAAACAGGAACATGAAAACAGCGTAGTTCATTCCAAATAGCCATGGTGCTCACTAGGTGATAAATTGAAAGTGAAATCCCCACCAGCCTCAGGAAAGAACGAGCACTTTTAAATGTGTTACACAAGCAAAGCTTATAGGGCTTACTCTCCAATTTCAGTTATCCTAATGTTGTGGAATATTTCAAATGCCTCATTACTTGCATTTTGCGAGGAAGGGAGAAGCCTCTCTCTACTCTATAATGAGCCCCGAAGCTTATTAGACCAGTGTGCATTGAATTGAAAGGACCAATGCTTTCTCTTTTCTTCTCCTCTTTATGGCAGAGAAAGGCTCGGGCCCTAATCAGAAAAACACAGAGCCACATCATTACACTTGACGAAACTAAAGAGGATAATCCTGTAGTCCATTTAGGGTATTTTATAATTGAATTGAATTACTCTTGCCTTCTAACATATCATGGTAAACTGGTATTCAGTTCAGGGGGAGGTGCCAGATGCTGTCAAAGTTTCTTTCAAATGAATGCCCTCAAATGGACAACATATGAAGCAAAGGTCTGCCCACTGCAGCAAATGTGTGAAGCATCAGCCCTGCAGAGGCTCCCCATGGTCCAAACCCATGTTGGCAATGTGTTTCAGTACTGCTGAGAAGGCTAAACCGATTAACACAGTCACATTGACTGACTCCTGCATCTTAACTTTCATTGGAAGCTATATACAGTTTGAGTTTAATCAGCAAATGTGGTGTAGAATAGATGTAGAACACAAGACCTCTAGCACTTGTATATTTTAAGGTAACAACTTCTCTTTTATCCAACATTGGGTTCCTCAAGCAAGTAGCCTTGTTTCTATCTTCTATCTGAGCACTCTATCCAGCAATATGAACAGTTCATCCCATGAATGCTGATTAGAATTCAGGCCATTAGGACACTAAAAGGGCATTAAACTGTACACCCACTGTATTGTACATGCCATGCATAATAGATTGCTAGGACTCCTCTCTTTGCACTCAAACTTTACACGAACAAGGCCAAAGTGCTGACACTGAAACTAGAGTCTAAGTGTTACAGCCTGAATGCACAATCGGAATCCTTCTGAGTCCTCAAAGGGTAAAATGTTGAATTGATGTTCCTTCTCTGTTTCACAGCTTTTTCTTTGGTAGCAAGTGAATTCCATTGGATTCCTGTGGTTTTACTGGTACATAACAGTACACGTTATTTGCAATGACAACGGTAAATAGCAGTCTAAATGAGCGAGATCCAGGAGTTGGTTGGCTTAGCGTAGCATAAAAATTGGAACAGCGGGAAAACAGCTTGGCTGGCAAGGTAATAAAATCCACCTACAAACACATTTAAAGCTCCAAAATTAATGTGTTCTCATTCCTTAAATCCATGAAGAAAACAAAGTGTTAAAGCTACAGGATTTATCTGACGTCACTGTGGGTTTGAAGTCAATCCAAAAAATAGTGAAATTGTTATAGGTTTTTAAACATGTAATTGTGTCCAGATACCTTATTGAGAATCAATGTGTTGCCTTCAGAGTCACTTCACAAGAGAGATTTCACTTCATGACGAAGAGATCTATCATTAAATGTGCTTGTGGTTACTTTGGGAGTCAACATACACCTACTAAAATGGGGACAACCAATTCTTTACAAGAACCTATCAGTTCAACATTGTAAAAATTAATTTCACTCCAATACACATAGTGGAATTATGCATATTGTGCAACAGAGCAGTATGTCAGTTAAATGTATTTAGGTCCATGTCATTGACTGACAGTCTAAGTTGGTGCATTAGCAATGACCTCGTGATTATGTGGGTTTGAATCACTATTTTCTGAGATATCCATCCAAATTCATTTTTAATGTAGGTCTTTCCAGCTGTGCATCAGAAAATGTTCCCATATAAATCACAGTGGGTGTTGTCATAGTGCTGTAGGAGTTATCCCCTCATTAATTGACAAATTAGCATCAACTCACTTTACTCCACAAGAAGATGAAGTTTATTATAAGCGACCTACCAGATTCACACTGTGGACATTTGTAGAATCTCATAATAACTGTGCATAATCTAATTAATACACACAATAAAACTGATCATGTTATAACTTTCCAATAACATGAAATACTGAGCACATAATGTAATAACTTGTTCTATTTGTTTATTCCATTATGCAGAGTTATTACATTACACACAGTTAGTACATTGAGTTTCTACAGACGTTGCATTTACACACACATATATTATGTTGTTTGTATATTTGACTTGGTCACAAGAACAGCCAATATCAGTAGCCACAGTAGACCACAAACAGGGCCTTTCTGCTCCAGAGATGTAGCCAAGCAACAGCCACCATGGCTTGAGGTTGAAGCCAGTGTGAAATAGATGCTGGCTTCAGTTGACTCCCATTGTGTCCCAGCCCAAAAAGTTTTTCTAATGTGGCTAGTTACCTTACAATGATTTCCCTAGCACTGAGGCCCTTGCCCTAAAAACATATTGTAGAGATCATATGCTTTGTTATCAATCATCTTGCCTGCACTGTCTTCTACTGAGTTTTCATCCTCAATTGTTCTATGTCATGACAGATAAAGTTTGACTGCTGGTAACATCTGTGTTAATATTTCTGATGGCTTTACTCAACACATGTCATGTTCATACATTTGACTTAGTTTTCACTTTGGGTATGAAATAATCATCTTTGGTTTTAAGACACGTTTTTATTTCTGATCATTTATATCTTGTTTCTGATAGGAAGCAATGTGTTTTCAAAGACAAATGATCAAGTCATTTGTGCAGTGAACTGCTTCAATGATATGTGCACAACTTCTTCAGATAATATTGCTCCACTAGCATGTTTATTTAAATACAATTCATCCACTGTACCACCATGGATTTCTGAAGGAATGCGTGGCATGAAATGGGAGTGTGGGAAGACTGAGAGACAGTGGAATAAATCAAAGCTCTCAGTACACTATGAGCTTATGAATTTCTTTTTTTATTATAATCTTATAACAGTGAAATTAAAATGCAAGAGCAAAACATTTTTCAGAGCTCATCACCCCCAACCAGCACAAACCTAGTTTCTTATTTAAAACTGCTGATCACTTAGTCAACCCTGGTACTCCTGATGTGCTTATTACTTCAAATGCAAACTTTGAAAGATTTTTTAACATTTTTCATAAACAAGTATGAGGATATTCCATCAAAGAATACACAACGCCAACCCCCTCCTTTGACATGGCTTGTCCTCAGCTACTTTTGGTGATTTTAAGGAAATTACTATCCAATAATTAATTGACACTATTTCACACATGACACCATTATCAAGTCTGCCAGACAATACCTACCAAATTCTTGTAAGAGGTTCTAGATACTGTATCTCCATGTCTGCGTTCAATCATAGTTCTGCATCTCCTAGATATGTTGCTGATTATTTTAAGACTACTAGTGTCCAGCATCTTCTCAAAAAATACCTGGTTCTGATCCCTCTGGTCAACTGTAGGCCAATTTCAAAGCTTTACTTTCTATCAAAAACCTTATAGAAAATTGAATCAATTGTTGGAAGCCTTGTTCGGGAATAATACTTTCGAGAAATTTCAAAAACAGCACAGCAAAGAGACTGCCCTCGTACTATTTATATCAATGATGTCTTGAAAAAGACTGATGCAGATGAATGCTCTGTACTGATTCTGTAGGTCATATCAAGGTAGATGACACATGTTGGTATCTATTGGTACTGCCCTCTAGTGGCTCGTCATACTTTTTTAACAGAATATTTTTTTACCTCCTCAAGCATTATCTATGTATGTGATGCTCCACACAGCTCAATTTTAGGACCATGTCTGTCTTAATTTATCCCTTTGGACCACATCATCAAACAGCATGGTATTCCATCATCCCTATGCAGATGATACCCAGATGTACTTGTCTTGTAAGTTAGTTGTCTTCTTATTAGTTGTGGTTAAGACTGAGCACATCTATGGGTTCTATCTGATCTTGGTTCTCTAGCAGCATGTGGTATCCACTGTTAAAAACCTTGGAGTAACAGTTGTTACCACCTGGCTCAAGAATGGCAACATGAAGGGAAGCCACACACAGACATCTCAAGCAAAAAGTGATTTATTTAACTCACAATAAGATAAACATTAATTAGTGGGATGTCTAAAGTAGGAAAAGCATCAGTGGTGTTAGCAGTGTGTGGATGAGTGAAAATATGAACAGTGATTCCTTATTTTATAACTTCTCATATACATTATTATAATGCAATGTTTACATGCACTGGCCAAAACATGATTGCACAGCTTCATAGTGGCCTAAACGCAGCTGCTGATTTTTAACCAAATCACCAAAGCATGATCATATCACAAAAGCATGATCATAGCTGCCTGTCTATTTTAGAAATTATTATGGAATTTTTCATTTTGACTTTTAAGGCCCTTCATGATTTAGAGCTGATCTACCTGGCTGAGCTTCTCAATCATTTACTCACCAGCACGTAGCTTGAGATCCTCTCATAAGACCTTGTGAGCTATTCCTCGGTCAAGGTAGGCCAAGGGCAACTGGACTTTTGCTTATTAGGACTCCAACTATTTGGAATAGCTTACCTGGGGAACTTAAACCAAAAAGTCTTCTCAAAAATTACTTCTGCTGTATGGTTTTTGCTTACTTAATTTATTGCTACTTTTAACTGTTTTCTTTTTGTGGATCTTATTGTTACGGTTGTTAGAGTGCTATAGTCAGCAATTGTGCTGGTGGTCATTTTGGACATAATTGCTCTGTTAATAAGATTTGCAGTCAGATAGTAGCTTTGATATCTGCCATGAGGCTGTTGATTGACAGTTGGCTAACCTGCTGCTCTCCCCAGCTCAGGGACTCATATTGGATGGACTTTCGCAGCTTCTGATTAGAGAAGAAACAGATTTTTCTCCAACCAAACACGCAGTTCTACTGTGTTGAGTCACACTAACAAGACCCTCATAGGATGCTGTTATGCAGTATTTAGATTAGAAATATAGCGAGGTGTGTTTCCAGAGCATGAAAAGCAAACTCCCCGCACTCCTTATTTTGAAGGTCCTGGCTCCAATCAGAAAAGATAAGCAGCAAATCCAGGCTTTCAACTGGCTTCAATGCAAACCACACTTCATTATGTCAACCACATAGAGTCACAGCCTCTGAATGCAACTACCTGTTACTTAAAATGTAGCCATTGTCACAGGTTTTGTATCCGCTGCACTATGAAAGTTCAAGGTGCTCCGAAAGGGTTGGAATATACTGTTCATTTGAAAAGGCATCACAGCATGACCTTTTGTGAGCCGAGAACAGGAAGAAAGTGGGTTTCAATATCCATATATTATATATTTCTAATTATGATGATTAGATATGTGTTTTACTGCTATGTTATGCAAGGTCTGGTCATGTAAACTGTGGATTGTTTGACATATTTTTGTGACATAGGTATTAAAATAATCATTTAAGTGTTCCAGCTGTTTCCCGCCACTACATTATGAGGTAAAGTAACCAAACTCTACATCTCTATAGATTTCAGATTCTTCACCTGCGCTTCCCTGCCTTCTTAGTCACAAGTAGTGAAGTTTGATGCTACAGAATGGTCATTTTGTGGGCCGCTGATGTTTTAAAGGGAATCTATATTAGTGCCAGTCAGTGGCATTTTTAGGTGTGAAAAATGGTGAGGCATGACAGAGGCAAAATATTATGCCCTTATATTACATGACTTTATAATTTGACATAATGCTTCATATCCCTCCTGAAAAAAAAACAATATTTCACTTCTACAGCAGAACTACAGGGCACTGCAGGACTAAATAAAGTATGTGGCAATACAAATGCTGTTGGCAGGCTGAATAATAGCAATAGGAGGAGGAGGGGGGAGGGTAGGGGGCAGGGCGAGGGGGGTATTTACTGGGAAATGTATGTTCTAAATAAATGTAAGAGGACAGATGATAAAAAAAAACATGACTGGAGGAAGAGGTAGGACAGGGACAGACATCCACATGAGTAAAAGCAAATAAGTGTGTCACTATTCAGAGGATTAAACAGTTGAGCACCAGTGAGGTTTTAACCAGGCCTTTGAGTCACCATCAAATCCATTAGACCATTAGAAAAATGACTTGATGGAATCACATTACAAACACATACCACATTTTACCAGCAAGATAAACTATGATTCTTTCACCCAATAATTCAAAGCTCACTCTCAATGACTCTGGTGTTAAAATCCTGTAGCTTCTGTCAATTTGGGTAGCTACATTTGCTCTGCAGAGTAAGCCCAATTTTACTGCACTGTCCAGATGACTCCTGCTGCTTTCATGTTTGGTAATCCTATCAGAAAGATGGCAGAGGTCCTCGTTACCTGCTGGACCAGGTGTCATCACCTCTGAAAACACACACAGGAAGCAGAAAAGCATCTTCTGGGATAAACTAGGAAGAAGCACTTTTTACCTAGAGCCACTTCACATTAAATCACACCCAATCATTTTAGCCAGCAGTTTGGTCTGTGCTATTTTACAGTAGTTTTGAAGTAGCATTGTAGTTCCATCAGCATCTGTGTCTCGTGGCTAGATTGTAGACTGTCAAATATATACAGTACAATTCATTTATTAGTATTTACACTCAACATTTTCTTTTCTTATATCAAATAAAGATGACATTTTAAAATAAAGTGAATTACAGAAAGCTTTTGATTGAGCTTCTTAAATAAAGTGTTTAGTTTGAGCTCTCTTTTAGTGTCTCTGCATGTCCCAATAAATGGATTTGATTGGTTGATTATCATCACAAGATTGGCTATGCACAGTGGTCTGTGAGTTTCTGAGGGCTGCTCTACTTTTACCGTAATACTGTAGCTGGAGAAGCTGCGCCCGTTAAAATAGAAACACTCGGACAAAATGTAATAATCCTCAATATTTCATCATTTACAGGTCTGGATCCAGATAGGATGACACCTGGGTGCAAATCTGGACCACGGGCCGCCTATTGGTGACCTCTGTCCTAGAAGATAATTCAAACTGTTTACCATGACAGTTGCTTTTCAGGAGAAATACAAGTAGTGAACCATTACCTGCTTTGAAAGTGGGACTATCAGTGTCCCCTCATATCCCCACATTCTGGGGGTGAAAAACATAATTTAAAAAGTATTCATTCATATCAGTGCCAGTTTATTCCATTACTTTCTGTCTCACAAGTGAACTCATCCACCAAGCTTTGCTTTGTCAAGTTATCACATTTTCAACATTCCAGTTTGTAAACCACAGGCAGTACCTGGCACCAATTCCTTGTGAATTCTTAAAAGTTTCAGATATAAAAGCTCCAGGTTACAGGTAAGTAAGTAAAAATACCTTAAAACACCTACAACGTATCGATTTCACCACCCGTGAACCAGAAGGAATTATCAATGGACTTGTCATAAAATACTAAGATTCTCTACTGAAATCATCAAATAGATGGATTTACTCACTGGGAATTCCCTCAGGGAAATTTGGCAGATCTTGCAGGGCTACCCACAGGCAAATATTCCAAGTGGTTAAGCTTTGCAGAGGCAGATATACAAAGGATGCCTCCCCCAGCGTGTATCAGTGTGGTACATGCAAAGCTGCCTTCACTGGCCCACTGACATGCACTGTCACCAGTTAACAGTCCACCCTGTAATGGCATTTCTGGTGAAAGCGGCGGCTGACTCGGCTAAGCCTGATGACACACTTTTCCCTAAAGCTAAAGCATCAAAAGATTCTGAGCTGAACAAAGTATTTGAAACGAGTCCACCTTTCAGACTCCTAAGTGATTCATCCCTGTAAGCTGCTAGAGCCCAGACCTCACACACCTCTGTGACTGCTACTGTAGCGGCTGTATGCTGTCTGTTCTTCCTCTATTTCATAGAACCATCTATCATGTGTTAACTATTAGCCTGATGAACATACAGTACAGTATAGGGCACTGGCACTGAGTTGGATACAGTTTGTTTATTGTGCACAAACATATGCAAAATATATATTATCTCCGTCAAGCTACCAACAGAACTGAAATCAGACCCAAATGTGAATATTTATTCTTAGGTTAAAAACATTTCTCTTTTCATGTAATTATGATTGAGCTCTTTTAAAGCATTTTAAATATTAATCTTTCATTTTTACTCTGTTCTTTTAATCATTTTAAAGCAAATCATTATTTTATGCTGCACTCTCATATTTGATGCTCTGTTTTAGTCTAGCTTTGTTTTCTCTCTCTCTTTCAATGGTGCCTGTTTAAAATGATTAAAAAATAGATAATTGGATTTCTTGTTTTTAAATGTATGTTTTTATGTTTCCAATATTTACTGTTTAATATTTTGTTTTAAATAAAACTTACCCCAAGTTAAATGAAATTAATGGCAGTTTTTATTCATTTATTGATTTTGGTTTGTTTTTAAATTCATTATGAAGTATTACAATGCTTTTAAATGCTCTTTTTTTTGTTTTTTGTTTTTTGATCCAGCACTTTTAAAGGCTGCACTGATAGCACTTTACCTTTTTACTGTTATTATGTTTTTGTGTCTGACCTGTTTGTTTGTTTGTTTGTTTTGTGTGGATGAAGCTAAATCGTCACTTAAACTGTGAACTGAATTAGTTTTTATGTAAAACACACAGAGTTGCCCCTGTGTGTGAAATGTGCTATATAAATAAAGCTGCCTTGCCTTCACACATGCACTATTTAACCTGCTGTGTTATTTAATATCATTGAATTGTGATTTATTTCTTGCAATTCTCCCATGCAACATACCCCTTCAGAGCAGCGCTAGGCAACTTTTGGATGTCTTTTATTCTGTAACTTTTTCAAACTACAAACAAACTATACAATGATGGCCAGGAACGCTTGAACAGACTTTACTTTTTGTTCCTTTTTTTTATGACAACCAATCCAGAGGAGCCGCTTCAGAGGAATCCTGTCAAGACGTTGAGAGGAGACGAGACAGGAAATGATTGAGTGAAATCACATCCAAAGAAGGAATTAATGAGCACATAGTGTGTGTATACTAAAAATACTTAAATCAAGCTAATTGTCAGGCTGGTTTATTTCCTATCACTTCACTGTATGTGATTAGATACTACAACTGTCAAAAAGAAGGAGAGTGAAAGTGCTTGTAAAAAAAAGAAAAAGGATTGAGTGAAACCATGATTGAATAAATTAGGTTTTTATTTCCTCAGCATTTAAGTGCCACTGCTGATGTTACTGTAAAATGCTGTAGTCAAGTAATGGATATGCTTTTTGAAAAACATCCTTACTCTTAATGTGCTCTTACAACTGTTAACCCTGTCTCAATGAAATCATATCTTTTGCAATTGTGTTTATTCGTTTAGTCTTTGAATGTTTGTAAATGGTAAAATTGCAAAAATGTTGATAGTGGAAGTATGAGTGAAATGTTCAATGAAAAGTATTTTTTTTTTTTTTTTTTACTTCTTCTGCTAAAATATCTTGTTGGTAATAAATACAGCAATATCAGAATTGTTTGCAATGACTTGAAGGGCATGGTTATTAAAATTTAAGCATAACCACAATATGTCCCTACAACTTCAGTGCAATATTTAAATGTATCGCTTCATTCATTCCAAAAAAAACGAAACAAAAAAAAAAAAGATTAATTGGGAACAAAATCCCAGCCGCTCACACAATTTAATTGGGAAAGCCATTTAGTGGAATATAAGCATAATTTCCAGGAGATAGCATTGCATAAATTTTATCTTTGTGTGGTTTCCCTGAATGTATTCTAGAGTGCAGCGTCTTTTCTGAAGTGTTTTCAACCAGAATATTTCAGTTTTACAAGAGGAAACACTTCAAGGATGAAGACTAACTGGCTGGTTTGGCAAATGTACTTTATAGTAACATCCCCATCTCTGTTAAAAAGCAGCGTACTGCACAGCTTCCCTCAACTTCTAGTGGAGGAGACGGTCCCACATGGGGCTGGTGTTACAGATGATAATGTAAAGAGTTCATTTCTAACACTGTCAATTAGTGTTACATTGAGACCTAACTATACTAAATGTCAGTAGGAAATCCATTATCCCGTCAAAATACCAACACAAAGAACGTTCAATGAACACTGTGGTAGGAATCCATATAAAGTGCTGTCATTAAACCTGATTTTGCTGTGATGTGTAAACGTTGACTACGTTTACATGCACACTAATATTCCACCATTAAATTACTAATATCATAAGATTCTGTAGTTTCTGTATTTTAAAGGTTGAACAACTCCACCACTGGTGTAAAAAACTAATATTAATGCAAAGAGGTAGAACGGCACAAGTAGCTCGAGCAGTTTCCCATATTTGGACTTGATGACAAACAGAAATATTAGTAGTCTATTCAATTTCATTAGTCATATAAAGAGCTAATAATATTGTCTTTTTGGAGGGCAAAAAGCAGAATATTTAGCACATGTAAACATTGTTAGTCATTGTCATTGGGATGCTATTTCTTGGTCAAGTTTGTGTTGTTTGTTTGTTTTTGATCAGCCATAATTACAGTGAAGTAAATGATGGGCAATTCATTTTCATTTGAGAGCACTGTTGATTGGTTTCATGCTGATGAAAGCTGTGCTGGTGTTTCCATTTGTCTTAGAGCTGCATTATTCACTTTATTAGCACACACTGCAGTCTGAAAAGGACTGAGATGACTGAATCCAAACATTTGCTTTTAGTGGAGATGGAGCTGGATGAGCTACACATGACTTTGCTGTCCAACACATGATATAATACAAGCAAGGAGAAACATTAACAACTAATACACAATAATCAATGTTTGGTTAACTCAATTAGAACCTTTTGCTGGAATCTGTTTTTCCCCACAACCAATAATATATGATATAATATGTATGTTTGGTAGCAGAGTGGTTACCACACATGCCATGAAATTGCAATGTCCCTGGTTTGACTCCAACAAGAAACCATTATTGCATTCTATTTCCTGTTGGCCTCTATGTCAGCTACTTTCAAATAAAGGTAAAAATGCCCAAACATTTTTTAAAGTAATGTATATAAGATAATAAATTATATATAATACATCTACATTATGTACATCCATGTGTATCCATATTTGATTAAACAATAAGTAAAGAAAGTTTCATACTTGTATCAACGTTTATATAATGATATTAATTATTGTGAATTGTACATGTATTCATGAAGCACTGTTTATGCCCAAAAACCATGATGGCTGATTTGACCTTTAACCCCAAAGAATGTAATTGCTGCACTCTGCCATTGCATTGATAAAATGGTTCTAATAGCAACCCAATAGCAACCCAAAAGCAAAGTGCAGTAACAACAATGAGAATTTAGACTTCATATTATAAAGTAAGAAATAATTTCATTTATTTATTTGTTTTACTTATTCATCTATCAAGATAATAATTGTTCTATCAATTACACATCTGCATCATCCTCTTTTCATCATTGTTGTCACTATCATCATTGTTGATGTCTTGATGATTGTCACATTAATAATTTCCATTAGCCTTTTCTATTTAACACAATGAATTAATCAAAGGCTTCCTTGAATTACACTGAAATGTGTTGATTTGATTGTGTTTCTAATTTATTTCTAATAACAGCTAAATTGAATTTAGATATTCTAATTAAAAACAGATTCATTTCTCAAAAAGGGAAATATAGTAATATTTCATATCAGATAGTTACACATGTGAATTTTGACTCAATAACAAGATATCTGACATTAATGAAAAGCAGAATCATTTCTTCAAAAAGGGAAATATACACATTCCATTTCATGTCAGATTGTTTGACTGATGTTCAGCTCACTCTTCATCTGCAGCACTTTGAGCAAGACTTTCCCAAAACCCCTGGAGGTTTGGTGGCATCAGTGGGCAGAGTTTTGTTAGGATGTCTGCTTTCTTATGCCTCCCAACCCTCCTACTTGCAGGTGGTGGTAGCATTTCACCCACATGGTTCTTAATCCTCTCCTGAACTGGATCTTTGCTACCTCTGCCAGATGAGGTGTATTATTTAGCTTCTTCATGGAGGGCCCTGCTTCCCAATGCCTGTATATCCTCATTTTACAGTTCCACCACATCCACTTTTTTCCAGAATTAGAGGATGCAATTACAGTGCTGAAGTCCTGGAAATAAGGACAACAACCCCAGGGCACCTCTTCATCTTTTGCTCCACACCATGATGAAAACTGTCAGCACTCATGAAGGTGTGCCCTCATTTTAAAATATTTGAGTGTGATGTCTTGAGGAGTTAGAGTTGTGCGACCATCGCCGGGAGGCACCGGTTCTTGTTCTGAGCTGTGCAATTGTCCATTCACAGGACAAAATGAGGCTAGCTCACGCTCCCTTTGTAGAGCGCATACATAAGCAGACAACATCTCTGCCTTCCTCCCAGCTATCCCCTCATGCCAGATCACGGAGATACACTTTTTCTTTGATCCGGTCTTCTTACCAACTGTGGCAAAGCTTTCCCTTTCAAGGTTATATCTGCATCCCAAGGGGTTTTGAGTTGAGGTTCAAAGTTTTGACATCCTGGTTAGCAAAACTGATAAACACTACAGAACTTTTTTATTTGTAAAAATAACAGCAGCCCTCAATGTATTTAAAAACATATTAAAAATCATATCACATGTTTAAATTGGGTTTTAATTACCAAGTGATTTTTAGTGATCCATCTAAGAACTTTGTTTGAATTATAAGGTTCTATTAACTACCCTTGGTTTTCACTGACACATTTGAAATAATAATACAGTTAATGAAGAAAACAACAAAATTCAAAACAATTATAAAATAACAATAAAAAATATTTCTCCAATAATTTGATATAATATGTAACTTTTCTACATTAGAATGTCTAAAATCACATTGACTTATCCAAATGTGTGCTTACATTATCTCAAATATTGAGGGATCCATCATTTTAATCAGGTTTGTTTCATTTGATCACCTGTCAATAGAGTCTTACCTCTACCAATGGTATAAGGACACATGATGGTAATCATCTTATGCATACGTTGGCATCGTCCACCACAATGGCATCTACCAAAGAGTATACATCCACAAGATAATTTTATTTTGTCTTTTTTTAAGCCATAAAAATACACTAAGCTTTTTAAATCTTGGTTGTCTTTAAGTATATATTTTAACCGGATAAAGGATTTTAGTTATCAGACGTCTGGATCTTAAGTTATCAGGGAAAAAAGCTGAGCAAATGTTAGAAGCAGCTCAGCTCACAGCCCCTCTGCTGAACAGCTTCAGACAAAAGGCTGATTTTTTTTGTTTAACCAGTTTCAGTCATTTGATCGTTTGTTTTCGAGAAGACACCTCTGTGGATAATTTGGCTCCAATGAAAATCTCCCAAACAATGAATACTGATAAACAGTGATTTGCAGGGAACTCCTTGTACATCAGCTGCACAGTTGTATCACCATCTTTGATTGGGGATGTATTCTCTTCTATAATGATTTAAATGTCTCAATCTGCTTGTTAATAGGGGTCAGCTTTATTTTACTAGCAGGGGCATGTCGTCCACAGCTGGCTCTTTGGGGGTGACAGGCTTGATGGGGAGCTGTTCCAATGACTGTTTGATGAGTCTGTCATTTTGTTGGATGGTATCCCAGAGTTGTGAGAAAGAAAATTGTACATATCTCTTTATGACTGACCCAGGTCATTTATAAGATGGTACAATAATGACTCGGTACATCTGTTGGGACCAGAAGATGTGACACATGCAATCTGGTGTTGAGACACTAGTGACAATGAATGTTTTCTTCTCTTGGTAGGTCATGTTGCAGTATGTGGCAATATGCACTGTCTCCCTCTTTCTTTAGTTATTTTGTCCGAGCACTTCTTCCAATATGTTCTGCCGCATGGTTTCCCTGTCTCTGAGTTTCTCTTCAGGGTTATTGGGATGGATGTCACTCTCCTGGTCTTCACTGAACTCACTTCACTGACATATCCCCAAAATCATCAAGCACATCTCCAGACACATCCTCAGGCTAAAATTCAGCTTCCAGGTATGCAAATAATTTAAAACAAGTGGACCTACAGAGCAGGACCTTGACTCTGATCAATATTAATTATGTTTCATTTTATAGGTAAGACCTTACATCTATTAGGCCCATGGCCAAACTAATGTGTGAACACTTAGTAATAATAAATACATACATTTGTACCCTTAATAAATAATGAAGTAATGGAATATTTCTGAGACATGTTTAAGTGCCAAAACAAATTTAAAAAATTGTGTTGTTACTGTAGGAATTGAAGTAATCAAATTTGTTACTGACAAACAATATATGTTCTTCATCTTCATCTTCATTCCGTTTTGTGTTCAGTTTGTTTTGTAATGCCATTTTAATGGTGTTACTTTCTGGATGCTCCAGGAAAGCTTGGTCTGACTTAAACTATCCAATATATCCACTAACTGCCTGTGCTGGGATGCGCTACGTTGTTGAATGGTGCAGAGTGTGATTTCTGACCAGTAGATGGTGTTTTGAGTCTGTCAACACAAACCGCAAACGCTACGTTACAAGCAGATGCTGCGGTAGCTATATCCTGTTACACTCTTATGACGCAAAGCAGTTTGTTACATTATTGACATTTAAATTCCAGTAAATGTGAAATTGAGATAACTTTGTGATGTGAACGACAAAATGTAGATAACATCTGCAATATATTTTCTTTCCATCCTCTCTGTCTTGAATAGTGCCATCTCATACAGATTTGTAGTATGAGGTTAGTTGGTAGAGCGCAACATGAGGTCTGCCATGGTTTTGAGTCAGATTTTGTAGCTACTGCAAAGTTGTTGTTTTTCTCTCTAAAACAAAGCAAAGTGGAACTCTGAAACTTTGTCACAACATAAAACAGATGTCAAGAAGTTCAGTTTTAGTTCAAACTCAATTTCAAACAAAATTTTTGTTACTGCAGTTAGCCTTTGGACGACAGTACAGACGATGAATGAAGACTGATGTTGTGAACAACACATTGATTCTATATTTAGACATTTGTGTGTCAGAACCTCACAGAGCTTCTATATTCAAACTGCTTTGTACAGGTGTGGTGTTGGAGCCAGACTGCAACTGCTGCCAGTTTATTATTTTACCAAGACTAATGTTGTGTTATGTGTCTATTAATCAAAACATTATGGAAACATCTTTATTTTGTTAAGAGCTGAGTTTCCTGATTGATGGCCTAAAACTGGGGGAGGCTAATTAAAATTCTGAAACAAAACCTACACTCGGTTGATGCATTGCTTGTCCATAACTGAAGTAAACTTGATGGATAGAGCTAGACTTAACTGTTGTTTCAGTTGCTATAAACTCCTCATGCTGCTGTTCCAATTTAAAGATCCCATCCAAACACGTTTTAAGACATAGAAAATGCTGATATCTGATGTGTTTTTCTGGGTCAAAAGTGTGCAATATATATATGTATATATATATACATATATATATACTAGCACTCTATCTACTAGGTTTAGTAGATAGAGGGCTTGCAGCTGTTAAAGTCACAATACGTTTGGTTGAGCAATAGTATTTGGCCACCCCACAACTGTTCTTGGCAAATACACTTCACCTCCTTTTCCAAGAAATGATCATTTGACTCCAACTGGTTTCCTTAAAGGATAGGATAATGGTAACATGACTCTGTTTACTTCATTAGACATATAGTTCTTAGGAGGAAGAGCACAGTGACCGGGACGTTCAACTCTTAAAACATGTGTCTAAATCTGATATTTGGGACAAGTCATGATGTTACAAATCATGCTCTTAGGCACGCCCCTTTGAATTAGAATAGATTAAAGGTGAGAAACTGTCTACTTTCATCAGATGATGAAAACAAACTCTGCACATCCATCATTCTACATAGAGAAGCAAGTGAAGAAACAATGAGCCTTCACTGGTATCCCCTTTGTTCAATTGATTATGAAGCAGCTGAAAACATTTATATTCAGACAGGATGTGGTTAGCCTGTCTGAATAGTTGATTACTTTATGTATTGCTTTTCATTGGCTTATTTCCTTGTTTGTGTTTTCAGAACGTCTGTACTTATTGTGTCTGTGTCCTTATTAGTTTGTTCTTGCTGTGATTTTAACTTCACGCTGCACTGTTTGCTGTCATTGCTATTATTATTATTATTATTATTATTATTATTGTTACCTTTAATATTGGATTTTTCATTGATTTAAAGCACTTTGCAATTTTGTATCTGTGAAAGGTGCTATATACAAATAAACATTCTTACTTATTTCATTCTTATGAAATATATGAAAACACACACATGGACCTGTTTGTCAATATTAAAACTTTAAACTTTATGTTGGTTTTCATATGTTTAGGTCATATACATAAATGTTATGAGTTATAGCTCAATCCTGTGATCCAAACCAATTCATGAAAATTGTATACTCCTCAGGACTTCCACCAGCTTAGACATTCTATATTTGTAAGCCAAGCCAATATTCAATGGTTCATTTTTAATTCATAAATTATGAATGAGACCTGGGGAAATGTGTTGAGTGACTTCTTTTTATTGATTCTTCAACTTCTATTAAGCACACAGAAAAAAACGTGCTGATCATGATTTCCAACGAGGTTTAAGGGACAAGATCGCTGAACATGATCTTCTTTTTCTCTGTCAGAAGGGACAAAACAAAGAGTTGAATTCCTGTTCACTGTCAGTCACAGTAGGAATGTGCCTGATGAAGGTCAGACTGTTAGAAAACATTGTTAGAAATTGTCTTTGACATTTCAGTCATTTCTAGTGTTGAATTGTTTTGGTTTTTTTGCTGCAATTTAAACTCAAATAGCTAAACAAAATAACATGATACTATAACCATGTACCTAAAGTAATCTAACCATAAAGCACAGATTGTGTTGGAATTTCACTTTCAGAAAAGAAAAAGTGAGTCCAAACTGAGACTAAGTAAAAATCTATTTAACAGTTAGTGATCCAGGTGGAAGTGAATGGTGGAAATAGAATAAGAAGTCCAGTGAGCTCAGCTAAATGGAATGCAGCCATCATTAATATTATTAAATGCACCTGCGCGTATTTATTTATTAACAAGGACATATGATTATTTTCTTCATTTGTGTATTTGAGTGTAATAACCAAAATAAACTAAACTAAACTTCTGCTTTGACAAGTACACATTTCTGCAGAGAAAAGGGTGTGTATGATTGTGCATGACATTTCTCTAAAATTGGGTCAAAATGAAAATAAAGTTAATTTGATGTGTCTATTACCAAAAAACAGAAAGCTAAACTGTGAAAAGCTTGTACTAAAGAATATGTCTGAATCTGATGATTATGAGCCAAGATCTGAAAGTTGATCTTTTCCAACTCTAGCTGTCCACTTTCAGTTTGTTTTCATACACATGTAGCTTGATGAACACTAAGACATAATATTTGAGAGTAACCTCATTAACAGACATTCTAGCTATCTGTTAATAATTCAGTTAGGTGGGAATTTTATGGCACAGTAACATCCTCAGTCCTGATCTCAGTTGTTGTTGTGAAGAAGAATGAAATGAAATGGACACATGACATAAATTAAAACTATTTACAATGTAACTCTCCCTTCAGGTACTGAAGGTTGGAATAGAATGGCAACACTATGGATAAGTTGCCATAGATACCAAGTTGACTTTGTTTTAACAGTCTAAGATACAAATGTTGCAAAAAAAAACCCAGACTGTGTCTAGTCTGGATGTCTGGGGCCAAATTGCTCAGGAACTAATTCTACCTGTCTGCACTGATTGATACTGACTGACAGGGGAAGATAACGATTGGCACCAGTGACAGTGTTTTCCCAGAACAGCTAATATAAGAGGCAGGGGGTTCCTTTATACAGTATAGCTGTGCTCCTAGAAAAAGTGTTACACCTAAGGGATATTTCAGTATTATCACCATCACTTTTATCAATTATTTCATTGTCAGACTGTGATTCAGAATAATTACATCTGTCTGTCTGCCTGCCAATCAGTCATTATTATTCATAAAAAAATCTAATCAGCTCTTTCAAGTCAGACTAAAACAGCAGGTTTCATTTTCCAAGATTTGGCAGCAGCTCTGCTGAATGAGCGAAGGACAAAAAAGTTAATTGAAGTTCTGCTTTATTACGGCTGTGAGAGACAAAATTAGCCATATCGATAACTTTACTTAACAAATCCCACTTGTGTTCACTGAGTTAATGATCCAGCCCCCGACAGATACTCAATGTTAAAACCAGACTTGCTTAGATCAAATTACTCTTCTACAGTAGTTCTAGTAGATAATGACTTTTCCCATGTGCTCAAAGGCACCAAATTACATGCAACGCTTCAATGGCTACAAAAGATGAAAAGTTACAGGGACACAGTTTCTTGGTTGGGACTAGTTGTCGTTGTTAGGCAGATCAGGAAAAATACAGTGTGTGTCCAAAATGTCTAATTTCTTCCAATAAAAGCAAACCCATGCTACATTTAGCTAATTATTTTCAGTTTCTCAAATTTGGATCCAATTAATGTGCACCAATACTGACACTGTTGCAACAAAAAAACAATGTGCCAATGTGCACAGACTGTCATTAGGCTAAAAGAGCCTGAATAAACAGGAGGGATGCACAGAGCACAATGACTACTGTAGAAAGTCTGTTTGTGCCATTGTTTCAGACTACTCAGCCAACAATATTCCATTGCTTGTAATAATTCAGGCTCTATTCTCGTGAACTAGGATGCAGGCACAGATCTAAGTCTTCATCCTGGCCTATGGTGCATGTGGGTGTGGCCAACACATTTTTGGAATTTTCCAGCCCATCAGCACAGGCACACTTTGGGCTCTGCCAAACACAAGGTGGAAGAGAGGCTGAATACATTATTAGTGGGAGGAATGCATTACGAGCAGGTGGAGTCTGGACAGGCTTCAATAATGACCAATCACATGTGCTCCTCTTATACCCTTTAAACATAGCAACTGGTAAAATGGAGGAGAGAGGCTGACTGAGACAGAGAAATTAGTTTATATACATTAATATCAATCCAAATATGCTAACAGAAGGTCTTCATTTATACAAAATATTAGATGGAAATAATGGAAATATGCTGGTTAGTGTTGGAAAAGCTCACAAATGCACTGTCATTGTTTTTTTGAAATATTAAATTGATGAATAAAGGTGTGTGGAGTGGAGCAGGAGTGTGTTTTTAAAAGGTTTTTACAGACATATTTTATTTGTATGGCTCCTCTGTTAAGGAAGGAGACTGCAGAGCACAGGACGACCAGCTGTTTTACACACTGATCATAAGGATACACAACCACATGCACACATGCAGAACTTACAACTGCAAGTATTTTGAGACTTGACTGTAAGCGTCATAACTAAGAACTCACTGCAACGATTCTTCTTAATTCAGACAGATTTGATGGAGCTCAGAATTCATTCACACGAACAGTCCCGTCACTTCAAGTTGTTTTTTTTTAATTAAACTTGGAATCTGCATGTTTTCCAGTCTGATGTTTAGAAAATGCACAACATTAATTACTGTTGATCCTGACCAATCCTGTTTCCATGTCGGAAGATTCAAATAACCAATGAAGTTTCCTGTGATCTGCCATCTGTGGATAAAATGATGGGCAGTCCCTCTCTCAAATCAGAGACTGTAGATGAAACACATGTATCACTGCTGCTGTGTGATGACTTCGGCTGTTTAATAAACATGGAAAAAAAACCCAACATTCTACAAAAATGTGACAGAACATATTTCTGAATTCCAGGTCACCAGATTGTGCTCATGTGGATGGTATTATTGGTAAGAATCTTCCTTAAAAAATAAATAATGTTTTCATTCACATATATAAGTAAATGGGGAAAAATTGTATCAAAATGTAACATGCACAAAAGGTATTTTGGGATTTTGGATACATTTTGGTGAAGACAGAGAAATTGTGTCTGTGTGTGTAATAAGAGGTGGTCTGAGCAGGTTTTATTGCAAATGTAATTTCATGCCAAAATGAACATCAAAATTGCACTGCGTTACCTTAACTTCATAAATGTAGCCTCCTCCCACCTCGGTGCAAATGCGCTCACTTGGTGCCAGGAAATTACCAAACAGGCAGAGATGCATAAAAGGGAGCTTTGCCTCAAGAACACTGCATAAACACTGCAATTGTAGTACTTAGGCTGTTATGGATATTGATTTTTTTTGTCAAAAGTAGCAGTGCAAACCTACAAGTAGATTAAGAATAAACACACCTGCCTCCACACTATGAAGGAAATATTTTGGAAGAAACTGGGGGATTGTTAGTTTTCTCAGTCTCTGCTACAGTAACTTGAATGACTATATAAAAATATCATATTGCTATAATACAGACTGCAGTTGTCAGGGTTCAGGCAAATAACCCAGGAGGAGCACCTAGTGAAACTGACTGTTGGGCCATGCTGTAGGCACTGCACCTCCATCGCCTTAGGGTTGAATACATTAAGATTTTCACACTTTGAAGCATGTTGCTTGAAGGAGTAGCCACAATGGTCCAGTCATCGCTGTTACAGTCTGAAAACTCTTGAAAAACCTAAAATATACTGGAAAACAATGCATACTGAATCTGGGTTCACACCATGGTTATATTACCTAACCTATGTTGACTGTGATGGCACCCGTCAGCTCTTAATGTTTAACTTAAATCCTTAATAAAGTTAAAATGGATAAGTTACATGAAAATATACCCACTGTACAGTTATCACGAATGAAAAACAGACAGTTTTTTTGTAGCAGGCTGTTAAATTGTCCATGTTAACATGGAGGACTAAGGGGATTGTCTTTGAGAGCCAGCCTCAAGTGGTCATTGAAGGAACTGCAGTTTTTGGCACTTTGCATTGGCTTTATTTTTAAGTCCTGGAGATGGCCGCTTGCAGGCCAGCTGAGGCATGGAAAGGCAGTGGGCAAAATAAAATGGCAGCCAAAAAGTTGTTGTATGTCTGCTGGCTAAGGGAATTTAACAAGTTATTTCTAGCAATGATTATAACAATAGCAAGGTTTATCTGCACTGGAATCCCAGAATATAACTTATAGCTAGGGCAATATATACTGTATACTGGCTTTGAAATCAGAAAAAAAAATACTGTATATTAAATGTTTTTATTTACTGTGATTTGCTATTTGTAATGTAGTGTATGCTGGAGCTACTTCATGCATACATTAGTAAGTTTCCAAAAGTGGCAGCTACAGGATAATAGTACACTGAATTAGCTATCACAAGCTACTGCTCCTACTAGTCTGCAGCAGATAAACCTGAGTGCACTGACCTTTGCTAGAATGTTGTCTACCTCTCATGAATTCATCTGTTCATTTGATCAAGATCTTATTTCAAAAGTATCTTTTTTGAGATAACCCCATGGAGCAACCTAACTTGTGTAACATCTGTGTTTTGAAGTGTCCTAACATGAGATGCATTTCCAGAGGACTCTCTTGCTGCTGTGATGGGAATAGTCAATAAGAGGGAAAACAGCAAGGCTCTTTGCTCATTAAACAAGCACAACTGAAGTCCTTAAAGTTGGGATCGTAGTGTAACTACCAATTCATGTTGAGTCCTTTGCTCCTTTTCTGCCAGTTGTAGTCCTTGGAATACATGCACTATGCATTACAAAGCACTCCAAGATATTATTCTTTCTTGTAGTGTGGCTTAACTGCAGTCAGTCCACTCCCTGTGTGCAGTCACCATAGAATCAGATGCCCTATATTCCTGAGGGTATCAGCTGACAAGGTCACTGGGCTGATTGATGTTAGCCTCCAGAGTCTTTCTCTGTGTACAGGTTCAACACCAATCTCCATTTCTGTGGTGGCAGAGAGGAGAGCGCCTGTGGGGACGAAAAGGCCCCACTAACATCCCCCATGGACTTCCTGATCTTTCTTTGCCATGAAGGTGGCAGTCTGTACTCTATTCAATTCATTTCATTTCTATATATTTGCTACTCCAGGGTGTTACAATGTGACATAAATATGTGCACCTCGCCATGAAATGTCCCTGCAACACCAAAGTCTCACAAAGTTTAACAAGTGGCAGCAATTTTATGTTAAGGCCACATTCATCATGTTGAGTACTGGCATGTGTGTAATCAGGCCAAAGAAGCATTACACCACTCCCTAAAGCTAGCACCAGCACAGAAGAAATACTGGGCCAAGCTATATCACTGCTTGTCTGTTACTCTATCCTAATAAACAACAGGATTGCCTACGTAAATAACTGTAACTTTACTTCACTACAGCAACTACCGTTTACATTACACTTTTATACTGTATAGAAATATAGCACAACAGGCAGTATAAAATAATGATCACCGTTTTCTGGTTTCTCTGACTCTCTCCCTTCACCCATCATTTCCCTTTCCACCACCTGATGTCAGAAAAACAAGTGTCTAACAAGAATTCATGGGGAGCTCATTGACAAAGTCTTTACTTGCACAGTGTAAAAAAAGCCATCTTTGTATCTCTTCAAATTACAAGCATGAGTGTTTTTCCTGCCTGAGGACAGTCAATCTTCAACTCCATCTGAAGGAGATTTCAATCCAAAACATGCGAGAGCTGAGAAATTGATTTTACAGGCTTTCCCATCTGTATTAGCAATACCCAAGAAATATCTTCCCAAACATCTATTTAATTTTATAAAAATCAAAAAAAATTTCAGCCATAATAGAAGCCGCCACATTCATCTAAATTGAAATATTTCAATGTTTGTCCTGAAATTTGGTACAGATGTTCACAGTGCCCTAGGAGATGACTCATAATGATCTCTTGACTTTTTCTGAATGTCTGAATTACGAGGCTTTGAGTGAAATGTTGCAATTATTGCAGTTATCGGATGAATTGCTTTGAAATTTGGTTCAGACATCTATGTCCAACTCATATTGATATTCATTTTGGGTACAGTACATTGAAAATACTCCTGGCTCAGTTTCATTGAGAAGATGTGAATGTCAGCCTCTGCTGTATTCTGTTTAGCGCTAATTAGAAAATGTTAGCATGATGGAGAACCATAAACTGTATTTGAAGATGCATATAGCAAAGTGTAACATCACCTATTGGTTTTCATTGGGACCAGTTTGAAGCCCAAAGTTGTAGCTTGTGGTCAGCATCATCTTTTCCATTTGGAGCCAGGTTCTCCCAAATAAGAAGCTCAGGATGTTGCCTTTCACTCACTCACACCCTGCTACACTCACACACTGCTAACGCTAACTTAGTGAGAACACCAAACACTGCTGTAAGGTGCTTTGTATAAATTGTGCTAACAGGTAATCAAGTACCATTAAGCATACCAATATATTGCATGTCCCCAAGCTGGAGAGCGCAGTACGTAAGCGCCAAATGTTAACATAATAATGGAACAATAATTTCCAAAATGACTACCAGCACACTAGAGGTTTGAATTTAGCATCTGATCTGTTTGTTACTATGTCTCATTTAAGGAGAAGTCGCTTTCTGAAATTTCACAAGAGTTGAGTTGTTGTCGAAATCAATCAATCAATCTTTATTTATATAGCACCAAATCACAACAAAAGTCATCTCAAGGCACTTTACACATAGAGCAGGTTCTAAACCGTACTCATCAGGTTTAACTTTAAAGAGACCCAACATTCCCACATGAGTAGCACTTGGCGACAGTGGCAAGAAAAAACTTCCCTTTTAACAGGAAGAAACCTCAGGCAGAACCAGACTCAGAGTGGATGGCCATCTGCCTCGACCGGTTGGGGTAGAGAGGAGAGAGAGGAAGGATAGGAGAGAGAAGCACATTTTATGCTAAATATTATGCAATTACTTTCAGATAACACTAAGTACAACTACAACTCTGTCATTGCTGAATATTTAGCTGATTTTGTAGTACTCAACTACCCAATTGTCATGAGATCTCAGAACGATACATCTCCTTGAGCGATATTTGGTTTGACAGAATAACAAACAGGTCAGATCAAGCAGAAGCTAAAGAACATTATTTTTATTTTTCTATATGGTCCTTTCCATAATGTTGCCAGACACTTAACTAACAATCTGACCCTAACTGTGGCAAAAAAACAAGCACTTTTAGTGGACATATAGTAGGCCTAGTAGTATATTGATGGCACACTATTGCTCTTGTTTGTCTACTGCCAGCTACAGCGCTCAATACTGCACTGGTTTCAAAATGTGTGTCTCTTCAACACAAAAATATCGGAACATGTGGTCCAGGTTGAAAAATACAATAAACTTTCCCTTGATTATATTTCACATTGGCTTCAGCTTTAAACTGTGGTAGTTGCCACTTATGGTGAACATACATTACATCTTCTAAACAGCAAAATCTTAGCACTGCCACTAACATTTAGGACCAGCTGTACCTAAGTGCAATCTCACAAAGCCATAGTAGTGGTGAATATAGCACATAGATTTATATCACATATATTCATATAAGATATTTTTTATGCTTTCCTTATGCTTCAACCAAGCGTTTGTAAAAACATATTTACTGTAGAATTGTAATACAAAAGTATTGGCTGGAAGAGTATTGGCAGCAGCTGTTTTATAGTTTGCTACCCTCAAACCATTGACAGACACTGCTGCTCTCACATGCACACTGATTGTTCGAGCAGGTGCATAACTCCTTTGGTGTGAACAACGCAGAGCAGCACCAGTGTTATGTTTGTGTATCAAAGCCTAGCCTTGTTCATTCTGTGGATCGCGTGGCTAACCCTAGCACCCAGATGGTTGGGTTATTCAAGGTAAGGAAAAAGGACAGATAGAATCCAAGGTAATGTATAATCGGAGATGTGCTTCCATGTCTGTGCAGGAATGTGCTTGTCTATTGTTTGATTAAAACCATGGCCTGATGATACCCAGCATCAGTTAAGAGTTAATGAGATATCATCATGAATTATACAGTGTGAAAAAATACTCAATGTTAATTATCATGTCATTAAAGTGAACATCATCAAGTTGAACAGATTTTTTTTGTCAGTTATTTTTCATAAGATGTGCCACAGTCTTTGCAATGTCTTTCAGAGTATTTTTTTCCTTTATTGATATTACAATCTGAAATGGTGCCATATTTGTCCTCTCATGGGTTGCCAGTAAGTTTTTTCTTGATCTCTTTTCTATCTCTTCTTCCTTTCTCTCTTTGTGATTCACCATGAGGTATTTTATACCACTACTTAATCAAATTTTTAATTATGTCAATTTAGTGCAGCTCCATGATCTAGACCTCAAATGCAGACTCAGGGCGGTGGCGCTAATTGTTTGTGGAAACTAACCATGAAGGAAATTGATTTCATCATAAAAGATAACAAAAGTCTCAGTGCTGACAGTTGATTTAGTGGGACTTTGCAATGAAACTGAGCCAGGACATTTTTCAACATACTGTGCCCTAAATCAATATCTATCAGCAATCTCAAATTAAATCGAGATTGAATCCTGGTTTCATCATCAGGTCTAATACTTTGTGAATTCCATCTGATCACACCATCCTAAAACAGCCTTGCACTTGCACCATCCACACAAAAACAACTTGAGCTTAACAATGCTGCACCTGTAAAAGAAAAATAAAGAATACCCACGCTGCAAAATTATGGCTGTGTACAAACAACACACAGCACTGTTCCAGCTTTGTTCTTGTTTGACACCTTTAGTAATTTGCCGGAGCTGAACACAATCACTGTCAGGGCTGGAGAGGCGGCAGCGTTTTACCTTGAACAATGAGATGCACTTTTGTGGATTTTGGTTTCTTGTTTGTGAGGATGGAGCAGACGTAGGGCCCCTCATCGTGGACGTCGACATTTTGGATCATGATGCTGTACTCTGTGACTGCTGTGTTTGCCATCAGGATGACGCGAGGATCTAGAGACCACTTGTCAGGTCCTGCGAATAGAATGGTGGTACGATTGAGCCACGCCACTCGCGATACTTTGCTGTCCACATTGCATCTAGTTGGAAGAAAGAAAGAAGATAAAAAAACAAACATTAGCTATTCAGGCCTCCAGCATAAGGGTTTGTCTTTATAGGCTCAGTGAAACCTCAAACAAACATGCCACTCAAAAATACTTGTTTAAAAATGAAGTGATTTTGACATCCAGCTATGTTTTAATGAGGTGCTGCGAGAGCTGAAAGCGCTCTCTATAAGGAGCAGTTTTGACTGTACTTGTGGAATATTTATGAGAAGGCAGTTTTGGTTAATAAGTTAATAGAATACACAGTGAAAATGTCAGCATACTGTGTTTTGTTTGGCATAAATAGCATACAAATTATAAGGCTTAAGATCTTAGAATCTTCAGCTGTTGTTTGAGACAAAGAGACAGTTTTGTTCATTTGTGTCTTTAGTTATATAATGGTGGTAAAACAACATTCACAGTTCACTGTACATTATACACAAACTGCAAAATCTCATCATTTGTTTCAAGTCAGGTCAATAGAGTACACCCACGCCATGCCAGTTAAATTTCTACACACATCTTTTTTGTAGCCAGAAATTATCATAAACTGCCGACTTTATGTAGACGTAAATTGTCTGATTATAACTTTCAAAGCTTAAAATCATGAGTTCAGTCTTGTATCCTGAAATGAATTGGACAAATATCCAGCTTTATTACGGGAATTAAATTAGGTTAAGAAATGTTGTTAGCTAATTAGAATACTCCCCAGCATGCAGCTTTCTTCTTAATTTGATTGTTCTTAGAAGTGGAAAGTTGGACAAAGTCTGAGCACATTTAATAAGAACCAGTGAGCGGGATATAGTGGCATCTAGTGGTGAGGCTGCAGATTGCGACCAAATGAATACCCGTCCCCTCCCCCTCAAAGCATGTAGGAGAACCTGCGGTAGCCACGAAACTTAAAAATGCAAAAGTTATTTTATAGAGTCAGTGATTGGTTTGTCCTTTCTGGGCTACTGTAGAAACATGGTGATGCAACATGGTGGGCTCCATGGAAAAGGACCTGTTCCCTATCTAGATATAAAAGGTTCATTCAAAGGTAACAGAAACACAATTACCAGGTCATTATTCACTAATTAAAACATACTTATATACTTTATGCCTATAGAGAAATTGAGTAAAATGTAATTTCTTGATTCAAATTTTTCTGTGTGAGTTATACTGTCATTAGTTTTAAAAGCAAGCAATTTCAGCTGCAAGTGAAGATCAGGTCAAACCAATGTTACATTCAAAAATAGAACCAGTTCTAAGCGGGGAGAAGATGTATTCTCCATGTAATCTTTTATGAAGTTATTACCTGAGAAATTCATCACAGACTTAAGGTGATGACACACACTACATTGTTCCACATAAGTCAAGACATCTGACATATCTTTCATGCAAATACATGCTCTGCACAAGCACTACCCATAACTTACCATCAGAATGTGACAGTATAAAAATCATCCAACAAACACACATGGCGCATGCTGACATTGCCACACACCTCCGATCCCAAAAAAGATCAAGAGGCAAACAGGTTAGAAAATGAACCGTGGCAACCTGCCATGCTCCTGTGCTTCATCTCCCATCAAAAGGATACATGCATTCCTCAAAGTAAAAAAAAAGCCATGTTCTCTATATCTGCAAGTGCAAACTTACTCAGTTGATGTATACTTTACACTGACTGGATTAACATACAGTATAGCAACACAGGTAAACATGAGAGAATGCTGTTCAGCTTTATTTACTGTGATAAAGGTAGATGCTACGTGTCAGAGGGAATTTTTTTCCATATGTTCATGATGTTCCTAAACTACATCCTGAAGAGCTGTGGAGCTATGAGGAGGCAGTGGTGCGGTGGTGGTGCGGTAGCATTTCATCTAATCTGAATCCACTTTCAAAGCTTCTCATTGACTCTACAGAATCTCAATTAGGTTTCAGAATGTGCAAATAACTACAGCTGTATAAAAATTGGGTCAATATAGCACCGACACAATGAACTCACTGTGGGTTGTTTTGGCACAGTGTTAGTGTTATTTTTTATATTGCTGTTTGGTTACTGGATGATAACCCTTGTCCCAGGTGGTTCATTACTCATCAGTAGTGTGTAAAGTTAACCCAGTGTTATGTCTTCACTATATTATACAACAGCTAGTTATGACCAAGTATGAGTGAAAAAGAGGCATTCCATTAGTGCTGATATAGAGTACAACAGCACTGGGACTTGTGACTGACTATACATATAAAACTCATCTTTGCAAGTGTTCTAAAACCATTCATTACATTAATGGTCATTATCTAGCTTAGATTGCTTTTGTTTGCATAATAAAGATGAACATATTTCCACAGGTAACATTTGAGTTCAATTATAAAATGGTTGTTGAAAGAGGACGAAGATAAGGAACAAAGTCTGGATACCTCACTATAAACCTCCAGGTGTGCTCACATGACATCAGCTGACCTAGACAAGTTAGAGAAGAGCAAAAAAGGGGAGCTAACACTATAAGGCAGATAACATGGGCTTTGAACTGCTTTCATACTAAGCTAAGTCTCAGAAATATAAACACTAACATTCAGTCCTTTGATAACACCGATAGTCTTGAGGCAGTTTTATGGATCCATCTACACAACTTCAGACTGGTTCAGATTGTTATATCAACTAGCCATTAAGAGAATTTAACACAGGAACTAGAAGTCATATTTGTCACAAATCTGCCTAACCCTCTAATCTAACCCTAACCCTAACCCTATCAGCCAACTCTGTACACCTGGACTCTCAGCTGCAGCTCATCCCCAATCAACCCATTATATTTACTCCTGTGGTTCACTTACTCTTTGTCAGATCGGCTAGTGTGTAGTCACTGTGTTCACAGTGAATCTTTTGGTCACGCAGGCAAGAAGGGGAATTAGGATCTCAAACCAAATGAAGTTAGTCTAAAACATGACGAGAATGAAGCAAAGTATTTCACCATGACATTCAATGAAGAACCATAAAGACCCACTGGAGAAAGACAGATAAAATCAGGAGTGCTATGTTCGAGGAGCAAGGAAATCCACTCTGCCCTGTAGCATCTCTCAAAAAATTCCTGAGCAAAATTCCGCCTAGTGCAAAATCCCTCTATCTGTAACCCAGGAGGGTAACAGCCCCGACAGACAGCTTCTGGTATAGTACTGTTCCCCTGGGAGTAAAGCAGCTGTCACAGATGTTACCCAGGTTGTGTAAAGAGGCAGGGACACACACGTCTTACACCAACCACAGTCTGAGAGCTCCTGACATACACAAACTGTCTGATGTGGAACTTGAGGCGACGTAGATTAGTGGCAGGAAGTGAGCATTATAGTAAGCATTATATAAACATACAGAGAATGCGGTAAACAAAATCTTGGAGGTCTGAAACACTTGCTAAAAAGTTTCTAGAGACCATCCATGGCGAGCTGGAACGTACTGTCTGATCAAACTGTTAGCACATCTGAATCACACATGCCACCAAAGTGACTGTCAACACACTCTTATGTCACTGGTTGCAAAATAAATGGAAACATACAGATACATATACATGACATACAGTAAAGTTGCTGGCCTGCAGTAACGTGAAGACCTACACAAACTAGTGTGCAGGCACATGTTTGTGTTGCTTGGCAACAGTCAGGGCCAAATAAATGATAACGTAAACAAACAAATCATAATCTGTTGCTGTTAACTAATAAATGGCACTTGCAGAAAGGTTGTATGAAAGCATCATAATCGAGGTCATGCTGCTGTACTGCTGCCTCAATGAGAATTAGACCTCTTTTATGTTTACATTCATGCAAGATGCATTTGTACAAAGATTTGTTCTCAAGACATTGCACATACGAGTGATTTAATAAAATCTTTGGCATTCGTCAGTTTTTAATTACACTTAGAATTGTACTTTAGGTACTAGTGGAAATTAGAAATGGTCCAAACCTGTTGTGTCTTTACATGCGGAGAAACACTTATTTGACTTCAAATAGAAAATATTGTAATCTGAATAAATTTGGAGTTAATACATATGATACCAAAATAAAATAACTAAAACAATGTAGAATGAATTTATTATTATTATTATTATTATTATTATTATTATTATTATTATTATTATTATGTCTGCCACTTTACAGAGAGGCTTATTAGATTGTATGATTTAATGGCAATTTACAAGTTACATTTCATGAGTTACGTTTCTGAGCAACATTAGTTGCTCAGAAACTCCTCTCCCTCTTACAGCTGCCTCTGTGTCTCTCTTGCTGCTGACAGTGTAAAATGAACTGTTGACTCTAATATTTTTATGGCTTTAGAAAAGCATTGTGTCTTTATTTCTGTAATAGTGCAGAGCTGATCTGATGACATGTCATTATATCAACATTTCCTCATTGTTTCAGGTCACCTAGCACTGGCACTTAACTTTTATGTTTTTTCTGTCTTTCTGAAAACAAGACTTGATTTATGACAAGCTATTTAAAAAAAACAAAAAAAGAAAACAATTCTGAATTGGAACACTGGTAAGAGCAAATGTCAGTTTCAGAATAATGATATGAAAATGTTCTTGCAAGAGGCCCGACGTTTCTCACCAAAACACAATGTGTAATCTCAACACCAAATACAAAATGTATTTACTTACTTATAAAACAAAGCACACCTTTCTTGAATATTTTAAAACAAGCATCCTTGTTTGCTAGCTCACAGTCTCTGCTGCTTTCCTGGGAGTTGCTACTTTTTCCAACGACATTTAATCAGTGGAATAGAATGAAACTAGTAGCAGGAGTATGTGTCATAATGGAATGCATTATTAAAAATCTTTATCCTTGGAATACCTCATTAGCCTACTGGTTAAGATGCATTGTGATACCCCCTCTCTCTACTCATGATTCCTGTGTGTGTGTGTGTGTGTGTCTCCCTCCCTCTCTCTCTGTCAACTGTCAAATAAAGAAAAAAATGAGTTTAAAAAAGGTATATTCTAACAATAATATATATTCCACACAATGAATATTGTACATAATGGTCTTTACAACAGTAAAGTCATTCTCATACTATCGTGGGTATTCCTGCAATGATTCCTGTCCCCTTTTAAACCTCAATTACCACATTAATAATTCAGCCAATGACATTCTTCAGACCAATATATGGAGCATTATAAGCCCAAATACAAGTTACAAGTCTTCTTTTTCTGAAGGGAAAACACAGAATATGACAAATGACAAAAAACACTAAACTGAATAAACTGAGGTATTTTTACATTGTAAGCTTTAACAGCACAACTAACTTACAAAGACTGAGAACCATTCTACTGGTGACCTGGGCTGTAGTGCTGCTGCTGCAACTTGTGGTATGTACAGTGTTATTTATGTTGCGTTTGTCTCATCTGTACTATTCTCCTAACAGGGGTAACCAGCTGTTCACCAGGGATCTGCAATAGATGCAAGTGAGATTCTCAAATTGAGAACTAGAAAGCTGGTTAGCACTAGTAGCTGCTTGCCACACCGAAGCTCTGTGGACGATGTTGTTTCAGTTGCTCTCAGTCTGTCCCCTTATGCTTCTATTTTTGGTGGTTGGCAAATTCTTGTGCAACAGTTTACCCACACCATCTACACACAGAGAAATGCACCAATATACTCCAGAGAGGCTCTGCTAGCTCTCCAGCACAGGAGAGACATACCACTGCAGCATCCAATGGCCATCAGGGAGAAGCCTTCTAGAGGACAACATCAAATCTACCGCTGTCGGCCATAATTTTAAGCAACGTGAGGTCACTGCGGAACAAAATGGAGAAGCTTTGCATAAATAGAAGGTTTTGCAATGAGTACAGGGACTCATGCATCATGGTGTTTACTGAATGATGGCTCCACCAGGATATACAAGATTCAATGCTAGAGTTGGATGACTTCTCCTGTGTAAGGGCAGAAAGGATGGAGTCCTCAGGGAAGGACTAAGGAGGGGGCATATATGTCTATATATAGTAATAACTGCTGTAAACAATACATGATTAGAGACACTACATGCAACCCTGACTTAGGATTGTTCTGTCTCTCAACAAGACCTTTTATCCCCCGAGAGAGTTTGGGAACATTATCATCTGCACTGTGTATATTCCTCCAAGTGGAAATGAAAAGGTT
This sequence comes from Scomber japonicus, assembly GCF_027409825.1. Classification (NCBI taxonomy): domain Eukaryota; kingdom Metazoa; phylum Chordata; class Actinopteri; order Scombriformes; family Scombridae; genus Scomber; species Scomber japonicus. Next base: position 28,375,498 of record NC_070590.1, on the reverse strand, counting down.
GTGTGACTGTATGAAAAACATGAACTCTAAAAGGGAACAGCTCATCATTCTGGATGAACAGGATAGAGCTGATAAACTGACTTTTTCTCATATTTGAACCACAGGACTTTAATCAGGAGAGGATTGAGGCCTTACACTCCATTACCACTACCAGCTACTTGCTCTTAGGAAGTTGAACCAAAATAAGTACAAACCATTTTATAAAATCAACAGGGTTGGATGGCTTGCCTGCCTTTCTGATAACTAACTGTGGCATGGAGACATATTTTTCACATTGTTCCAGCTCTCTGTAACAGTAAAGCACTTCTATAAGCAGTGTTTTTAGATAGAGATATAGCAAACATTCTTAGGACTGATGTGACTCACACTAGGCAATCGTACCGTGCCCAAGCATGTTTGCCCCCTAAAGTCCGGATTATTTGGCTAGTGTGAGTGCAAGTGTACCGTGCTTGAGTATGGTACACCCTGGCACGGTAGGGTTGGAAGAGGTGTGCTTGAGTACGCTACACTTGGTTACGCATGTGCACTAGGGACATTTTAAATCCAGGGAATTCCAGGAAATCGATTGTTTTTAAAAGGCAACACTAGCTGAGCCCTGGTCATTTCAAGCAACACTAAATGTGGGTTCCCAATCTGACCATTTTTTGTGCATTATTTTATCATTATTAAGGCAAAAGAACTCAATGTATGTCCATGGACATTATAATGAATAGGCTATAGGCTTAATATTAGTTTGCATCCAGTGTGCTGCGTGGACTTCATTACATCTGCTGCATCGCTGCTACCACAATTATGAAATGCTAAGTTTATTGTCTGTGACTGTGACCCTCATAAAAGTAATATTTTACTAATCTGCATTATATAAACTAACAACATTTGTTAAAGTAAGTCATTTGGCAACTTCTAAGTCATTAAACTAAGTTTTACTTTTACTGGAGTAAAGAGTTGAATCAGTACGTCTGCTTTTACTACAGTCTTTTTTACACAAGTATTTGTAGTACTGCATACTACACAGGCATGACTCAGAAGAACAAGCTTGCACTTTTTAATCATAGTGCGTTGTGTTAACTGATCAACTGTGTTGTGTTTTACCGGCACACAGCACACGAACACACACTGTGCATGTTTTATGAAAGTGAACTGTTTATATGTTTTTGCACAACGTATGTGTCAGAGGCAACCGTGCTTGAGTACACTTGGGTTTGAGCTAATGTGAGTGTGGGCCAGCGGGGGACAGGGGAGGGGACATTCATGCTTCAGCACGGTACGGAACAACTGGCCCTATTGAGTGCACCCATACACTCCAACCACACCTGCTTGTCATTAAGTTAAATTACATGCATGTCATTTTCTTTATTTTTGTATTATAAAATATAAGTCAACACATAAAGGCCGATTGTTCACTTTTTGAGGTTAAACACTATAGTACATAGATATCATCATAATCTATGTGAGCTCAGCCATCCTCTTCACACTATATAAATGAATGCAGAAGACAACAGCCAAATAATCACATCATCAAATTCTAAGAGAATACAATTATTGTTCAGCTCTTTCAGTTTGCTCAACAGCACCTCCTACAGATGCTTTTTCACATTACTTACCCCAGTAGTATTTTCCTTTCAGTTCACTTCTGTTTTGGGTCATGCTACAGCAAGCCATGTGCAGCTCTCATTTTTAAAGTCCATTTACCATTTACAAAAACTAAAGTGAAAGGTTCTCTTTGATCTTACACCAGTCATAAAGTATCTCACTTGAATGAACTAGTGGCTAGCATTAGCTGTAACTTTAAACTGCAAGGCTGATATACGGACATGGAGTTAGCAAGATATAGTCTATTAAGTTAGTTAAAAAAAAAAAAACCTTTCTTTCCTCATACACTGAAGTGGATGCTGAGCAGTGAGCGTCCTCAAGAATAAAGATGACTTAGATGTTAACTTTGGCTATCTCAGTTTCAGTAGCTTTACAAGTACACCTCCAATTAATGTTGGGTTGATAATTGTGGAATAACATCTTAGTGAAGTCGAATACCATGGTTTCAGTGTTGCCAGATGATAAATTCAGAGTTATAGGGAGACTGGAGGCAAAGACGCTATTGGTTTGATTTCATCATATCAAAGCAAAAGCCTCATAAGACCCCAGCTCTGTTTTGAAACCTGATACCATTTTATCAGGTTTGCTCTCTTGGTAATAAAGTGACTTGTATTTAAGAAAAATAAGAAAAAGATAGAAATAGTAGTGCATGTTTCCCACTGTCTTGAAACACTTGGGAAAAGTGAATGAACTCCAAACTTCATCTTTCACAATTTATGCTTTCCAAGGTTGTTTATCTTTTTTTTTTAGCATAGCAGCTACCTAGCACTAGCCTTGTAATGATGTTGTAGACCTTAGCAGCCACTTAACTATATCTAGCAACCCTGTGTGTAGGTGTGTGTGTGTGGGTGCAATGGATATGTATGCCTTTGGGTCTGTGTGTATTGATAAATGACCTAACCTCATGTAATCCTCAACCTTAACCTCCCACAATCTGGCATAACCTTACCCATAATTGGACAGGACTAAGGATTTTGTTGACCTTTTGACCGTACCCTCTTATAAAACTCACACACACACACACACACACACACACACACACACACAATCATGTTTCTATCACTTTAGAGGACATTGAATTTACTTACATAGACTTATCCTAACATTAACCATAACTACTACTTACCTAGAAATAACCCCAACACTAATATAACCAATATATTATTAATATAACCAATATTCATTATTTATGTTCATGAGACTTGCTTTTGTCCCCACAAGGGAGGCAAATCCCCCATACACACACACACACACACACACACACACTCTGTCCTGGGTCACTTTTTAGGGACATTACATAGATTTACATTCATTACATGGAGACTTCATCATCATAACCCTAATCATAATCTTAACCTTATGTTTAACCACTGCATTTTCCCAAATGGGCATATGGCTTTTGTCCCCAATTAGGCAAGCCATCCCCCAATTAACTGGTCCAAAATCTGTCCCTGAAATTAACCTTTGACACACACACACACACACGCGCACACGCACACACTTACCTGGTTGAAGTGGCCATAACGGAAGGCTACTTGAGTCCACTATGTCAAAGTTTAACAAAAGATAATTTATTAAATCAAATTAAACAATTTTACTAAATATTTGCAATAAGTGGTGTGGGTGTCACTAGAATGGGTTGTGTAACATACACGAGTAGTAGATTTGTGTGGGTGTTGCACTGTGCATCAGTGAAGTAGAAAGCAAAGTATAACAAAAGTAAGTAACTGAGTATCCATCAATAAGCTTTCAGAGCAAAGTGAAAGAAAGCTGTATCACCTGAGAACACTGATGTCAAGTGTTCCTAGCTGGGTGAATGAATTACTTGAGGAGCAGAGCTGACAGACAGATGAATAAACACCTAACCAAAGATGACACAGGTCATCACACTGCTACTGTGGTAGAAGATGGTCTTGTGATGAGTGATAACTCCAGGATTGGGTTGAAGTGTTCATTGTGGAATACTGCAGGAAACTCATTCATACGTTTACCTTCATCTAGAAAGCCATGTATCTTGATGGTAGTAAGTTACCAAGTTGTGTGTATAGGTGTGCACGTGCCTGTATATACACGCACTAGCACAGACCTGGGCATTGTACAGCCCCTGGTTCCACATCTGGCTCTTTGGCTGTCCCTGATTGGTCCATGTGAGGAATCACACATACATACTGTAGGTGTGTACATCCAGGCCCGTCGCTGGCCGGGGCCCCCAGACATCGACTGGTTATGAATTGAATGCAACGACAAACTGTGTGCGCGTCCCTTTAAATGCTGTGATGGTCAATGCAGGAAAGTGCAGACACTGTTATCGGAATCCCCCTCAAGGGGGTCCCCCACAGTAGGGGCTGCTAGCTCGGCGGCTAACTCTAGACGGGATCATCCCTATGTTCCCCGGTCACATACAAAGCGGGGAACATAGTACCCGGGGAACATAGGGATGATCCCTGTTTTGATCCCCTCCAAGTCCATTTTGCTTGGGGCCCCCAAATTCCTTGAAACAACCCTGTGTACATCATGCATGCAATATAACTGCATTGCTTTTCTTTTCAAGGCTACCTTCGAATTGGGCATAATTGAGTTCAGCCTATTGGTCTGGCCCTTAACAACAGTACTAGTTTCTCATGTGGCCAGTTTACATTTAGAAAAGTAGGCTATGTCTTGCCCATCAAATCTACCTCTGCTGCTCATGTTTGCACTTTATAATAGTTTGTGCAACTTAATACGTAATAATTATAACTTAATTCATTTTAGTTCATTTTTATTTTAAATTTTAATAGATAATTTTAATAGAATGTAAGTAAATACATTTTTAAAAGTTTTTTTTTTTTTAATTGAATAGTTATTTTTTATTACTTTTTTTTTTTTTACTGTATTAATTTTTAGGTTGTTTTTGTAGGGCTTTACAAATAGGATGTGCTTTGTGTATTAAGTATTAATACATTTGTTTAATGAACTCATTTATTGAATTGCTGTTTTAGGAAATCAGTCCATAACTTTTACATGAAGCACTTTAAGATCCTCAGTTCCTGCTTCTGTTGTTCCTGAGTATTCACCACGTAGAGATACACACATTCAGCCATTCTCACACTCATACAGTATACAACCCCACACACACTTACACACAACCACCCACATTCACTCACAACCGTATACACACAATGAGTTGATTGAGATGTTTTATGTGTACGGCTCCATTTTTGCAGCCAGAGCAGAGGTGTCCAATTGTGTTGAGTCTGTGCAGGTTTTCCTTCCAATCCAACACTTCACAAGGTGATTTCACTGATTAACACACTTTTAGCCACAGAGGAAATAATCAGTGAAATCACTTGCATTTTTTGGAGGAAAACCTGCAAACACTTGACTCTCTGTGGCACACGCTTGGATACCCCTGAGCTACGGCAGGGTTATAAAAAAATATCATTGCTGTTACATGTTTTGTGTGTGTGTGTATGTGCATGTATGTGTTGGGGTTCATTAACCTATGAGTTATGTAAAAGTATATTTTTTTGGCAGTACATTTGTTGATAGTATCAGTAAAGGAGCAGAAATACATTGTAGTTTTTTGTGCCAGTTCTTTTTTGTTTCCTTTCTTTTTTTCTGTAATTAATGGATGTTATAAATTTGGCACATGTTAACACAATCTGCGAAAACAGTCTTTTAAAAAAAATCCAAAATACCCTGAAGTTAAAGTGAACTCGTAGATGTTTGGTAGCTGAATTCAGTAAGAGAAGCATCGCTCTGGTTTATTAGCGTCGGCAGGTCTGAGCACAAGTTATCACACGCAGTCAATATAGCGCGTCGACTCGGGGAGCTTCAGACGCCCCGCGGTGTTTTCAGACCCCAGAGTCACACGAGGCATTCAGCAAATAGAGCAAAACAAGAAATTTCAGGTGCACAGATTAAAACGGACGTGTGCAGCGTGTGTGTATGTGTGTGTGTGTGTGTGTGTGTGTGTGGGGTGCTGAAATGGAAGTATGAAGGGAATTAGAAGCCATAAATGGAATGAGACTGGCTATCAGCAAGCAGACTGACAGTACAGAAAGCTAAAGTGAGGACACAGTGTGAATGGGAAAAATAACATGAAGCTAAAAAGAAGAAAATAAACTATGTTGAGTTGTAGCATCCACTGTGTAATTTAGAATAATCACAGTTATCATTTTGTAGCATTATGTTTCCACTAGTTACCAAATTATGCTGGTAATGTGTCATATAATTTTTAACAGGAAACACTGTATGACTGTAAGAGAGAATCTCTCAGAGGCATCTTAAAAAAAATCACATTCCTATTTCCGTCAAATATCGTCTTTAACCCGAGAACTTCGGGAGAATCAATTTAGACATGAGAGGAGACACAACACACATCACAAAACTGCAGCGACTCAGGATTTTTGTCTTTGAACAGCTCCGTTATTTGACTGCTTCATTACAAATATGGGACAAAGCTTTTATTTTCCAAAGAAACACTGCGTTACTTCATATTTGCTTAGTGAGAAGAACAACCTCCGAAAAGCTGAGGCTCAGAGGATTGCCCTCAACTTGAACTTGGAACAATTCATATTTTAGATCAAGTAAATTGAGCCTTATACTCAGAGAACCTGGGAGCCATACCACACCTCTATTTCACAGGCAGTTTTAAAGGTATCTTCTCAATGTGTTTTTTTTTAAGTGTGATTTTTACACTTCCATGGTGTCTACTCAGGTTGCACAGTGAAAGCAGCGTGTTCACAGAGCAGCAGCAGCAGCAGCAACAACTTCCATCCTCTGTTAGCTTCTACACAGTATGTGTTCACACAGTCGCTGCAGTAATGTGCATAAAGTGGAAGAGAATAAAGTTGAGGTATAAAGATATGCTTCAGGGTGAGGTTATGCGTGTAAATTGTGAGTCAAACAGTAACTGTTCTGCAGCCGGTGTAGACAGCTGTACTGGTTAAAATAGAATTGCACAAGTTTCATCGGATCAGTGTCAAACAGACCCGAGAAAAAGATGGGTTTGTGAAATGTGTTTAAAATACTCTTACCTTTCAAATGTACTTACTTGCACATGAATTTGCATTTCCAGAGGTCAAACAACCTTATTTGTATGTAAGTGCTACTGTATGCAGAGTTATGGAAGTTATAGAGTGGTAAATGGACTGTATTTATATGGGCCTACCAACCACTCAAAGCACTTTAAAGAGAGGGGTGTAACAGTACACAAAACTCACGATGTATCACAGCATGTACCTCGGTGCAATTTCGGTACAGCGAGAAGAAAAAAAAAAAGAAAAGAAAAGAAAGGCGACTATTATTAAAACAATTTATTTGCTTCAGTGGAAATGATTACTGACACAGTTAAGTTGCTACAGTGTGAAAAAGTTTCTTACAAGGAGTCACAACACCTGCTGACAGCTATTTATGATGATTTATGGTCAAACTGTATATAAAGTAGTGTAAACTAATGATGTCAGAGGGAGCAAACCACTACTTTCTCTGTCATGTTTTTATATTATATTTTTCTCTCTCATAAGTAGCTTTTATAAAATACTGGCTGACCACATGAGGAATCAAATGTGTTTACAGTTGTTCTGAATGGTTTCACTTCCCAGTCCTCTATTAAATAGAGGACTGAAAAGCTGTTACAGTGAGAGGAGGGTCCAGTATATTTTATTAATAGTGTTGCCAGTGTAATAGGTAGATTGCTATTCTGATGACAGCGACAGTACAGAGTAACCAGGGTAATGCTGGCTAGCATACATCCGTGCTACGGCTAAGTGGTGCGCTGCCAAATTGTTCCAGATTGAGCTCTAGAATTATTGTCCCTTGTATTGGGGTGAATGGATTAGAATAGAATATAATAGAGTACAATAGAATAGAATAGTCTATATTGCCATTGTACATGTACAACGAAATTGAAAGCAATCCTTTCTGGTGCCATACGTAAAAAAGAAAGAAGGTGCTTATAAACAAATGAAATAAAACAAAGGTGAAAACACATAATACACACACACAAAACATTCCACATGGTTCTTCTTCATATTACACACATATACACAAAGTGGTTGTTGCAGTTAATACAGGAACAGTTATTGCTTTAGAGTAAAAACTGTTTTTAACCTGCTTTTTAAACTATTCAGTCATTCTTTGGGTCATTCTTCATTGAGGAAGAACACACATACCATTCCACCTCTATTTACCACACATGCCAACATGCAGCCATTCACACACTGGTGTCAACCTGCTCATCAGGAGCAATACAGCACTAATGTTTCAAATGCTCATCCATCCATCCATCCATCCAGACACACGCACACGCACACACGCACACACACACATGCATTCACACCCTAATGGTGCAGCCATCAGCAAGGATCGAACCACCAACCTTCTGATTAGTAGATGACCTGCCTCAGTCACAGCAGGACATAATCAATTTACCTAAACATGAATTCATTTAAAACAGCTGATTATACAAACAAAAATGCCACAAAATGCCACACTAGTACAAGTATAAAACCATGAGATTGGATTGGATAGGTCTGACAGATGCAATCACATCCAGCAACTGTCACACAGCTGAATCAGACTTTTTGTTTATGTGAGCAGCATGCAACTAGAAGTTTCCTTCTTGGTAATTTAAGCCTCCTGTTGTCCTCAAGTTAAGGAAGGAAGGGAGAAAGATGGAAGGAAAGGAGGGAGGGAGGAGGGAGGAGGGAGGGAGGAGGGAGGGAGGGAGGGAGGAAGGAAGGGAGGAAGGGAGGAAGGAAGGAAGGAAGGGAGGAAAGGAGGAAAGGAAAGAAGGGAGGAAGGTAGGGGGAGGAAAGAGAGAGAGAAGGAGGGAGGAAGGAAGGAAGACAGGGGGATGGAGGAAGGAAAGAAGGAAGGGAGGGAGGGAGGGAGGAAGGACAGATGGAAGGAAGGAAGGGAGGATAGAAGGAACAGTCAAAACAGATGGGGTCAATTTGACCCGGGAGGACGACAGGAAGGTTAAGCAATTAGATTTTGATGATTTTGATGATTACTGTAAATAAAGAATCTAGATAACACCTACCTGTTCATGTCTAAAGGCCTGGTGATTGTCTGCAGTAGTTCTGGCTCAGAAATAGAACACTGCATGGTCATTATGATTTTGGAAGTGAAAGTGACATAAAACAGCACTCTCTCTCCTGGGAGTAGACCTCCTTTCTCAGATTAAATGAAGGTCGCTTCATAACTATCACGTCCCTCTCTGAGCATGTAGTAGTCTTTACATTCACTTTCAGAAGGAGTGATACTGATAAATAAATGCAGGCTCAGATGCTTTAGAAAGAGCAGCTGAAGTGTAAGTAACTGGTTAGCTAATAAGGCTGACTGATAAAAAATGATACAGCAATGATAATCTTTGACATCAGTGTAGCCTTCATGTTTAGTACATAAGCCCCCATGTAACATTACACCAAATACTTATTTAATAAATGTATTGGCTGTTAATGTTTAACATTCATTTTAGTCTGAGATTATTATTTAAATGACAGTGCAAGTGCTGGGTAAATTATCAGTGTAAATATAGAAAGTAAAGTGATGTTTTGCAGAATTATCTGTGTGTGTGTGTATGTACATAACAATGCTGAATAGAGAAAGACACACACACACACACTCTCACTAATGTCTAACCAGTGTTAAAACCAAATCTGCATCCTTGTACAGGATATTATTATATTATGTATATAGTCTATCTCCACTTTTCCTTGAAGAAATATAACTGACCCAGTTTTTCACTGGAGTGTTGAAGGGAAATGCTCCCGTAGCACAAACGGATAAAAACGTAAAGTTAATACAATGCTGGCACAATGTACTTTAAAACCTCTGCATGTGCTCAGCTAAAAAAAAAAAAAAGCACTCACCTAAGTATTTCCTTAGTATATAAATATATTGGGTCATAAAATGTAAATATAAAAGGTTATCTCCCTCTCCTGCTATTTCCCTGGCAGATGCAGAGGTGGTTCTGTAGGATTACCTGAATGCATGCCAAGTTGTTGCAAAGGAGAAAAGGCTGCAGGTGAAGGTGCAACAGGAGGAAGATTTTCTTTTTCCTATTTATTTATTTTCTTGCTCTGTTGTTATCCCGTGAACACGGTGAGGGAAAGTATATAGTTGAGAGTCCGTACTGCATTCACCATCGCTCTGTTTCATATTCATAATGGTTCACACGTTCACACTGCTCGGTCCTCCTCTGCCAGCTACTGAGTCACTCCTGTGGAACTACCACAGGTTAAGTGCTCAAGGGCACCTTGTCAGTACTTTGGAAAAAAAGAACATTAATAACTTTTTTCTTTTTTTTCTGTGAAAAACTGATTCCCAACTTGCCCTGGGATTCAAAGCACTGCCCTTCTAGCAGGTGTTCGTGGACTTTACAGAAGAAATACTCCTGGAATACCACATACCTGCCGTTATATCTCTTTATCCTGATAGCTTTAGTGTGATTTGCCAAATTTTAGAGATTTCTCCTGTTGAGCCCAAAGAAGGAGCTCCTTTTTGGCGCTCGCAAGCCGCAAAAAAATACATCAGAAAGAACCTAACAGGAACGTATATTCCCACCACATGTAACATGGTTATGTAACTGGCTTTCTTCTTTGCAGAAATGCACAGTTTGTGGGCGCGCTTTGGTAGAAAAATATAGTTCTCAACAAAATTGTTCACAGCGAGGTCTGCAGATCACAGTGAGTAACCATGTGAAGACTTGTGAAACGAGCAAGACACATTTGCTGTTGAGGTTTTCAAATGCAACGGCACAAAATATGATTGTGACGGGGTGACAGGGAACGTTTCTATGGCAGACATCTCTAGACCTTGGTGATTACACTGACTTTCTGGATTGATGTACAGTTTATGTACTTTTGCAAAAGTGTCCTTCAAAATAAAAAAAAGCACACAAAGTAACAATATCCTGAACCACTTTTCACTGCTGGGTCTATTTTGTTGTTTGTGTTTGGTTGTGTATTTCCTGATTTGTGTGGGTAAAAGGAGCACAGGCGGAGCAGCATCCGGATATTCCCTTGCCTGGCTACAATAGCAACGCTGTACAACAGGCATACTGGGAGAAATCAATCATAGAAAAGGAAAAAGGAAAGGAAGAGATACCAATTCCTCTACTGACAGGAGATTCAGTAGACCAGAATGTGATACAGACACAATACCTGGCTGGAAATCTGCTCTATTTCTGCTGCTAATGCTGTCATTTTGCTTTCTGCTCCGTCTTTCTATAAATGAATAACTTACTGAAAGAAAGTTCAGTCGCATTCCCCGTGTAAGAAAAGTAGAAGGTCAAAACCTTGAAATAAAGTAGTCAAACAAAAGAGGATACACTAAAGTATGCAGACTCTGTGAGCATGTAGGCTACATGGAAAGGGAATTGAATATTTCTGCATACATTATTATAATAGTCACAACTCACTCGGGATTAATTTTATTGGTGGTTGCAAAAAAAGTTTTGACAGTGTTTTTTAAACTAAAACAGCTTATTGACAGGATGACATGTAGCAGCCTATTATGTAATAAGGCTGATAACATAAGAATAATGTAATAACTTGCCAATAACTTTATAAAATTCCTGAACCAATAATGTAATCCCTTTTTGCCAATAACATAATAAGTTATGTTATTGGCTAATGCTCAATAATGTAATAATATACTAATATCACATTTATTGGATATGAAGCGTCACACTTTTGTTATCGGCTGTTTTGGGTTATTGGTCCTCATTATATTACAGCAGCCAGTTTTTATATTAGCTGCACCTCTGATATTCAGTGAGTGAATGAATCAATGATTTTTTTTAAGGCAGTGGATAATGTGTTGGATATTTGCACCCATGTTGGTGCGAATATCAATGTATGCTAATTGAACCCCAGTACAATTAGGAGTGCATGCTATACAGTATAAGTGTTGGAGGGTAGCGTCTGGAGATATGCAGAAGACTCCCGTATCCCACCAGGACAGCAGGATGAATATACGTCTCTGTTCTCTTCTGTATATCATGTATTCATTTCTATCCGGTGAGATCTATCACTTCTCAGGTGTGGCGTGAGCGTGAGAGCAGCTTGAAATGCATGTGTCTCACGGCCAATGCCTGAGACTTGAGAGGTCTGAAATATATTTGATATCCATGGCAACCATAGACTTGTCTGTCAAGATTTGATTTCCATCATATAACAAACTGAAAAACAATATTAATATATAACTGCTGCTGTGAAGACTCGAACCCTTGTCTCCTGCACTAATGACAGACACGCTGCCCATTACACCACTGCTTTGGTCTTAGTGATGGACAAGGTGATGTTACAGCTCCATATGTTTGCTAATATGGAAGATAGATATTGGCGACAAATCATTTCTAACTGACAAACTGAAGCTTGTTTGCATTCACTGAGGAAAGATTATGAAAATATAATACAACTTGCTGTACAACTTCTCCCTTTTCTGCTGGCGTGGAAGATGAATATCCTCCATGTTTTCATCTTGTTATACGTCTAGGGTGCAAATAGCTCAGCTGTGTGGCCGAGGCTCTTTGTACCAGGGGTGCAAATAGACACTCCGTTTTTTTAATGTCTGACCCATCTCCATTGGAATTATCCCAACATATTAACATCAACACAATACAATCTAACAACACAACACATAAACATAATCTAAACAGTGATTGGAGAGAGGCCAACAACTGGTTAGAAGCGGTGCTGCTTTAACACTCAACAGTCAGATAGTCAGTATATTTTTGTCTCAGTCTAAAACTCATGTGTGCCTGCTTTCTGTTGTGATGCACTTCGAGCAGTATTTCAAATGAAATCCTCCATGCTCTCTTCAGAGCTCTGTTGCGTCAGTGTGGTAAGACAAAGTTATTGCTGATTAAAGGCTCATTTCAGTGTTTTTCATGGTTACCTTCTCTCTTTTTTTTCTATTAGTCATGGATTCTTTCTGTGTCTCGTCTCTCAGGTTCCCCGTGGAGGGCCGTCCTGTAGAGATGAAGACCCTGTCCTGCTTCAAATCCATGCATTCTGCTCTTATCATTACCAATAGTCATACTTCTGTTACTATTAGCAATGTTTTTGCTGTGCCTCTCCGTGTGTGTCTACCTCTCTCTTTCACTCTCTTGTTATCTCTCTCTTTCTCTCTCAACCCAATCAGTGGAGGCAGATGGTCGCCCACCTAGAGCTCGCTTCTGCTTGAACTTTCTTCCTGTTAAAGATGAGTTTTTCTTGCCACTGTCACCAAGTGCTGCTCTTGAGGGAATGTTGGGTTAATTAAATTAATGAGTGGAGTCTAGACCTGCTCTATGTGAAGTGCTTTGGCATAACGTTTGTTGTGATTTGGCGCTACATGAGAATGGCTTTACATTGAATCCATCAGGTTTTATTTGTAATACTTTGCTTTACATGCAAAACTAATGGTTTTCCCATCAGTTGCATGTCTGTTTAGCTCCAACTGGCAACAGGAAACAAATCATTACATATTAGGAAAGATTATTCACTCACTGATTTACATCTTAAAAAATATGTTCACACTCTCCAAGCAATGTGTGTACCCAGACATGGAAGGTGGATACTGTATTCCTTATCTCCACTCTCTATACTCGTTGACAGGCACGATGCTTCAGTGTGTCAGATTACCACATTCCCCTCTGCAAAATTATTTTTAACTCATGTTCTCTGCTGCTACTTTGCATTCTAATAATACACAGTGCAGGGGATTTCATAAACTGTGGCTGACTTTAAAAAATATCTCCTGAATTTGATGTATTGAGCAAAGCTTCAACAGCAGCGACCCAGGCTGAAAAATGAATTCTTTAAATGAAGTCCAGTGTGTATTTTTATTGTGTACTTTCTAAATGAGCCCCTCCCTTCAGGATGCACTCATCTGTTTGCCTCTGGATTTGTTGGTTAAATGTGATTTTATTCCATCGCATGTCGACTCTGCATGAATCACGTCAAGGTGTCTCCAACAAACAACCTACAGCTGGCATTACTCGCATGGAAAGTTGGAAGCTTTACATGGTAATTAACAGGAATATTATGGGTATTATGAGAAATAAACTGGAAATTGACAAAATTGCATGTTAGTCTATAACAAGGAACTTAAATGTAGTTTAGAAAAAAACCTATTGTAACATAATCTAAACAGCCAGATTGAATGTAAATACAGTTGTATATTTACAATATTCCTCAATCACATGCACGTAGAACATTACCTACTGCAGTGCCACACCCCCTACATGCTGTGTGCATTCCTCCTTTCATTTTACCTTTTAAATGGGACTTTTTTTGGGTGGGGGGTCATTATTTTACTCAACATTCATGTTTTGTTGTTCAATGAAAGAATTGATCCAAGTTCTAATCACAAATAAATCAGTCAAAATGTCATTTTTTAAATTTTAGTTTGCATGCATTTATGTTTGTACAGTTTTTACAGTTTGTATGATTTACCCCATTATTTCCAGTTGATTCACATAAATTCCCTTAATTCCCATGCAAAGTTTCCAACTTGGAATATTTCCAAAGGTTTCCAAAAATGTACCGTTATTTATTGGAAATGTGTCCGCCCCTTTGCCCCCTAACTAGCAGGTAAGTTTACAGTCTTTATAAGGTTAAATATGAGAGAGGTGATTGGCCGAGTCAAACGGTAGTTTATGTCTTCACCACCAACACAGTTTTCAACAGTAACATGGTAAATAATTATCAGAGGGAGTTGGAGATGATCTCTGATGATTACTGCAAACTAGGACACAAATGTCATGGAATAATTGAACACTCATGGTGATATTTTGAAAACCTGATTTTCTCAGCCAAACTTCAGGAGCATGTTCTCCACCAGAATATGAATATCAACTGTGAGCTCTTGATATGCGACAAAATCCCCAGAATGACAATCACTTGAGGACTGTCAACATCCTGCTCCCCCCACCCCAAGGGGCTCCTTCTACTATTACTTTCCAAACCTAGAATCTACTCTTTTATTTGATATGCTGCACACCACTGTCACATTAATATTTCAGCTGCCAGACACGAAAACGCTAAGTATACCCAAGAAGCAGCTGCTTCCTCAGCAACCTTCCATAAAAATAATGAAATAAATATCTACAGTATGCCCAAAGCTGCTATGAGGAGTGTGTACTGAAAAAAGACGTTGAAAACAGACACATCTGTGAGTCAGCCCCCCCCCCCCCACCCCTACACAATCCAGCTCCCCTCCAGCTCTCACTATATAGTTACACCAGCTCTCGTTATAGTAAATGGATAGAAAATACTCAATACAGCTGGTAAGCTACTTGGCACTTGTGGCCCTCGCAGACCTAAAATACCCAAGTGGTCACAAGAAGGTGGGCTGTATTATTGTGTGAAGTGCTGTGTGTTTGTGTGAGATGAGGATTAAATAGAAAACCTCACTTCACAGTTTGCAAAATGATGCTTAACAGCAATAGAAAAGCCAACAACTGCCAAACATGAAGTGAATGTACTTCGTAATAATCATCTTGCTACGCTGCTCTAAATGTCAGCAACTGTGAAAATGTCCAATCCCCATGAATCTGAGCCCCTCCTCCCTCCCCCCAATTTGCATATTGTTTTGCATTCGTCGTGAAGCACTTTTGGAAAATGCATCTGAAAAGAGGAAGTTAGGACACGCCGCTGGGACGGAGCCGCTGACAGAAGATTCATATTAAAGACAGATTATTGTTTTCTCACCACACAATGCCTGGCCTTCAATCTGACGGACCACACTGGATGAATAGCATTACTCATACTGTCATTTCCTACTGCCACTGCAGGGTCAGAGGAGGGGCCACGCGGGAATCCAGTTCTATCACAGTGCTCCATCAAAGTCGAGACGTGAATCAGAAATAGTGGAGAAATGCTCCCTACAGGACAATGTGACAGACATTTTAAATACAGGATGTGTTAGTCACTGCTGAGCCACTGTTGACCTACTGGCTCTGTTCACAGCTAATTATTTTTAGGTAGTGCACAGAAATTGGCTATGGCAGATTTTTTTTCTCTTTTTAAATAGATGTAGCTGATGGTTCATTTGCATGGAAATTGGCTGTAAACAAGATAGTTCAACTTTAAGATAGCAGAAGGTATTTTAAGCAACATTAGGATGTAAATATTGGAAAAATTATGTATTTTATAAAGCCACAGTGAATACTGAACTGCAGGCAGGATATGTTCATATCATGTGGACAGTGTATATGGAAGTACATTCATCAATTCTAAGATTGGTCTAGATCAGCAATTTAAATGAAACATATAAAATATATATTCATGCTTCATTTCCATTTATGCTTCATTTCATAGATAGATAGATAGATAGATAGATAGAGTCAATCAATCTTTATTTCTATAGCAACAAAAGTCATCTCAAGGCTTTCTACACATAGAATAGGTCTAGACTGTACTCTTTAACTAACTTTAACTAAGTTGGGGAACAAAGATCACTCCTCATACTTCCCTTATTCCAGCACAAGTGATATCTCTCCCATAACCTTTCTAGCATTCTCTCTCTTTCGTTAGGGTAAGGGTTGGAACCATGGTGGCTCCATCCAGGACAGGAGGAATAGAGTTTCAACTGTTGCATAATGCTGATGACATTACTGTTATAATCAAAAAATCAAAAAGAATAGTTTGAGATATGTTTTAACCAATCTTTTAATCTTATATGAAAATGGAGCCAGGTTAAACCACACCACAAAAAATAATATTAAAATCAAGCAAGAGACTAAAATAATTCTTACTAGAAACATCTGTAATAATTGATGTAGTGAACAAGATTAGGAGTACAAACTGTGTGGAATTAAAGAATATGTACATAAATGTATCCCATACTCTACACCCCCATCCCTTCATCACCCTCCACTTACCCTTCATCCCTCCACCACCCACCTTTCCCACCCTAAGTTGACCTGGTCTTTGTTAGTGAATGTAAAGGGATAGTTCAGGTTTTTTTACATGAAGTTGTAATACAAGCATGTAAACACTGTGAAACAGCTGATGGAAAGGTGCACAGCTGTCAACAGGCAGCAGCGTGCAGTGATACGAAGGGAGGGAAAATAGTGCCAGGTGATTGTGAGGTCGGACAACGATTTTGTGATGCAAAACAGATACTGTTTTTTGAAGCAAAACGCTTTATCTTTGTGACCCCACAAACTAGCCGGAACTACTTTCTTCAACACCAAAAGCGGGCCAGAACACACTGATAGTGAGGATGTCATACAATTTCATGTCAAAAAAACCAAACTGTCCCTTTAAACATACTGCACTAGTTTTAATAGCTCAGAGCTGAAGGGGTTTTCATTGATGTGGCTCCAAATAACAGAGTTTGTGGAAGCAGAAGCAGGGTTGTAGTGGAGTTAAGGGTCAGCTTATGTTGGAGCACGACATGTCTGACCTTAACAGAAATCAAAAGTGTTTGTAGTTGTTCTGGAAGGCAGAGTGAATAGCAGACCATCATAGAATAGGGGGGGGGGGGTACAGGTACACAGTACTCTTTTTAAATAGGGGAATAACAGTACACATTTTTAGACAGTCACTCCTAGAAGACATTTATAATGTTGCTCTCGGCTGTACAAATGAAAAAAGAGAACTGGAGAAATAAATTCAAACTTCTAGTGTGTGAAGTGGGAGTGAAATTTCGGTAAGAGAAATGATGGGACCGAGTCTGACATTGGAAAGGCGCTGGGGAAGAAACAATTTGGGTGTCTGACAGGCAGTTCTGAGAGTGGAGCCTTAAAATACAGAATGGGTAAACACCATTTGAAATTCTAAATTAACATTCATATATTTCACACCTGTTAGCATGTTCAAACTGAACTCTCTCTATCAGTTTCTTCTGCAAATTGAACAACGGCTCATTTTATCCAGTGCTGGAACATCTCTGCCGTTGTCTCCTGTTAACAAGCTAACATCAACCCACCACCGCACCGTGTGACATGAGAGTTACAACAGACCAACCCTCCGTGCTGCAGGCAAGAAAACAGACGGGAGCTGCTTTTTGGAGGGCGGACTGATGAGTTGGAGTTCAGAGGATGATATGTGTCAGAATCTGAAACCTGCTGCTTCGAATAATAACTTGTCAGATCGTACAGTGAGTTATGAGTTCTACAGTGAGCCAGAAGTTGTGTTTGCATTTGCAGTTTATCAAATTGCACTTGTGAGTTATTAAGAGATGGAGGGATGAGAAAAAAAACCTTAATATGACTGATTTACAACTTTCATATGACATAAATATTGTAGGTTTCATCTGATTGCCCCGAGGCCTCATGATATCCTCCACATGAGGCATTTGAACATGTAAAATTGTTAATCACCACATCCACATGCCAAAGGAAACGAATGGGTAAGACTATAATACGGTCATCCATCAGGAGGAAAACATGCCCATACACACACCCACTCACCCACATATCCACAACCCCCCCCCCCCCCCCCCCCATCTCATGCTTATATGTCCATAAGCCCATCCCTCCATATGAACTACACCATCCAGACTATAAATAATGTATCTTCTCACAGACCCCATATATAAAGCTTTATTTTTGCCTTGGTCTCATTTTACTCTGTGAACACAATTCTAAAGCGACTAGTCGATTAGGTGATTTTTCTCTGGATCAGTGGTCTCCAACCTTGCTCCTGGAGAGCTACTGCCCTGCATGATTTAGGTGTCTCCCCTTTCTAACACACCTGATTCTAATAATTAACTTGTTATCATGCAGCTGAAACTTGTCAATGGGCTTGATAACAAGTTAATTATTAGAATCAGGTGTGTTAGAGTGGGGACCTACCTAAAACATGCAGGGCAGCTGCAGCTCTCCAGGAGCAGGGTTGGAGACCACTGCTCTGGACCATATGTTTGAACCAAAAATGATAAATACTTATGTTAACCATATTTTTAAATAATATTTAAAAATGTAATATACAAGCAGTTAAAACTGACACTCTGGAGGAGGGTTAACATCACTGTAAGCAAGCAATGGTACATTTTCCACACAAAAAGATAAAGCAAATAGTCTGAAGTCAACACATTTATTACACTTTAAGACACTTAAAGACTCATAAATGTATTTCTAAAAAAGGTGTAAAAAGCATTTCAACCATTTAGATTTGAATTATGGAGCTAGGCTTCACAAACTGTGTTTCAAGATTTCTGTGTTCAGGATTTAGTGGGCGGGTCTGAAACGCGGCGGTGATTGGCATAAACCCGCCCCTGCTGCTGTAGAGGTATAAATACATTCAGCACACACTACTACTACTACAGTCTACAGTTAGCCAATTAGCTGAGTTAGCTGCCGAGCTAGCAGCCGTGTTACCCGCCTAGCAAGCAGCCGAGTTAGCCACTGAGCTAGCAGCTGAGTTAGCAGCAGAAAGCTCTCAGGCGTAGCGTCCATGTTTCTGGTAGAGGTGGTGACTTTGATTGACAGGTGACACTTGGTAGGGGATGAGGGTTTCAGCTGACTCGGTGGGCACTCCCACAGCGTTTGGTAGCAGAGAAAGAGGCTGAGTTTTACACAACTTTGAAGCCTAATTTCATATATTTGGCATTGTATGTCAAACTCAGAACACATATTTATTCTTACTTTACACAGACTTTAATTACTGTTTTGGCTGCATGTATGTGTCATATACACACAAACAAACCTGGGCTACACACTGCAGCACTCTGCATGACAAGTGAGTTAAAACAACTGAACTACACTTCCTGTCGTACCATGCACATTTGCATATATCACTACTGACCTCATGAATCTTCCTGGAAAAAGTTTGTTGGATTAAACTACTCACCAGAACCACCAGGAGCGTTACATATGGCAGAAAACACTTAAAGTGCTAATGCTCTATGAACACAGTGCATTCAGTAATACAATAAATTATGACCATAAATTATTCATAATTATTCACTCAGTATTCATCTATTCAGGGTCATCGACACTGGCTGGTGTGTATACCACCAAATGTATGCAACTGCCTTGTCACAGTTAATCATAAGAAACAGATAACTGGTAGAAAGCCTCGGAGCTCATGTCAAGGATTCAACATCATTGTAATGGTGGGTGTAAGCACGGACAGCTTTAAGTGCACAGTGGCAGTTTGATAATGGCCAGCACATGCAATCATTACATCATTAGTGTCTCCTCTTCTGAAAAACACCTTGAAGCAACAACACAAAAACAAAAAAACAAAAAAAACAAAAAAAAGAAGAAAGAAAAACTAATCAGGTTTATAAGTGATGCCAGTTAGAAACAAACAGATTGAACACACACTGAAAGTTGTCAAATGGCACAGATGCCCGAGGTCTCACACTAACAAGCACTTTCTATCAATGTCTCCAGCCTCAAATGCAATTCGAGCCGATTCATAAGCAAGTAACTGAGAGCGAGAAATAGCATGAGTGGATGGCTCCTTCATTACAGTGCTGTATAATCAGATGATGCAGAAACAAGCTGTGTGTGTGTGTGTGTGTGTGTGTGTGTGTGTGTGTGTGTGTGTGTGTGTGTGTGTGTGTGTGTGTGTGTGTGTGTGTGTGTGTGTGTGTGTGTGTGTGTGTGTGTGTGTGTTTCATCATCAGTCAGGGTCAGAATGAGGATAACACCTGAAACAGGTAAATATCTAAACAGTAGGTGGTAAAACAGCATTTTCACATATTTCTAACTTGATAAAAAGCTTCTTATTGAGATATTTAGCAGAAGTAGAGGATGTTGACAGTGAGGTTAAACAGACCAGCTCTCTACACAGTTGGGCAGCGTGCCTAAATCTGAAGCTTATCTAGGTGCCAAATGAATCAAATATTCAACAGGAATATGAACAAATGTACCAAAAGATGCCAGATGCCATGTGTCATTGGATGGATAGATGAAAACAAATCTAATGATTGTCTGCACTTTATTTTTTTATTACATTTTCTGTTTGTTTTTGGCAAACAAAATCACTTTCTAGTAACATATTTGTCAAATGTGGCACGACACTGTCATTGTATTGTTGATTATCAGAACTAATTTATTTACAAATTATTGCAAATGATATTGTTTTAACTTTATTTTACAGTTTTTCATGATGTCTAGAAATCAATGCATACTATAGATTAGAACTTCAGCTGAGTGCCTACGATATATTAGTATACTATGTTGTGACTTCCATTGTTACATCTCAAGTAACTGACTTTTCCATGAATCTCTTTTAACACTTGTACAGTGATGATTAACACATCTAGTGTTTCTTTTTTAAAACTTCCTTCAGTAAATACTGTCATATTGTCAAATCAGCCCCATACATGCCTTTTAATCTTCATAAAGAAGAAAGGAAATAACACAGATTGCTGGATACAGATTACTGTAGAGAATGTGAATAATGTCACTAACAGTGCCATTACATGTCATAAATGACACATAAGGAGCTCATTCTATACTCAGCTTGTCTTCAGAGACCTTGAAGGACAATTTTCCAAATTGAAAAAATAAGAAACAAGACGAAAACAACATTACCAATGCTGGCAGTGTTTCTTATTTACTGTCTATATGATGTGGAGAGTGTTGAGATAATGACATCATACTTCTGTGATCTTAAACATCAACACAGCAGAATGGAAACTCCATTGCTCCTATACAGTGTCATATATTCAATCAGCCGATGTTGCTGAAATAACGTTTGAAGAAATGTAAAAAACATAATAACTGAAGGAGAAGCTGAAGCGGCTGTTTGGTGGAAAACAAGAAGGGTAAACGCTAAACTTAATTTAAATGAATCACAGAATAATTGTGTCTCTTTTTCACTGAATACAAATAAATGATGTACCAAAACTTCCTTTAATTAGATCAAGTCAAAACATTAGACAAAGATAATTCTCTTTAGGCAGCTCCAGTTCCTTAACAACATGACTGTAGAAACAAGTGTTGCTGTATGTTAATAGAGGTGTAGTTTAAAGTTGAGAAGCTGAAAACATCACAGCATTTTCTCAGATCTTTACGCAGGGCTTCCAGTGTGATGTGGGATCGATTTTTTTGAAGGACCGCTGCTTCTTGTCTATAAATGAGTGTACGGACGGATGCGGGCATCTCTGACTCGCTTTCACAATACAAACCCTCAGGACCTCTCAGATGATATGGGGCCGGTCTGCTAACTGTTCCACACTTGAAACAAAACAGGGTGAAGCAGGGTTTAGTTCTATGCTGCATGTATAATGAGAAGAACCTTCCAGAGGATCTGAGACTTGCCCTGACTTGTTTCAAAATTAGTCTCAAATCTTTTATGTTCTCCTCTGAGTGTTATTAAAATTTCAGTCTACTTAAGATTGCACTTTGGCCTTTTTCTTCTTCTTTTTTTTTTGATATTTCATTTCTCAACTTTTTTATCTTGTTTTTCTTTATATCTTATTAAATGCCTTTTTTATGTTTATGCCTTAAAGCACTTTGGATTAAATAGGATGTGTGAATGCTTGCTTCGTGTCTCTCGCTGTCTTTACTTGCAGTTAGTTACATGAATGTGTAAGTATACCACACACATATTATGGCTCTGACCTGATTACTCAAACAGATTTACAGTCTATGCTACAAATGATATATGGGTGTTAATTAGAAATCCTGCCAAATGTTACGATGTGACTGCATTCATATTTATGTTGCAGATTGTAATTGTTGTTTATGTTTCCCTTATTTTTCACTCTGGTAGGGTTCAGCTTTTAATGTTTGACTAAATAATAAAGAGGTGAAATAAATGTGTGCAGCTGATCTTAATGACTATACCTGAGAGCTGCCTGCATATAGAGAGCATTGGATAGTCTACCATCAGTCCATTGTGTCATAAAAAGGTCAAAAGATCTCAACATTCAACAAGTTTTTTATTCTCATTAAGTGCTTCCCAGTGGTTAGATTAGATTAGATGGAATTTTAATGATCCCCATGAGGGAAATTGATGGGATGTCACTCTGCAATTTTAAGAAAGTTAAACGGTTTCATGCCTTGGGGCGCTTGATAAGAACAGTCAGAGAACAGCAGGTCAGAAATATGAATCCCAACATTCAAAAATTCATATATTTAATCATTATGAGGGTTACACACGTTATGAAGGGATGTACTGTACATATTGATGAATATATTATGTATATTGAGGCTTTTGTACTGATTTCAATACGAACATCTGGCCAGATGGAAGCATGTGTGCTAAAGGTGTTTGAGTCAAGCCAGGGATGCAGGAAGTGGGGGTGCTGAAATTGGTGCAGTAATTATCAGTGGTGAATTAAATAATAATAATAATGATAGTAATATTGAAAATATACAGTGTGTATATTTTGACTGGAGTGTAACAGGCAGGATTGGGAAGGTTACTTTAGAAATGTAGGTTACAGATTACTAGTTACTCTATTAAAATGCTCTATTAAAAAGTCATTTTATGACTTAATCAAAGTAATGTAACTTATTACATTTGATGACTTTTCTAATGTTCTAACCAATGTTTTCAGATGTCCCATTAAGCACCAAAATTTAAATTCAGCTATTTTCCATGGATACTGACATGATTTATAAGAGAGATCATTTCTTATAAAGCAACATTTATCTCTCATTTAAAAATCTGTTCATTAGTTCATGTAGATTTTGGAATATAAAATAAAGATATTTGATGAAAAAAGTCAAAAGTCTAGCATGAGCTTAATTAGTACTGTGACTTCTTTTAAACCAATGTGTGCTCCAAATAAACCCAAATCATGATTTATATTAAAAATGTTGATTTCAAAGAATTAAGAATTAAATTAAAAAACCTTCCTCCTTTGTAATCTTCAACATTTTCATCAGTAACCTTCATTTAATGACATTTTTCTCTCAGTAACTGTAATGGATTACAGTTACATTTATTTTGAAGTTAAATAACGTAATTAAATGGAACTAGTTACTCCCCAACACTGATAACAGGATAGATATGTTTCATCTGCATTATCAGAATGTGAGTTATAATAATCAGGCTATAAGCATGCACGCAGCTTCTTATACAGTATGCAGAAAGGTTTTGGAGGAGATTTTCAAGTTTGTCACTGAATCAAACATCCAGAGAAGAACAGTGATCATGCAGTCAGGCATGCATTAAGGCAAGCTACCATTAATTACTGTCGCTCTGATAAGATATTTTTACAATAAGCTATCTCTCATTTAAATGTAGACATTTGGTTAATAGATCCAGTAACTAGAGGGTTCCCCTTAAGATCTATTAGTACTTATGTTTAAACCTCATCCAACTGATTCCCTGATGAGAAGTAAATAGAGAGAGACGAGCGAAACAGAAAGTTAGTTTGAACATATGTCATTCAGTGTAATTCTCTATATTGTGTTGTGTTTGTTCTACACATCTGTGCTAACAACCAGAGATCAACCTAAAGCAGATGTTGTATATCAGTCTATGTGTCTAACGCTGGTATGAGCATACATTCAGTAGATCAGTGTCATACACATGTCTCTTTATGAAATAGTCACTGCTCTGTATTGCTATAAACTATTATTTCTATGTACATATAACACATATCCATCAACGTGTCAGTAAATGTGCCAGTGTTATCCAGCTGGCTAATTATCAACTGCAGTCCTTTGGTGAGATGTCACTTCTCTCACACACACACACACACTTGCCATGCTGTCTGCTCCTCATAGTTTTCATGCTTTAAGAATCATTTAACAGGAGGCTGTAAAGCTGCGGTTTGCTGATCTGTCAGAGCACACGCAGTATCACAGAAAGGGTCGGTTGGGCGTGGTTACTCGTTACGTAACCTGCAGAATGTTAAAGTTCAGCGTACCAGCCTGATCAAATCTATATAAATACATGAATGCTGTATAGCAGTATGACACATAAAGTAACGCACCCGACTCTGATTGTCTTCCAGCATCACAAGGCCAAGCACACTCAAAAATCATAATGCTGGAACTCTTGTTCTCATATAACCATCTATTATCATATTCCATACCCCAAACTCCTTATATCACAAGCCTTGATGACTCACAGAACCCTGGGCATTATTTAATCTTGTCTATGTTGTATAATATCCATGATATACAATATGCCACGTGTTTCATTTCCCTCTCTGTGTTGTTGCTCACTACTTGACTAAAACACTGCAGGGCATCCAGAGTACTTTCTCTGCAGCTGTAATCAGACTGTTAGCCGCTACTTGAATGCAAATAGATTGCGAGCGCTTAGTGTGCGCCGTTCTTCTGGTGATAAATAACCAACAAAGCAGCGGTTGTAGAATTGTAGAATGTAGCTGCTATATAAACAGTTCCACTTCAAGTGACATGCATTGTTATCACAGAAGGCTGTTTTACTCTGTAATTTCTAGCACCCCATGTTACAATACAGGCTTCTTTTCATATGTTAACTGGACTGTGTCAGTGTGATTGGCTGCTGTTATGTGGATATGCTTTTATGTGGATATGCTTTTATTTTAGAATAAAATTGAATGAATCTCTGACATTGCAATGTTCTGCTTCTGGTACCTCCTCAAGATAAAGGTGTTTAGCCTCTTGTAGGTAGTTACATGTTTGATTGTTACCTTTAATGTTTTTAGTATGTACCTTTATAACACATTCATGTCTTGAAACATTCTCATGGTTTGCTTATACATACATTGTATAGTATAGATCAGAGGTCACTAATAGGATGATTGTAACTGATGAAATATTAAGGATTGTTAAATGTTGTCCCAGTGTTTCTATTTAAATGGGCACATTTTCTCCAGCTATTATGGTAAAAATGGAGTGGCCCGCAGAAACTCACAGACCACTGTGCATAGTGAATCTTCTCACATGATGCCAATCAGCCAATGAAATCCATGCATTCACACATGTGTGGAGAGACTTGATTGTCAGTGATACACACGGAGAAAAGAGGAGAGACGTTTTGTTATAAAGTTATTAGATGTGAGAATACGTTTATGGTTTCAGTTTGAAAGTAAAGTTTTATTTTTCTAAAACTAAACACTTTATTTAAGAAGTACAATAAAAAGCTTTCTGTAATGCATTTTATTCTCGTTTTTTATTCTTATTTTATTTTATTCTTTATTTGAATCCCACAAGTTGAGTGTAAATACTAATAAAAGAATGGTACTGTATTTATGTGACAATCTAGCCACTAGACACAGATGCTGATGGAACTACAATGCTACTTCAAGCTACTGTAAAATAACTCATTATGATGTTCTGGACCTTTACATGAGGACATTTTCACAAATTGGACCTCACTGAAGTTTAATTGAATCCTCCTGTCTCATATATTACACTGATGAAGGGTATAACTAGACACAGTGCAGAGAACATGGAGCCTATACTGCATCTTTCTGTTTTTCTGCTTTGTCATTGCTGCTGTCCTTGCACCATGTGTCCCTAACTAGATACTCTTCACAAACGGAGTCTTAAATAAATCTATTTCACGATTCACATCTCCCACCGTCACCACATTTTACTCTGTAAATACTGTTCTTACAATGAGAATAAAAGACCCTAAACCTCAGTCGCTTTGCCCCCCATTCCAATATCATTATTCTATCTGCATTAAATTGCTAAGCAGGAGTGACAGAGGCCTCCATTTGTGCTCATTCAAATCATCATAGTCACTGGAAACTAATTTTAAACTGATTTGGTCATTTTTTATATTGATTACACCATGCCAGCTTTAGACATTTTCCCCGAGCCATATGCCACTGTCACCTTTGCAAATGTTAAGCAGCGAGCAGCAGTTGATTACTCTGGTGGTGGAAAATAAAATGGTACAGATAGGAATAAAATGAACAAATAGAACGGTAATTTGCTCTGTATCAATTTGTGATATCATGAGTTATAAATTAAATAAAGCACCAGTGAAGCAACAGAACTCCCTGTGTTATTAAGGTAGCCATTATTAGAATTAAGCAGACATGCAATCAGCATCGTTTAAGCTCAAACTGACATTTCTTATTAAAACAAAAGAAAAAAGAAGCTAGACCTTAATGCTGCTAAAATAGGGAACAAAGAAGGTTGCTAACAAGCAATCTTAATTCAAATGTCTTTTGGGTAATAGAAATGTGCATATTAAGTCAGCGCTGTTGTGTTTATTCTAAGAATCATTTAACACAGAGGCAAAGACATTTTATTTAAAGTCAATTCAGACAAATACATCAAAGCACAGTCTATAGACACTAGTGGAGTCTTTTATATACTTCACCACTCATTGTCATAGTGTTAGGGTTACAATTAGCAGTCACTGTTCAGTTTGGACATGATAGCAGCTCTGGATGCCACATATGTTAAAACCATAGACTGTATAGAAGAAATGGACGTAACATCCGTGACGTCAACCATTGGTTTGTGGACTGCTGCTCGGAAGCCAATAGTTTCAGATCTGGGATCTGAAAATTTCAGGTGCATGCCGGGAAAAAAATGGTTGCGAGGGCTGGATCTCGAGGACAATCAACCTGTCAATCACGACGTAGCCACGCCCTATAATGCATACCCTGCTTTATCGTCAAATATAAAATCAGGGAGGGCAAAATTTCACAAATGAACATCATACTGCATTGAAGAAGGCTTTAAACCAGCGATTGAGACCATAAACACATTTTGAAAATGTTTACTGAGGTTAGAAATCAAGTGAGAAATTGGTGAATTCTCCATTGACTTGTATAGAGACGGAAGTCCTTTTGACACCAAAATGGTCACCCCCTGGTGGCCTTTTGATAGAATGCAGCTCTAAGTTACTTTCGCATTGGCCTCATTTCAGAGGACCGGAACTCCCCGCCTGGTTAAAACTCAATAAACTGCATCCCCAAATCCACCAACAGAGGAAACCAATGAAGAGGCTGAACACACCATCAAAACAGCACTATGTCACAGCATGATAGAACACCACCTCAGCACCCTTGGTGCTAGTGTTGGACTTAAAAAAGAGGAAGCCGTAGGTACCAATGACAACGTGATCATTAACAAATACAACATGCTCTTGTAGAAGAAATTGAAGACAAGACGTCTTTATTGACTTCTGTTGCTGCTGATCAAAGACCACAACTCCGATGCCAGCCCTGTAAGGAAGGAGGCCAATGACAAACCTGGAGGACCACAGGTTTACGACAAACTGCTCCAACAGACTGCATCCATGGTAGCAGCAAATCATGTTCAAGTGGTTAGAACCAATAACAGACCCAGACACATTCAGCAGATGGTTCAGGGTATTAATCAAGCTTCAGTGTGTGTATTTTTAATAGATACTCAAGTTCTGCTGCAGATTAAAGGATGCCTTCACAACTCTTCAAGTCTGTCTTAAAACAATACTGATGATTGTCTTGGGAATCATTCCTCCTGTTCATACTGACCATTAGAAGTACATATGAAGTACAATGTAAGGTTCCTTTCACAAATGCCATCTATCCCTGAAATGTTCAGGAACATTTCTGGAATGGGGTAGGAGGCCACCCATTTCCCACCTCAAGACCTGGTAACATTTCAGGTAAAGTGCAGGTACAGCTGTGTTGTGAATGACAGCGGTAGGGAACAGCACATAAAGGGTTACATCTGACAAAAGACGCTTTGACACGGAGCAAGCAAAGCAGTCACGACCCTCCTCTGAATAAAGGAGACAGTGCTATGATATGAATGCTTGAACATTTTAAATAAAATGTTCACACTCTTTTGCAAATGTTTATCTATGTAACTTTAACTGTATTGCTTTCATAAAGTCATATTGATTATTCAAAACTCCGTCAGACACCGAGCCACACTCCAGCTGATTATACAAAATCTTCAATCTGACGGAGCTTTGAATAATCAATATGGCTTTATGAAAGCAACACAGTTAGTTCTGTGAATAAGCAATTACAAAAGAGTGTGAACATTTTATTTATTATATTTAAACACAATAAAAATAAAGCAGTGTCTCCCCCAATTCAAGCAACGGCTCCTTTTTAAAAGTCTGTGTCTGTGTCTGTGCTTGGAACAACTTATCTTATATCACTACTTATTACAACTCCAACTCATGAGCAGGTATGGAGATTTATAGGAAAAGAGACAGCAGAGCGGTTTGTAATTAAGCTGATTAATGTTGCTCAGTGGGTGGACATGCCACTCCAACAGAAATATCTCTAAATACACAGCAGAAGCATGTATTCACTGACACATGGCCTATACTGTACACATATTGCCATAATCGTATTGCTATGCATACTATATGAAAGATGGAGGTCAAAATCCACAAATGTCCTTCTTTTCAAAAATGTATATCAATGTTCAACCTTTCAATGTTAGTCTGTTTAGTGCCAAAGTCCCACCACAGCTCAATGATGCTAAAAAGACTGTAAATGTGTCAGATATCACTTGATATGACTAACTCAGACTGCTGCTGAAGCTGAATAGAAGCTGATTATCTACTTTTAAATGCAGATTTGCTCAAAATGACTGTTTGGCCTCAATCACTTCCATTGAAATTCAAATTGTGCACCTGCCAAGGTCAAATAAAGTTGCTTTAACAATGTTAAAGTTATTTGGTTTCCTTGTTATCTGATGACAAACAGAATCCATGATACCTGTATTTCTTGATATTGCATCTTCTTCACAGAGGCACTGTATTACATTTCTATTAAATGTTGAAATTAATTAATTAATTTTCAATTAAAAAATTGAAAAGAACAAGTATTTGCAGATTTTCCCACTTACAAAGCACGTAGAGGTATGTAATTTTTTATCATAGGTACTATTCAACTGTGAGAAACAAAAATCCAGAAAATCACATTGTATGATTTTTAAATAATTAATTAGCATTTTATTGCATGACATAAGTACTTGATCGCCTACCAACCAGTAAGATTTCCGGCTCTCACAGACCTTTAAGAAACCCTCCTGTTCTCCACTCATTACCTGTATGAACTGACCTGTTTGAACTCGTTACCTGGCTTACTGTGGCTTAGGAGGTAGAGCGGTCGTTCTCCAATTGGAAGATTGGAAGTTCGATTCCCGGCTCCTCTAGTCCACATGTCAATGTGTCCTTGGGCAAGACACTTAACCAAATTGCTCCCCTTGCTGCGCCAACGGTGTATGAATGAGAATGAATGGCTAAAATTCCCCCCTGATGAGCGGGTTGGCACCCTGCGTCGTAGCCCCTGCCATCAGTGTGTGTGAATGGGTGAATGTAATGTGAAGCGCTTTGACCATTTACCATTTACCAGTATAAAAGACACCTGTCCACACACTCAATCAAACAGACTCCAACCTCTCCACACAGAGAGCTGTGTAAGGACATCAGGGATAAAATTGTAGACCTGCACAAGGCTGGGATGGGTTACAGGACAATAGGCAAGCAGCTTGGTGAGAAGGCAACAACTGTTGGTGCAATTATTAGAAAATGGAAGTTCAAGATGACGGTCAATCTCCCTCGGTCTGGGGCTCCATGCAAGATCTCACCTCGTGGTGCAACAGACTGCCGGCCAATGATTGGTCAGAGAGTCTCTGGAAGAGTCATGAGCCGTCCCACACAAGAACCAAACGCGGCATTTTAAAATACCGGCAACAGTGTTAAAGCCATATGGCTCAAAGTGTCATGTATAAAACGAAGTCAGAGCAGTTTCGCGGAGCTGTGCTATGACGACCCCGGGGAGAGGATGAATGGGGCCATGGATCACCAGATCTTGGCCAACAACCTCCTTCCCACAGTAGGAGCATTGAAGATGGGTCGTGGCTGGGTCTTCAAGCATGACAACGACCCGAAACACACAGCCAGGGCAACTAAGGAGTGGCTCCATAAGGAGCATCTCAAGGTCCTGGAGTGGCCTAGCCAGTCTCCAGACCTGAACCCAATAGAAAATCTTTGGAGGGAGCTGAATGTCCGTATTGCCCAGCGACAGCCCCAAAACCTGAGGGATCTGGAGAAGATCTGTGTGGAGGAGTGGGCCAAAATCCCTGCTGCAGTGTGTGCAAACCTGGTCAAGAACTACAGGAAACGTCTGATCTCTGTAATTGCAAACAAAGGTTTCTGTACCAAATATTAAGTTCTGTTTTTCTGATGTATCAAATACTTATGTCATGCAATAAAATGCAAATTAATTACTTAAAAATCATACAATGTGATTTTCTAGTTTTTTGTTTTAGATTCCGTCACTCACAGTTGAAGAGTACCTATGATAAAAATTAAGTGGGAAAACCTGCAAAATCTGCAGTGTATCAAATACTTGTTCTTCCCACTGTATGTATTAGTTTTACAGGGCCACTCTACAAACTGTAGTGCATCAAAACAGTTGTATTTCTTATGTAACTCCAAAGACTGTTCTCAGGCTGTGGTGTTTGTTCCTTGTCTGCTCAACCATGGGGGTTTGAAACAAGAGAGAATCAAGTTAGTCTCACAACTTCATAGAAGTATAATGCTAAATAGCTGGAGAGTGCCTGTAAAAACTTTGAGATGACCATATGTCTCATCAGTGTTTAACAGTAACATATTCTCTAACAGTTTTGTGATGTGACCATGATGCTGCTCGTATGTGCTTTTATTACAGCTTATAATAGTGCTGATACCCTAACAAAATATAAGTGTGTGTTTTAAAGGCTGCTGATAGCATATGGAGACGAGGCGGAGTGACAGTGCCCTTATAAAATCATTTTGTGGAAATGTATTTTCTCCTCAGAACATTGAATATTGGAAAACAATGTAATGCCTTACATCACAACCCTGAGCAGCAAAATCAAAGTGAGGCTTTGTTTTCCATTACCGGCCAGTCTAGCAACATAAACAATACTGCTCTGTTGCAATAATAAAGGGGACCTATTATGCAAAGGGAGAATCCATTTCTTTTTTTATTATAAAGCAGGTGTAGGTGCTATAAACAGATGTCACTCACTTCAATTGAGATGATTACCTCGGTAATACCCTGCTGATACCGGCAGCAATGCCGTGGCGATAGCAACAGTGCATAGCAACAACCAACAGGTGGGGCATGTGAGCAGTCCGGTTTAAGCATTTCTGACTCATTATTATAGGAGAGTCAATACTTTTATTTTATACTTATTTCAACAGAAATGTCGCTGCTGAGTAACACACCCCTTATTATTTCAGCTTATGTCATTATTAACCCTTACACACTGTTCAGTGCCAAATTGGACCCATTTTTACATTAGATGAGAAAACACCACATACACATTTCTTTTATATGGGTTTTTCCTAATGTGACCCAAATGATACAAAAAATAGAAATACAGTTTTTCTTTTTTAGGTGCAGGTTTGACCTGTGTTTATTAAAAAATATATACAAATCAGCATTCAAACATGTTGTATTCATCATATTCTATAAAATGTTCTTGTGGATCAGAAAATAGTGATTGTGAATGTCTTTTTTTCCACACGATTAATCAATCAGAAGGATTAATCAAAATGTATAATGATGAATTTATGAATGAGAATTGTTGTAGAGAGTAATTATGAGTTAGAATATGAAAAGTATGTAAGGGTTAAAATGTATGAAATTCACACTGTTAAGCCAAAACAGTCCAAAATACGTGCTGGTCAAACTACTTGATTCATGGATGTGGAATACAGTAACATGGTGGATGCAGTATTCTGCAGACTGGTGAATTTTACAATATTTTCAGTAGATGAAGTGACACTTTGCAGCATAGGTTTTAAAGAATGAAGATGTCATTTCAATATAGACATGGAATCGCTATCCTGTCTACTTCGTGGAGCCATGCACTGGTAAAAGAGCGGCAAATAACACAAAGTCAAGTGATGTACTTCCTGTCTTGCAGTAAAACATAACGTGATATAGTGAACATAAACCACCTGTTTATGAACTAACAGCAGTAACAGCTTCATCCCTCACCATGTTGCACTGATACACTGAAAGACTGAAGATGAGACTAGTTCAGCACTGTGGTTGGTGCAGCACTTCTCAGAGGTTGCGGATTTATCAACATGTCAGTAGCGTTGCCTTCAGATGCTGCAGGAATTAAATGAAGTGAAGAAGCTTTTCATACAGTATAAAGCAGCTGTGGACAGGAAATAAATGACCAGAACGCTGTACTGATGATTTATTTGAATGTTGCAGACTACTGTTTATTAACTGTTTTGAAAATATGATACCGCAGCTTAAATTTGATCATTTCATGTCAACCCAGCAAAGCAGGGATTTACATCTCCTTTACAACAGAGCTACCCGCTTGAAGGTGTGACATTAAAGTTGAATCTAATCTAATCAGAAATAAAGGAAAGGCCAAGCAGGCAGCAGCAGCAGCCATTCATCATACAGTAGGCAGAGTGAACGTTCAAGATCGGATGCAGACAGCCTGCTTCTAGCCATCATGCACATTGTGATACACATGTATAAGAAAGGTTAATTAACATGAGTCATGATCATTGTCTCTGTTTGTATCACCACAAACATTGATGGCAGGAAACAGGCTGTCAGTAAGAATGGTCATGATGTCACAAACATCCAAGAGAGGTTAATAGACATGAAACATTATCATTCTCTTAAGGATGTTTGTATCAAAATATATCTGAAGGCCTCCTATGTTTATTTCCTCAGCATACCAATGTATGTGTGGATATCAGTATGCTACAGGAAACAGGAAACCATTTTCTTATGGTGTATAACCATCAGATTAATGTGTGTTAGTGTGTATCTGTGTGTGCAAAAAGAAGTGGAAATATTTAGAGCAAGCCTGTGTGCCCTTGTTTGGGAAATCTGCTTCATTCAGTGCAAATTACATGCAAATGTCTAAAGAATACTGCTAATATGTAAAAAAAAATAATTTAAATGGAAATGGAAAATAATTGAATGACCAGCAAGAATGTCCAGTAGTCACTCCAAACCTTCATCTTTAGGAGCTGAATGAAAAATAATATAAAAATAACTTTTTTGTGATGATGTGAAGAGAAGTTTGAGCATCGCTTTCTCTCTTGTTGTGTCGCCCAAATCCACAAAATGAAAGAGGGACACAATCTCAGACAGATTGATCTGATACATCACCACAGCACTGCAGTTTCATAGCAGAGTGGAGACAGATTAAACTCAAAGGTATCACTACCAGCTTTTATATAACTGTAAACAACTTTCTTCATTTATTGGAAAGGTTTGTTTATTTTTCTTTCTGTGGTTTGTTATTTCCCCCGTTATCTTTCATTATGGATATAACTAAAGTCAGGGAGAGTCTGTCATCACAAACAGACAACTTTCCTCTACTCAATCTCAGGCAATCAGAGACCTGGCTGACGGACATTTCAACAGGTCATCATGTTGTGATGGAGCCAACTTTCACACCCACAGGAACAGTACAGAAGTTTGTGTCTTGTCCTGTAGACAAGGTAACAAGCTTTTTTCTCTTGTGGAGAAAGTCACCTGTGTGCTTCTCAATAGAGAACGTGTTTGGGTCTTCCATCAGGATGCTTCTGTGATAAAAGGAATTTCATATATATGTAATTATGTATTTATTTATTTGCGCTGACTATTTTGGAACACATGTTATCATGCTCACACACACACACACACACACACACACACACACACACACACATGGAGCAGAGCAGAGGAGAGACAGTTTCACTGTGCCAATTTGTCATTGTCCAACCTTGCAACCTTGTGACCATCACATTTTACCCTTAACCCTGGTTTTACCTAGCGACTACAATCCATTACCTGTGGTTGGCATGGGCATGTGTCACTCAGAGAATAGTCTGCCAATCAGAAGAGAGGTGCACTGAGCAGAAAACAAAATAGCTTGTTTTCAGCTGAGTGAGACACATGGGCTGTGATTGGATGCTTTTTGACCATAAAAAAGAGCCAGCATGTCCATGTGGGCTCCATAAGGGTTACATTTGGGCTTCAAATATGGGTCCCAATTGGGTTCTGATTGGGTTTCAGGTGGGGCCCAACTGCGTGAGACCCATATGTTTGCCCATATGGGGTCTAAGTGGGATCAGAATGGACCTTAACTGGGGCCCATTTAGCCAGCCCACATGGGCTTCACATGTGGGGCCCATATTTCTGAAACAATATGGGGTCCATACAATTTGCCCTGTTTATGCCCGCTTAGCCCACTTACGGGGCTCATCTTGTGGGCTCATACAGTCAGTTCACGTGGGCTTCACATGTGGGGCCCATGTTACTGAAACCATGTGGGAAATATGTCCAGTTCAAGCCCATGCCCACTCAGTACCCCTGTAGCCCACTTAACCCATGTGGGGCCCACTTGATAATGCTGGCTGGGAACATGCAAGTTTATTGCAAACCAAAGTGAAAATATTAAAAAAAGGTCATCACATAAACTCTATAGGCTGCCAATTCCCTTTAAGTGTGCTGTAGTCATGTGTTGCAGGGCAGCTGCCCTGTAAAGCTGAGAGTTAACTGGTGTGTCACTTGTTGGAAAACAAATGCTTTCCAACTACAAGCACAAATTATGATTAGGGTATAATGATCTTCTGTGTGAGATACTGTGATATCGCTGCATTATTCAACACCAAGCATGTAAAAAGATTCAATAATCAACTATTAACTCTGCCACAGGCATAAATGGAACCAACAATATGAAATACATGCTGAAAAATACATGCTAAAAATTGTTGTATATTTATTTTGTATATCTATTTCATATGCTTGACGTAAAAATATTGCCTTGCATCATACAGTACATGTTGTGTTTCATGAAGTGTGGAGCTGAAAAACAGCCAACCAGAAAAATAATGAACATCAAAGGGCCTACAGGAAAGGGAATAGACACTAAATCTTTGTTATAGTGTGTATTTTTCATTTTATTATTTTTTGCGTAGTCACATCACCAAATACTCTCTCTCTCTTTCTCTGGGTGTGTGAGTTATTCAGTTGAATATGTATCAGTGATTTCCTTTGTAATAACATTTACAGCCTTAACATTTGTCAGATAGTCTGGGTTTCACAGCAAGTCTGAGGATTCAAAGAGCAATTAAAGCAACTGTGGAAAACAAATCCTTATTAAAACGATGGAAGATAATTCATGTCTGCCTTCAGTACACTTTACAGCTGCTCAGTGTTCATTTTAATGATGAAAACTGTTTTGTGGTGGAATAAAGCATTGCTTAAAATATGTTTTTGTTTCTCCAAATAGGCATTAATTCTTTTTCAATGCTATTAAATGTCATTTCTGGTCGTTTCAATAAAAATAAAAGCGGTGTTAGATTATGATTCAGCAGCTGAGTAAAGCTATCCATTTATATTTGGATTTGGTCCCTTTGTAAATACTGTATCA
Organism: Scomber japonicus; assembly: GCF_027409825.1. NCBI lineage: Eukaryota > Metazoa > Chordata > Actinopteri > Scombriformes > Scombridae > Scomber > Scomber japonicus. Next base: position 28,339,710 of record NC_070590.1, on the reverse strand, counting down.
AACTCATTTTATGGGGGGAAATTCTAATAATTAGATATTCCATTGTGGTTGAAAGAAGCTCGACTTTGGTTCATAACAAGGCTACACCACATGAAAACAGTTTTCATGTGAACTTCAATGCAAGTTTTAGGCAGAATTCATTTATTTCTTCCTTTTTTGCAAGAACTGTATAATTCATTATTCTTCTACATTCTTTCTGATACTAAATGAAAGGACAGCAACACATAACTTCCAGAATCTCTTATTAAAAAATGAAATGAATGGGACCAAAGAAGAGAGTTCCTGTCAGGAGGTCAAACATATTTTATAAAAACCCACATCACGTTACAGCACATTATATTTCCATGGCTGCCCGTGCCTGAACAGTCAAGAATAAAAACACTACTGTCACAGGACTTTTATATTCATTTTACCACATCCATGTTTTTCCATCCAAGCACTTTTAAAAAAAATCACATTGTATAATTTTTTTTAATAACTTATTTGTTTACTAAATGTCTAATTTTATGATTTCACTTTTATTCAATCTGGAAATTCACTGAGAGTCTTTTCCAAGAACACCATGACCATGGAATAAGTCTTTTCCTGCTTTTAAAGGCTGCATTACAGTAAACATGTTATTTTCTGAGTGTACCAGACTGTTCTGTTATCTGCTTTTATCCACTTACTCATTATATCCACATTCATCAAAAATCTCATGGTGTAAATATTTGGTGAATCACCACAATATTGTAAAAATATCTATATCAGGTCAAAACATTGTGATATTTGATTCTGCCTGTATCACTCAGCTCTATTCCCCAGCCACATTCATCCTGCTGGTCTGGGGGATTCAACTGGCAACCCTCCGGTCACAAGCTCATCCCTCAAACGCAATATTGTATTGCATATTTATTTATCTCTATCCATTGTATGAAGGGTAACAAACATGCATGTAAAGAGCAATAGTAAAATCGCTGCAAACATATTGGGAGTTATTCAAATGTTCCTCTGCTGGACCCGCATCTCTCACCTGACCAATAGTTGCCCACTTTAGACCTGAGCCAGCCTACTAGTGGTACTGTTTTTATCAAAAAATCACAAAAATTACAACATTTATGGGGGCTATTATGACTACTACACTATTTTGTGTTGAGTATTTCTGGCAGCAGGATGGTGTGTGTGGGATTGAGTCTAAATAAACTACAGTGTGTGTGTGTTTGTGTGTGTGTGTGTGTGTGTTGATGGTAATGTAATGTAAGAACATGTCGCCCCGTGCATCAGTAAGGCTCACTGATGTGTTTTTAATAGTTTTTTTGGACGACAATGCAGCACAGGGGAATAAGATAAATCAGGATTTGGGTGTACACACAATACTTGTTAGTAGGATTAAGTTATTGTTGGTTTTGGGCTTTTCATGGGATTTGATGACAAAAATAAAAATATAAAATCTCACCAGAAATCCTTTAATGGTAAATATAGCGCAATGTGCGAGCTTGTTCAATGAGATGCAAAACTGCAGCACAGTTTCCTCTCTGCTGTTCAGACCAACATCTTTCCATTGTAATTGTTTAATGGACTGATGTATGTGTGCTTCAATCTACTTCCTGCAATCACTGGCATCTACCAGTATTGTAATAAATAGGAAGAATGATGCAAAAGAAAAAGTAACACTTTTAACATCAGCTTCCACAGGGTGAGCTCATTTACATAAATAGATGGCATGTTAGGAGTACATTTCGCTGTTGGAATTAATATATTTTAAGTTTATTTACACAGTCTATGATTTAATCAGAACCATAAGATGATCCATCTGCATCTTCTTTCTTACATACAGTAACAGATGCAGTCGTAAAGTGTGGAAGTGTTAATCAGCTCAAGACCGAGGCTACAATTAAACTCACTGTTGGATAAACACTTCCTTCTCCAGTAGTCCATGAGAATATTTGATTATGCATCTCTATTTACAAATATGATACATGCAAGCGAGGGTTATTGCTGTGTGTGCTTGTTCATTGGAGTACGATGCACCGGCAGAGTGAGTGAGAAGCATGTTTAATTTGTGTTGCGGGACAGATAAGTTCTGGAGAAGCAGCGGATCTAAAGGAATTGACAGGCCATAAAACTCATCTGTGGGCTGGCTGGAAGTTTACGAGTGCTCTGGAACTCCATGTCCTTCGTGTGGTAGGAACCGAAAACGCTGTCGGATCAAGAGTTCAATTTAGCAGGACATCATTTCAGGAAAAAAAAAAGTCATCTCTCACGGTTCTATCATTGCAGTAGTCTGTTGTTAGTCCTGCCAGCAATCATAGCCAAGCCTCTGCAGAGAAGTGCAGAGTTTCCTGGCAGGTTTCTTGAAAAATAGCCCAGGACCATTCTGTTATCACTTGGATTTCTGCTGATTTGAGCTGTTCTGCACGCACGTACACCGGAGGAGATTATCTCGTACAAAAGTCGACTACCTTTCCCCTGGATGTTACCCACCACAGACCGCTGAAAAAGGTCACGGATACACACTACATCTGTCCACTCACACTGACCATGTTGCACTAATTAAACTGTAAATGTTACTTGAAGACTGAATGATGAGGACAATCTTAAAAAATATTATTCTGCATTTTTTAATTCTATATAAACAATTCACTAAATAGTTTCAATCCCATTCGTCTTCCCAGTAACCATTCTCACCAAACTTCCATATTTTAAAGGATGTAATGACACCAAAACCGTCCTTCAGTAGTCATAAAATATAATAGTATTTATTAGAAGCTACAAGATCACCTTCCAGTACCATTACTGCTTCTATTTTTAGCATAGTTGGCACTGATGATAATTAAAATGAACTGAATATGGCACTGTAGTGTAGTTTTGCTTCACCCATTGAGCCAAGCAAGAACACCAGGACTGAATGAAGAAAAAAATGACTCTATTTTCTGCACTGCACCAAAAATACTTTTTGGCATATTGACTTTATAGCTATTATAATGAAGAGTTTCATCATAATTCCCAAAATGCATTTTTTTTCTCCCATTGCTGCATTCATATCTTCATCTCAATAGCTGTGATGAAAAGATGGTTCACAGATGTCTTCTTGGTTAATTTCTTTATCTTATAAACAGCGTTACATTACTCCTCACAACAATGGAGGTCAGTGTAGATGTGCTCGGTTCTGCTAAGAAAACAGCTTTTAATGTCTAACTGAAATTACATTTAGTCATAAATTTCTGATATATATAATAATATGGTAAAAAAATTCCAAAATATGAAGGGAATGCATGTAAAAATGCTTCCTGCAAGTCAAAAGTCTTCCTTTCACGCAGGCCCAAAAATGGCTTTCCATTCCATTGCCTTTGTTGCTAAGGTTGCTGCAAATATTGTTCCATAGTGCTGAAATGTATATTCAGTAGATGTGCTTAGCTCTCAAATAAATGTCCCCCATCTTTATGGAAACGCCTACATGTGCACTTATGGGTCCCAAGTTGGGGGTTTGAAAATATGGTCACCCTATATTTTAGTTCAATCTTAGCACTCTCACAGCATTGCTTTTGGTCAAAACAAGCGACTATTTTCAGAGAAAAACCTTTAGAAAACCACTGTACACTACCTTCTGAGCACCTAACAGGCAAATAGACATAGCTCTGGACTATCTGGTGAGCATAGTGGACCATTTAGTAACAGCTAGAGCCATATATTTATCTCAGGAGTTGGTAGAGAGCAAAAATAGAGCTAGAAGAGAGTGAATAATGGCTCCAAATGAATACTAGTATTGCTCCTTAAAGGTGAAGTGTGTAGGATTTTGTGGCATTTAGTGGTGAGGTTGCAGATTGGCCATGAAACTCACAAAAAATTGGGAAAGGTCATTTGTAAAGCCAGTGTTTGGTTTGTCCATTCTGGGCTACTGTAGAAACATGGCGGGCTCTTTGGAAGAGGACCCGCTCCCTATGTAGACATAAAGGACTCATTCTAAGATAACGAAAACAAACCAAACACAATTATTCCTTTTTTCAGGTTATTATACACTAATTCAAATATAATTATGAAAAGTTATATATATTCTACACACTGCACCTTTAATAGCAGAACGTGGAATGACAACTATTTTCTAACAAGTTCAACATATCATCTTGAAAAGTTGATGATATGTCAGCGATGTGTTCACAACTTGTGCCTGCTGACCCCAAGTGGCCAAAAAAGTCAACTACAACATGTTTTAATACTCACTTTGGAAGAGTTTTTCCAAGCAGTTGCCCTGCTGTGCATGTGTGCTTTTGATGATTGCAATGTAATAAAGTGATGTTTCATAATGTGTTTTTTTCTGTGTTTTGCCTTGTTATCTGTTGCGAGGAGTATGGAATGGGTGTAGCGCTCTATTAACAGTGTACTATTTCTATCACATACTACTCGCCACAATAGATTCTGCTGAGGCTTCGGGCCCCCGTTTGACAGCACACAAGTGGATGATTGACTTGTCAGGTGGGTGTAAGGTAGAGATAAACTACCACATCTTCCTTTCATTCATCCTGTCAGTGATGAGAACAAGAGAGAGGGAGAGAGAGAGTCTTCCAGTGTAAACGTGCATGTGTCGACAAATGATTATAACGCTTCCTTTGTGAAACGGGATGATTTGCAACATCATAGGAACATCATAGCATTTTGATACAGACCTCTTCGAGATTTGATTGTGTCTGTACAGCTCACAAATACCTGCCAGTCAAAACAACTCGCAGGGAGAACTCGTGTGGGTAGGAATTTGAAACAGCTGGTGCCTTAGTCTACAGCACAGAGGGGTGCGTGCACTATGTCAGTTAGTAGATGATGATGTGTTGTGAAGAAAAAGAAAACAGTGTCCTTCTCAGCAACCCCCCCTCCCCCTCCCCACCCCCAAGCGCAGCCGTTTGAAATGCAGATGACAGCAGAATAGTGGGGAAAAAAGTGCTCTATTGGGAGTACTGGGCATCAGAGGAGCACCGTGTTTCAGAAAACTTTTGCATTATGCATTCTCAAAAGTCATTATGCAGCATTTGAATATTTTCTCCTTATATAGGACTGAAAAAAATCCAGTCATTTCTCTTTTTTAGCTCATATCTGCTTACTAGATCCTGGCATTTGTGTGTGTTATATATACGTTGTTCCTCCTCAGCTTATATTACAGCTCACCTCAAAAATTTTTTTATATTTTCCGTTTCATATTTTGGAGATCATTGTCACTTTGTCAGCCGCTGCCTGCAGTGCACATCCATGATTCTTTTCATCCGGAGTATGCCGAAAACAAATGTGGCACGTGTGCCTCTGATCCAATTTCACAGAGGAGACAAAACCCTTTGTTTTCATTTTGGCTGATCACTTGTACAATGACTGTTTCTCTTTGCTGCGTTTAGCTCTCGGGGTTATTATCTGGTTTGTTGGTTTGGTGAAGGAATGCTGTTAATAATTCAACAACATTCTGTATCTATTCTCTAGTGACATCCAGCCAGCCAGGGAAACACTTACAGTCTGCCATGTCCAGTCTACATGGGTTAAAAACGTAGCATCAACAGAGGTGCATTGTAGATTAAAGAGAATATTCTATCTGATGCATTAAGTCCACACAGCTGTGTTGAAGCTGCAGTCTTCAAAGTTACCTTTTTCCCAGTTGCGCGGTAAGCTCCTGCTAAGCGATACGAACGACCGCTCAGGTCATCATTTGTAAAACATGAAGTGTGATCAGTATCTATAGAGTATCATCGTAAAACTCCAGCAGCAAGAGGTGTGAACTGTGCTATCAAACTGCATGTTCATTCAGACATAACACATCAATAAATAAAGACTTCTGCAGTATGTCGAACCACTAACGGCAACTTTAAAGCATCTTCGCTGTAGACGGGTTTGTATTGGTGTTTGCTTCAGACTCAAACTGCTGCTGATAGTCTGGGTTTTGGTACTTTATGGAGGTATGGCGCTTGAAGTAGATAATAACACATTCCTCAGGGTGGTGGAGCGGATGAGATGGAATACAACTGCACACCACAGGGTGCTGTCACAGAATATAATCTGCCACATGCACTGCCACTGCAATCTGAATCACCCCGGAGGCCTTCTCAGCAAGGTCTAGTTAGACCACAAACCTCGCTGAGGTGCGAGAGAAAAGAGGTCGACAGAGGTCTGAAAGCATCGTCACTTGCCATCACGGCTTAACTGAAGAGAACACTGCACAGTGTTTGTTTTAAAAAAAAAGAAAAGATATGAAGGGTGATAACGAGATGAAGAAATAGATTTTGGTGTTATGGCTAAAAAGCTTCCTGACCCTTTCTGCCCCGTTAGAACAGGTGTTCGCTTCTTATTCAACACTAGCATACAAACGACCCCAGCAATGACTCATCAAGTGACTTATATGACCAGATCCTGTCTGCTTTTCTATGCTTTTTTTTAACTTTGAAGTACAGTATGTTTAGTATAACACTGTAATAGTGTGTGGTGGGAGTGTTGATTCTCTTCACCAGTGACGCCAAACAAACAGATATACTAGACCTTCAGCTGTGTAGAGGATTTGCTGGGTTTGTTCTGTATAATACTGCAGCTGCTGCAACCTCTGAATGTACAGTACATGCTGCCTACATGCTTTATTTGTGGTAAATATTCCATGAATTGTCGACATGATTTTGAGCAGTGGCGTAACTGCTATTTTGCAAAAAAGCATCTCAGTCAGTACAGTAAGTGCTGTAAATAATGCGCTGTGATAATGATATTGGAATGATTATAGTCAGGATTTGCATTCGACTTCATGATAAACACAATTAATAGCTTCGGCCTTGTTGACTGGGCTGTTGGCAGCAAGTGGGTCATCCAAACATGAGTGCCAGCTACTTATTATTCATGAATCCTTTCAGCCAATGAGCTCAGATTAGCTCGGATGGACATACTGTAGAAGCATTTCTAAGATAAACAGCAAAGACACGTCCTCACCAAGCAAAACCCATATACCATATATTAACATGTACATGCAATGCATTCATTATGTAAGAAAGATTACAACTCTGTAATGATACAATGGATGCTATTATCTGCCAAGTGTTCTTGACGGCCAAACAATGGTGCCATTTAAAGGGCACTCCATGTTCCAGTGGAAAAACAAACAAACACAAAAATAAGAAAAATGCGTGGGTGTGTCAAGCTGTCTTTTTGTCATTATAAATCAGTGTATATGAAAAGTCTTACTGGAGGCACTTAACAACTGAATATTATGGATAGATTTTCCGAAAAACCAAGCTGTCTGACACACATACTCACACATACTCACACACACACACACACACACACACACACACACACACACACTGGTGAAGCATGCAATCTGCCCACATCACCTACACTGTAATCATCATTCATTACTGCCTAACGCTATAGAAACATACCAATACATCTCTGCCACCAGTACTACAAGTGATTTGGATAAAAAGCTACAACTTATCATTGTTCTGCATGCAATTTAAAAGATAAAACTGGCACTATGTTATCATTTTATTTGCATCGACTAATTTCCCCAAAGAAACCAAAATAAACGAATAACACATTCATTCAACTATAGCAGGTATTGTATTGCGTGCAGCCACAGCCTTACGTCTCTGCGACACAGCTCCATTATTGCCCAGAAACTATTAAAAACCCATAAAAGAGCCATATTGTTGCGCTGGGTGACATATTCCTTCATTACAATGAACACGACCAATGTAGGAACAACTCTGCAACTGCGGTGTTGATCTCTAGAGAGTAGCTCACTGTCAGGTAGACATTGCTGAGCATGCCTGTAGGTGTCGGTTTCACCAGTCTGACAAATGAATATGTTACCCTGCGGTGTCATATTGGCTCTTTTATGGGTTTTGAATAGTTTTTTGGATGACAATAGTGCTATATTAGCTATAGCTATATTAGAATGTGGCTATACAGACGGTACATACAATAGGGTAAATTCATAGTTGGTTTTGCTCATTTCATGGAAATTGTCGTTAAAATGAAATTTGAAAATTATATCAGTCTTATTTTTGAAGTCTTATTGCAAGCTTGACATCTCTACTGTGTTATTATAACCGAGCAAGTAAAATAACTGGCACAATCCAAACTCAATTATCAGTATTCTATACCCAAGTAGTGGAAAGAAAAGCCAACCTCTTTACAGAGGACCCCCCCCCCCCACACACACACACACACCTCCCACCTCCCATACAAGTCCCTCCAGTTACTAGCATCAGGCCCCCTTGGCTAAAAAAACAACACATACTGGAACTCCTTCATTCCAACTGCCACAAGCATTTTAAACATAAAAATGAAACAACAGTATTCTTTCACACCTTGTATGCACCCATATCATGTATTATACTCAGCCAGCCTACCATATTTATGCTTTATTTTTTATTGTGTTTTTAGGAGGATGTATTATGTCTGAGTTTTGAATTGTAAGCCACATCTAAGATGATTTTTTGTCATGAAAGACAAAGTTTCTGACTCTGAATTCTGTACTACGTATTGGAAACTGTACAACTATCATTCTTTACTATGTTAATTCAGTTTCATAATAAGGTTCCTAACCTACACTTGGCTACTTGTATGTATGTAGCTCTCTCCTCTTCTTATTTAACCCTTACATACTGTTCATATTCTGACCCTGTTTAAGTAAGCCTTTATAATTAGTCCCTACACTAGATTTGGACCACAGATGTATTTTGCATGTATGTTTTGTTTTGTTTTGACTCTGAAAATACATTCACAATCACACTATATTACAATTTTATGTGATCTAAGCCATAATTATTTCTGTTAATGTATTTAAAGTGAGGGATGCAGTATTTGAATGGTGGGTTCCACAATAACTTTTAAGACCCTTTATGTGCAAAAATGTGTACCAGCTGCATTTTTGGACTATCTGGGCCACTTTAGGAAGAGTCATAACAATCCAAGCTTAAAGAATGTAATTTAGGATGTGCTGTATTTCGATATCGCTCATTCTTTCCTGGTCTGCTAATGCATATCTTAGTAGATCACTAGTGGTAGAAGAGTAGGCGAGATGAACATGAGCTCCAAATAGTAAAACAACACTACCTGATCAAACTCCTGTTTACATGCACATGTTACAGCTACTACCTCAAATCTGTCACATGCAAGCTAATAATCCAATGTCTTGCTGATTTGTAGCAGATGTCATCATCTTGTTCTAATTGTGTTGTCCAGCCCAACTGTAGAGCAAAATGCTTGTGGCAAACTTTTATACATGCAGGTCTGAATTCAACTGCTGCTTCATCCTCACTCTGTGTCTGCACAGAAAAAAATGAACTAAACAAAACAGAGCAGATAATTATGCTTGTGCTCGATTAAAGATATATTAATTCAGCAGACATCCTCACTGAATATATTAAATTCAGAACTATTTATGTCAGATAAAAGCATAGTGAGGTCAAAAATAGGCTGCCTCAAAAAATGGGTACTGGGAATAAAAACAAATACTCATAATTCTAAATACGACCAAAAGACTAAAACTGTTTGGAAATAATTGACTTATGCACAGCTTGCCTTTGATCTGACATATATTGCATCCTTGACAAAGCGTGCTTTAGAGCTGCTGCAGCTGTTTTGCAGGCATATTCATAAGACGGAGCAGACCTCCTTGCTGTTCAGACTCGTATCAATTTTGTTATTTGGTCTGGAAATTTTCACATCATTTCACACATATCCTTGTTTGTACGTCGGAGCACTGGGAGTTTCAGCTCTCAGTTGACATCTCACTAACATGCGTGACGGAGGCAGAATAACTACCAGAGTCTGAAATAGAAGCCGCTCTGCACTCACAATTGTCAATTCGGCTGGGTCGCAAGATAGCCAGATTTATCTGTGATACAGCTGTCCATCATCCCATACAATCAGTTTTCCTTATCTTTCATCAATCAGAATTACAGACAGAGTCTGATAACTTGCAGCAAATCCCAGCCCCGGGGCGCAAGGGGCCTGGGCTCTGGCTTGTGCCACAGTTTTCATTTCCACAAAGTGACGGCAGGAGTGATATGTTCTGCAGGTGGATCCATCGACTGAAGGAGAGCCGCGATCCATCATGTGAAAGTTTGTCTGTTCATCTTGCCGTATCTAGGACTGTTTACCAGATCCAGCATGCAGGTACACTACTTCTCTTCTCTATGAATGCCAGGCACTGCTATCTGCATATTGCAGTAGCCCTGAACATATTAATCAGGTAAGAGCCAATATACCTACATGTCTCACCTACACAGAGTGGAGAGTGCACCTTCAGAGGTGATAATGAAAGAACGCTCTATCACCATATGCCATGAGTATGAGTAATTAATTTGAAATTAGCAGGAGAGGGAGTGGAGCAGGTCTAGGAGGATGATGGTGGTGATGGGGGGGGTGGTATGCAAACTGTCAGGTTAGACATTGGCAGCCTGCGTTCGGTTGGATAGTTTCTTGTCTGATTCATCTGCTTTTCTCTTGCTGTTTCAAATCCAATGTTTCACCAGATGCTTGTTTCATAAAAAAGGAACGTGCGGCCGCTGCCAATCAGGATCTTAACACTTGACTAATTTCTCTCCATCTGAAGCCACAAACAACAGAGAGCGACTCGCAGCTTTGCCCCCCCCCCCCTCTAATCTGCTGCATTGCTTGCCTTTAAAAACAGGAATTAGAAGGACGCTGAAAGGTTGACAGTGACAGGATTCATCATGATTCTACACAAGATAACAGTAGATCTAATATTCAAGCGAGTATCTGTTCATTCCCAAAGGTGATACTCTTTACACTCCTAAGATTAGTATCAAGTTCATCTTTTGATTTTATTTTAAGAATATCAAATTGTGACACTCTCTTTAAAAAACTACATCCTTTAGGTAGATCATTACACCAGATTTGAGACACGAGATTAGAAAATATGCTTATATATAGAAAGAAGCTTTGTGTTTTGGAGTAAAAAAGGAGAGATGGGAAGTAACAAGATATTTCAGACGTGCGCATGCAGACACATACACACCAGGGGATGAGAAGCAGACAGCTAATAACCCATCAAAAGAATAACTGTGGCTGCCAAAGCATATGAGTTCAAGCAGAGTCGATGAACACCAGAAGACCACGGTATCTGCTCGGGGCTCGGTGCCGCGGGCCGAGATGTCCCGACGCCTCACAACATGACCTCCATTTATACAGACAAATCAATCTATGAACGACGGGCTAATTGCCAGGAAACTCACAGCGTGACCCATTAGGCCTCCCCGCTCCACCCACGCAGCACACAGACATGACATGACAAGCTCAGTGGATGATGATGTTGGAAGAGCTCGCATTTGCAAAAAAAAAAAAAAAAAAATTGGTGCGACCGTATTGCGCTCAGATTTGGAGTTTTCATCATTTGCTGGCAAAAAAGCATCACACGCTAATTGAGGGTTCAGACAAGAAAAGACAGTCTTTTGGCTTTTTTATTTTTTAAAAAGTTAAGTTTTCAGATGAGTGATGTTTCCCCAAGTCTCATTATCTGAAGCTGCACCAAGTTGTTATGTGTTAGTTAAAGTCAACAGTAGCTGAACTGACTCTAATTGACATTTGTTTGTTCAGAAAGTATGTCAAAACTGACTTTAATGGTCTGGTGGGCAAGGGGGGGGGTCGCCAAACTAAACCGTTAACCCTAACATACTGTTCAGATTTGAGCTCCTCTCTACAATTCACTTTCATAAATTCCCTCTTAGTTATTAATAAATGTTTGATTAATGCTACATGAAGCTGTCAGAGAGAAAGAAGAGTATTCTAGTTATTTATGGGGGGAAGAATAAATCAGAAATCACTATTTTATGGACCAGGAGAACCCTTTATAGACTTTAAAGAATGAAACATGTTTGAATGGTGTGGTTTTTTAAAAATTGTGTACATTTGCATTTCAATTTTAATCTTTCATTTGCACTCTATTTCCTTTTAATGATTTTAAAGCAAATCAAATCACTATTTTATGCTACAGCCTTATATTTAATGCTCTATTCTTCCTATTTTTCTGCACTTTGTTTTTATTTTTTATATTATTATTACTATTAGTGGTTTGGGGGGGCATTAATTGTATGTTTTAATGTTTGGGTTTTATTTATATTTCTCAAATAGTTTTTTATGTTTTTTGTTTCCAATTCTTACTGTTAAATGTTTGTTTTATGTAAAGCACACTGAGTTGCCATTATGTATGAAATGTGCTATACTGTATAAATAAAGCTGCCTTGCCTTGCCTATATAAAAATGTATATCAGCTGCACAAATAAATTATTATAATTATTAATATTTTTCTACACGCTGTGGGTCTCATAAGGAGAAGTCCGGCCAAATTTCACCCTTAACAGCATGTAAGAGTTAATGGGATGGACACAGGTTAGTTTACACACACAAATGTCCGCTCAATAATCAAGCCCCCCCCCCAAACACCTCAAGCGTAACCACTAACTGTACTCTCACTCTTTTTTAAAATGTTTTCCAACCGCTGGGCAATAAGCTCACAGATGTCAGCTCATATCCAGCGTTTGTGTTATGTGTAGAAAGGCAATCTCTAAGTCAGTGCCAGAAACTTGACAATGCTCCGTTTTACAGTATAAAACAAATAAGCACAAGACAGCTGCAAACCCCCGCAGTGAGCGAACTCGCTGTCAAAACACCCCTCTCATTTTCCATACCCTTATCTTTCTTCATTTACACACACACACACACGCGCATAGGCACTTGTGTCGTAAAATAGCAAAGTAGGAGCCGCCCCCCTCCGCATGCAGCGAGACAGTTTCCTAACACTTGCTGAGTAGCTATCAAACACTTCCTTGATCAAGGACAGCTCTGTGCAGAACAGGCCTTCCAGCTGTGGATTGGCAAGTGTGAATCGACTCGCTTGAACAAAACAAGAGTACACTGATAGCAATCAATAAAGCCTCCCTTTCTTCACTTTAACCACACTGCTTGCATTTTGCTATAGGAGCCGCAGCACAAAGCCCTCACTGATGCCCCGCGTGAACACCTACACCTTTGTTTTTGAAGCCAATGTACAATTACAGAGGACGTGTGGTATGAAGCAAAAGCCAGATCTCACACTGTGTCATGACTTCTGACAGATATCTGGGTAATAGGATGAGGTTGCAGCAATTAAAAACACTGTTATATATGTTCCAAGCAAGCAGGCTGTTGTTTGAGGGTGTAGGCAACATATAAGAGTGTAAATGATGCAGTGATATTATCATATTTACTGAGAACAGAGGAGAAACTGGACTATACTAGTCCTCCAACAAGAAATCCACACTCTCAAACGATGACAGAAGTTGCTGTAAATAAAATGTTCAAAGTCTCCACTTCTACCACTGACAAAAGATGGAGCTACATGATTTTTGAGGGGCGTTCAAATCCAAGCGTTTGGCTCCGTTTTACAGCTGGCGAAGTGCGAAGTGGCCGAGATCAGCTTTAACACTGGTTTTGGGAGTTCTGAGTCTAACATTTATTCTGAGAAAAATCCAAAAAGCGAATCCCATCCTCAGCAAAGCACTGATGCCTGTTGATCCGGATACACTTTGTCAGACGCAGAAAGAAACACAGCGCTCAGTTTTCACAAATGAGCTCAGAAAGTTTGGCGCTGGTCAGCCGTGTGATGGATTCAAGACATTTTAGTGTAGTTGGATAAGTGGATTTTAATATTGTAAAAGCTCTGACACAGCGTGCAGACAGTACGGCCGCCTGTCGCTGACTACTTGTAGTTTCTGCCTCCAGTCAGTGACCCCCATCATCAGCCATTCAGCCGTTTCAGAACATTGAAACAAGCCCATGAATCACTGATTTCTTCAACTTTGTGTGCACATGCTGTAAAGTTAACCCTGTAATACCAAGTCAATCACATTTGAATCATGAGTTTTAGAAAGCTCTACATCATCAGTGTAAAAACCTGATGTATAAGATCAGATACATGCAGTACACAGATAAACCACCAGGGACCTTTTTTGAACGTTGTCAATCAGTGAGACATGATTTTGAGGCCTGGACATTTTTGCTCATTTTGAAAAAGTGAAGGTAAGAAAACCATGGAAATAGTTAGTGATACTTCAGCAGAAATAGTTACTGGATTGATGCAATGTTGAATGACTGAATATTTACTAACTTATTTTGTGGTAAATTCATGTTGAAGATGTGTGATCAGATTACATACAGCAGGTATAGAAGCTCATTTATCTGTCTGTCAGTTATCATTTTATTGCATTTCATTTTGTGAGCAATACAAAAATACTAAGACCAATAAGGGCTTAAAAATATTGTATTCAATATGTTTTTATTTGTTAAAAAAAACATGCTATGAAAAATAAATTGCAAAAATTCCCAATGTGTCAAATATGATACAAAACAAAACTCATACAGTATATGCAAAGTGTTATTTTTTTTGTTTGTTTGTTTGTTTAATTATTTGTCAGAAGGTCAAATAAACTCCAGTTTCAAAAGAATTAGATGTTTTTGGCAATGATTTAATGGCTCAGACTTTACAGGGTTAAAGCAGCACATTAGCAGGCAGCACCAGCTTCAGTCCTCCATCTGTGTCTACACAGGATGCTGTTACAGTCCAGCTCACCTGCATTTAGCAGCAGCTCTAAAACACAATCACTATAGCTGTGCATGTAAAACATTAGAGAATAGAAACAACACATGAGATGGACGACTGAAAAACACATCACACACCTGCAAAGAGTAAAGCAGACTTTTCATGATATATTTATATTCTCAATTTGCATTTCAAGCATATAAGAAGACTGAATGAGCTGGTTGACTTCTGTTCATCTCATGACGCACATGTTTTTTTCCGACATTTTCTTAGTAGAAAAAATGTTTTCAGAAGACAAAAATATAAATCTCACATGTACGTACTGTACAATCAACTCATAGCAGAAGACATGTGGGCGTCCAGCTGTCACTTCCTGGTTCTTTTAAGTGGGCTCGGTGTGCCAGGTCTCTAAAGGGCAAAGCAGTGAGTAAACTGAATGACATTAGGGAAGGATGTGAAACAGTCAGCACACTGATGACTGAAAGTTGACCTTTTAATGTGATGCAATGCAATGTCAGAGTCAACCACAGCGTGAAGAGTCTAGATTAGTATTACAGATGCTTTACCAGCAGGACACTGCAATTAAGTATTTATCAACTTCAACACATTTGCATGGTGGGGTCTTCTGTAATTTCCGGACTCAAGGTTGGCAAAAATGGCTGTGATCCAAATAATAGTCAGATTTTCGCAGCCTTCAAATGCAAGATGGAGTTTTTTTTGTTGTTTTTTTCACAGCCATGAGGGGTCTGGAACAAATGCTCTGATTTCATTGCTGTTGATTTTTCCGAGCTGAAAAGCAAAAAGGAGCTGTTTTTTGAACTGAAAAGTACCATCTTCTTCTTTTGTTCCAGCATTCTTGTTTTTATAACCAGGACATTTGGCATGTTTGATTCTGACAACTGGAAGCTCCAGGGCCATCAAGCAAGGCTAAAAAGTTCAATGCTGCTGTCTGGGAAAGAAAGAAAGAAAGAAAAAACAAAAGTGTTGTGAAAAGATATGCACAATGGAGAATGTATTCCTAATGTGTTTTTGTGTGAGAGCCTGTCTGCATGTCATCTCTATTTGCAATGCTTCCCTAGCACCACAGAAAGAAAAAAAAAAGCTCTCAGTTTGGCTATTGGAGTAAAACTGGCAGATTCTCTCCACAGTGAAAACAAACACATTGGCTTTCTAGTAGAATTTTCTCCAAAGCAGAACGACTTTGTAATTGTCAGCAATACGGAGCCAAAGACATAATCAACTTTTGAATACACCCTGGCACAGGCGAGTTCTCCCAGCACACAATGGTTTCCCTCCCTCCCTTCAGACTGGACGTGAACATGTGCACACAGAAATCCTTTAAACCGCAGGCGTAAACATGCAGACACACACACACACACACACACACACACAAACACACACACACACACACACACACACACACACACACACACACACACACACACACACACACATGCGCATGCATTCACACACATAAGACACCGACCGCACTTTCGAAAAAGTGCATTTAGGAAGGATTTCGAGCAGCCTGACTCTGCAAACCAGCATCAAGGTTTCTCGTTTAATTACAAGCCACGGCCGTAGCAGGGGATGGAGTGACTATTTCCTGTTCCCCCCGTAGGCAATCTTGGGAGGCTACAAATTGAAGATGATTCCTACACATGGCCTAGATTCCGCCTCAAGTCAAATCCCCCCCCTCCCCCTTTTTGCCCCTGTGTAACAGCTTATCATTGTGCAATAACAATGTCAGAGAAAATAGTGCACCTGACGCTCAGCCAACCCCCACCCCTCCCTGATTCTTGTTATCTATCATCATGTTGTGCTCTCTCTCTCTCTCTCTCTTTCTCTCTTCTCTCTCTCTCTCTCTCTCTCTCTCTCTCTCTCTCTCTCTCTCTCTCTCTCTCTCTCTCTCTCTCTCTCTCTCTCTCTCTCGGAAATGACAAACACCTGGATCTATGGGATATGATTGAAATTTCTTGTATTAGATGAGAAAATGTTGCTCACAGACTAAAATTGTACAATGGTGGCTTGATAAAAGGATGTACTTAACCTCTTTAAATGGAATAATAAGGAATCTGCAGCAGCCGTTCGCTTCTCACTGAAGTCTATTCAAGCTCTGCTGTGGGATTTCGGGACTGGCTCCTCCTCTGGGCTCGGTTAAGGTTTGGATTAGGGGCTGCTGCTGAGTTCACCATGTGTGAGGCTCAGTCTGTTCAGCATCTGGCTGGAGAATTGTCCGTCGTTTTATTTTTTATACCTTTTTTTTTAATTTCCCTTTGCTAAGAACAAGAGAAATAATTATTTGTACTGCAGCATCGTAGCATGTAGAGATGACAGTGATATGTGAGTAGCTTTGTATGTCATGCTCTCTGAAACAATTACAGCTACTGCAGCGTTCCTCAAGTTCTTCTGAAGTATCATAAATGATCCACACCTCTCCACTATTAACTGAACTTAAAGAAAGAAAAATCATTAGCACCGCTGATGAGCTGTTGACCTTACACTTGATCTCTGATGCAGACACAATGAAGAATAAAAAGCACTTAAAAGCTACACAGGCTAGTAAGCTGTCAACACATCCAAAGGAAAACAGCATCAAAGAAAAAAAAAAAAGCAACAGAGGAGGAGAGAGAAACCGTAAAAATCTGGCAGGGGCGGTGGAGCTGAAGGCAAAAAGCCATCACCCCCCCCCCCCTTTCACTCTGTGAGTCCTGCCAGCCCGCCTCCGCCACCTTCCTGAGAACTTATCCTCTGGTCAATCAAAGACCCATTCAACCTCGGAGTATAAGTTAATACCAGGTCTGACATGTCAACCACAGGTAAAGGACTGAGACGTGTCTTTTTGTGGCTGGTCAGCGGAGGGACCCCATAAAAAAAGGAAAAAAAAAAGAAAAACGCTGTTTATTCCATCAGAGAGTGGACATCATGCCCGCTGTTCTATTTAAGCTGTCAAGCATCACAGCCTCAAAACAGGCCCAGCTGGCTCCCTGCGAGCCTTTCACAGTAAGATTGATGAGGGGAAGCCTGGCAGAGTGAGGGCAATACAGGCGAGCCTTTGTGTTGTTCTGTATGTACACATCATTTTCTCTCATTCCACCGGAGGATCAGCAACAGCAGATTAAATGACAGAATGAATTTCCGTCAGACCATACATATCCGTTCAAGTGAATTTGTATAACCATTCAATGTAACCTGGAACTAATTATGCATCGCTGTGGTATTGGGAGGCTAAAACATAATTGATATCTTCATGCATTAAAATCATATTTTATCATAATGTCAGATAGGGAAGCTGTGTTTTTCCTCTATATTGTAAATTAGATTGGATATGAAAAGAAAATGCTTTTTAAAGTGGCGATAATTAAACATGCATATATATACGCTTAGCATTACTTTTCATAACAATGATAGAACTGACAGTGATGCTTATAAATACCAAAGCTTCCCCTCCACTAGCTTAACAAGATGCCACCAACCACCAGCACCACCGTATCCTTCCATTCTCAGCTGCTCAGTGACAGAAGATATGAAGGTTAAAACGGCCTTTTCTCAGTGAAAAAAAGAAATCAAATAGAAAATCATATTATTTCCTTCTTCATAAGGAAATATAGAGGTCTTGAATTATTTTAAGCTCCTTCTTTTCTTTTCATTCATTCATTTATTAGACAGTGATAGTGGAGAGATAACAGGAAATGAGGGAAAGAGAGATTGAATTCTAATCACGCAGATGTTGCAACGGCAATTTAACCCCTTAAGCAACGTTGGTGCCCCTTAGGCTCCTTCCAACACCTCATTTAAACTTTTTTTTAACGTTCCATCACATTTGAATCAATGCAGCGACACAGACTGTACAACAGCTGACACTTTGCTGGCATTTTACACACAGAACTGAACCTGAAACACCTCTTTACATACAAGTCTGTTACGTTCTGACTTCTTCATGTACTGTTTCAGTTGTGTGTTCAGAAGTGATGGCTAAATAAAGCGTGTATCTACCCTTTACATCTGAATATTATTTCTCCATTATGCAGAATAAGACATTTTATTTTGGTAGGCATGTTAATATATTACTAGTGGAATATATAACACGTATTATATGGTCAAAAATATAACATGTATTTTTCTATCCATAACTTTTATAATAATGACTTGTTTCCATCTACTTTGATTAGCCTCCAATTGAATGCTTGCAGTTCATTACAGCGTCCTGCAGACATGCTTATGAGTGGCACCAAGCTATTAATATGAGATAAATTGATATTCTGATGGGAATGAAGTATCCACTCACCATCAGACACACCAGTGTGTTCAGAATCACACAACAACAGACAGAAATATCCCGCATGGCTTCATTAATAGTCTCTCAGACTTTGGTGTCATACAGGCCTCGTTTTCAAATGAAGAAATCACTACTTTGAGTGTCAGTACTTATAATGTTAATTGAGCTGAAAACTATTCTGACAGGTCAACTGATGGATGAAGGGAAAAGTCTGATCCTTGACATTTATATTTGTGTTGTTTGCTTTTTTTGTTTTTTTAAGAGCAAGAAATCACTTCTCAACAAGATACCAAGATTTAAATGTGAGCTGGAGCTGAACTCTCCATTTTAATTGAGGCTTACTGACAAGATAAAAAAACAAGTATATTCATTACTGAGTTATGCTATTGAAGATCTCATGTTATGTTCTTTTCTATTTGCAAACATTTGTATGTTTTTATGATGCAGACTGAAATGGGCTGTTTCCTGAGTGGTGATTGCTCTGGCCAATCAGGAACCTAGAGAACAATATAATAGAGATAATACATACACAAAAACATAAACAGAGAGGGTTCATTCAATGTAATAAAAAAAGGTCAGTTGCAAGTGAATAATAGATATAATAATAATAATTATTATTATTATTAATATTTTGTTCTTGTACACAGAGTTAAGTGAACATTAACCCTTACACACTGTTTGGTTCAAATTTGATTCATTTTGACATTTGACAGCTGTAAAAACACCCTAAATGTATTTTACTTAATTTGATGACTTTTCCTAAAGTGGCCCAAAATGCACAAATATGAAAATATTTTAAAATGTTATGCTTTTGTATAGGTGCTACACATTTGTGTCTATTGAGGCTGTTCTGGATCAAATTTGACACATATCTATCGACATGATTTATTTTAATGATGCAGATTCCATAAAGTTCTTGTAATTTTCAGTTTCAATAAAATACATTAAAATCAGTATTGCTATGTTATATTTTGATATCTTAGGTAAAATAGGACATGAAAAAATGCTAAAGAAGTAGTATAAAACTTAAAATAATACACTCTCTCTGCTCTCTGAAACATGAATCAAGGTTTAATCACATTTATTGATCAGTCAGATCAACTATTGATGCTTTCTAAACACATCTGTGCTTCAACATTTGGTATAGAATGTGAACAGTATGTAAGGGTTAAATTAACATTATTTTTTACTACCTACAGTATACTGGAAAAGAATAACTATATTTGTTTTTATTGCATGTTAGACTATTATTACTTGAAATGAAATGATTACAGCAATGCTTTAGAAACATTTCCATTAATTTATCTCATTATGATTCAACCTGCCATACATCCAATACATGAGAGTTTTTTAGCTCTACAGTCAGTATCTGATGGGTCTCTGTCATGTTACATCTGTTGTTTGTTTGAAGTAAAGACTGACGTCATTAGCATGGACAGCAGTAGACATAACAGAAGAGAAAAAAAGCAAAGACTGCCTATAGAGACAATTATTAATGTAAGAAAGAGCTATAGAAAGCAGTTCAAACACAATAAAGACAAGGGACTAACTATTAAAAAAAAGATTCTACTCTAATTATAAGCACCACATGGCTATTTTTAACTGACATATAGATTATCACTCAAAGGTCTCGGTGTACATAATGTTCTGATAAATCACTGCAACAGATGGAAGCATTAAGACTTTGGAGTTGTAGTTGACATCTCACAGCTATTACTCAGTGTACAAGTGTGTCATGGCACACATGGTGTGAGTATGGAGATGGTCAACGCATTCTGTGGGGGGGAGACACACAGCAGGGGTGTGAAAAATTTGTCCTGATGGAGATTTTGCTCTTTAAAGTTTAAACTCATAAAGGTCAACAAGCTACTTCGGGTGTACTTTTATCAGAAGATGGAGTAAATAAGAATGTGACATATATGAGAAACAAGAGAGGAAGCTTTTTCTCCCCTCTCATTTAATATCACTTGCACCACTCCTGCTAATGCATTGTTTCTCCTTAAACAAACAATTGGAGGTGGGAGGACTGATGTGTGTGTGTGTGTGTGTGTGTGTGTGTGTGTGTGTGTGTGTGTGTGTGTGTGTGTGCGTGTGTGTGCGTATGTCTGTAATAACAGCTCACCACCTCATACCTAAACCAGCCTACACTTAGTGCCATTAGGCCTAACCTCTCAAGTTGACATATTGTTGTTTTGTTTTTTTTTGGTGTGTGTCTATTTTTTTCTCTGGTGTTAATCTCATTTATTTCTTTCACGGGGTAACTTGCTTTGGAATTGCTTTACAGGCACTCACATTTTCTCTGTAATGTGTGTTTTAAAGTGATAAGCTCAAAGACACTAGGAAAAAAACAGCATCAGCAGAGCATCTGTGAAAAGTGTAAATGGCTTGCATTTATATAGCACCTTCATCCAAAGCACTTTACAGCTTGCCTCTGATTCACACAAACAAACGCACATGAGCACACACACAGACACACACACACACATACCGAGGGCAGTGAGCTACCCATAAATGGGAGCAGTGAGGGGAATTTGGGGATCAGTGTCTTACACAGTGGAGGAGGGGATGAAACCAGCATCACTTCAATTAATCGACAACCCACTCCACCTGCAGAGACTCTGCTGTAAGTGCAATTACATAATTAACTAACTGCAGCTGGCACATGGAACTCCAAAAAAAATGTTAAAATTGTAGTGCGATGTTTGGGCGTATTGATCATTCCTTCTAGAAATCAAAGAGCCAACACTCTCTGTGCTGAGAAATATTGACCTGCAGCTTCTGTAAAACTTACACAGAGAGACATGTGATGTTGTTTTTTCTGCTCTCGTTGACTTCGCCAGCTTCCTTCCTGTTTGTTGTACATTTGTTCACAACTCCCACAACAGTGTCAGACAGCAATGACAACCTATTGGGGGGGGGGGGGGGGGGGCTTGCCGATTGGTCCAGGCCCCATGCTGAACCCTGGAAGTGGATGGCACACAAATGTCTCTGAGAGTGCATGTATGTATATGTATCATGCTTGTGGAAATATGATTTACACCATTGTGTCAGTGGAAGAAGTGACTGAATTTCAGGAGTTTGTGCAGAATGAGTTGAACACATCAGAAGTTGAACTCTTGAGTTGAAAGAAAACTACAAATATTCTTTAATACATAAACATAACTCTACAGCTTTTCCTTACCATTCCAGTCACTAATGCAAGCACAGAATCATCTAAACTTCTCTTTGTTAAAGCAGACTGTGTGACTGTATGACATTCTTCAGGCTGTGGATTTAAAAAACACAATTAAGGAGTTTGTGGTAAAGAAGATCAGAAGGAAGCACTTCTATTTTTAAAAGAGTGATGTTCTGGTGCTGCAGCTGTTCACACAGGATCACATGGCTGATGTAACCTAGCTTTGTCTCGACTTATTATTGATGTATTGTCTTATATTGATAAGCTTCATATTCTGTTTAATGATTAGAAGGGTGCATCATTTACTATATGTCGCTGTCCATTGACACAGGGTGCTGAACACATTGTGATGGGGGGATAGGGTGTGTGTGTGTGTGTGTGTGTGTGTGTGTGTGTGTTGTAATTATTTGACCTTCACATTCCATTGTATTAAAGAGAGAGTGGTTTGCAGCAGATCAGTGTTCAAAAAGCTGGATTATAGGACGTGCGTTAGTCAATATTTTACTTTGCACTGTGAAATAAATGATGTTGGATTCATGCCTGACTCTTCACTTTAAACAGTTTAAACCTAAAATAGCTCCTTGAAAACATTACATTTTACAAGATGGCCATGACATTGGAACATTGTGACAAGCCATTCTCATATATACACACACATGTGAGATCAGAAGATAACACAATTAAAACAAGTTTAAAGGCAAAGGACAAGATTTAAAAGAGCCCTCAGATCATCTGACAGTGGAATTCTTCTCATCACCTGTAAAAGAAATGAATGCTCAGAGGAAGATTCAAGGTTTGTATGCCTTCAACATCCTGCCTGATGATCTGAGATACAATATGCACCATTTAACACCTCACTGTTTTAATGTAGTTTATCATTCAGCAGTCCTATGAAGTACAATATATCCTGTTCATCTATTTTTTTAATTAGACATCACATAATATTAAATGACTATGCACATATATTCCATTTGTTTAATAAAAAACATTCATTATGTGCCATGATTTATATAACAGCATTGTAACTTTAGCTTAGCCACTAAGTGATATCATTTATGAGTTATTATAGTAATTATTTGAGTAAAGTCTTATATTACAACTTTACACTGTTGCTCAGATTGGGATGCGCTTTTATTTTATTTTAATTTTCTGAACACAACTTATAACCAAATACCTGCAAAACTGATGACTCATCTTTACTCAGTGTTTGCTAATTACTGCTAACACGCTAACACACTGAAACAAGATGGTTACATGGTAAACACAGGTTAGCTGGTTTAGCTTAAAACAGTGCTGTGCCTAATATAGCTTTTTCAAAGAGCTACTAACACAGTGGCACACTCTCAGTCTACATTAACACAGGCCATAAAAGCTGTAAAGTCTGTGTGAAATTAGGAATAAAAGCTTTAAAACCATCTGTGTGGCCTCACAGATACACTGTCAGCAGGCTACAAAGCCACATAATGTGTTTCATGCTATTTATTTTTTACTGGCAGATTTTTCAGACTAAAAAAAATGTCCATATCCTCCACTGCATCTTAAAATCATTACTTTTATAAGAACTTTTCTATACTTGTAAACCTTCTCTCTCCAGAATGTTCTGTGTCCATTCCTCCCCAAACAGACCTCTTATCTAATAACCAAGCATCCCACGCTTGTGAAGAGGCAGACAATATTGTAACATTTAGTCTGTAAAAGTTAGATTATTCTGTTGGCATGAGACCAAACCCTAATCCTGTAAATGTTCCTCTTTTTTTGACAAATGGCTGTACTTACAGAGCTGGCTTTTATATGATAAGGAGCAGAGTAGCCTTTAGAGATCAATCACGCATTTCACAATCACAATTTCAACACAGGAAATGCTGATAACCAAAAGCGCTAATCAAACTATAGCAAACCGCCCTATATTTTAACATTATGTAAATAGAAAATGTGCTTGGATGATGTTTGGACTAACAGGTGCACTAAATTGACTTTAACAGCATGAACTCACACCACAGTAGGCCAAAGTAACATAAGCACCATTACATGTGGTATATTGGACCATTGAGTCCCAATTGATTAAAGGGCTATGAACCATCTGCCACCTTTTGAAGGCTGTACAAAAAGATTGATGATGTTTATCATCTTTCTATAAAACACCAGAGGTGGCTTCAGAGCCAGCTCATAACTGGTCTGTAAATCGATATCTGTACGACAGACAAGGCAAAGCTGATGGAGGCATGATTTCAGTCCAGCATGCCTGTGCCTGTGTGTGTGTGTGTGTCTGTGTGTGTGTGTGTGTGTGTGTGTGTGTGTGTGTGTGTGTGTGTGTGTGTGTGTCTGTGTGTGTGTGTGTGTGTGTGTGCTAGTACTACGGTCTGAAATTGAAGCATCTGCTACCAAGCACACCCATTCCAAGTGTGGAAATGGGTTTCAAACAAACCAATAAGTTAGCTGAAAATGAACTAGCCCTGACTGCAGGAACATTGAAAATAAATAAATAAATATGGTGAAATTCACATATGGTTTGCACACACACCCGACGACTTAATTCCAGTCACAGGAGCTATCACAAACATACAGAACGGGCATAAATGTGAAGGCCTACTCCCTGCATGGTAAAGACTGGCAAACACACACCTGACTGTGTGAGTGCTTTCATCCTGAATTCATTTAGACTAATTCTAATCACTCGCAGAGCAGTTCTCACCTCATCATCACGCCATTTATCCCCATTAAATCTGCACCATTTCATGCAGATAAAGCCCTTTAATTTTACTCGCAGTGAATCATTGTTGATTACTTTAAACACTGCATTGCTTAGATAAGAGCCGAGCCACATACCATAAATCTTGCTCTTATCCGTCGCTCTTATCTCTTATTTATCACATCTGTATCTATCTTTATCTCCTTTTATCCTCGCTTTTCTTTTGTAAACTCCCACTAATGCACTAATTAATTGAATCTTCTGAGCAGCTACTAGTGTGTACCAAGTGTTAGAAAGTGAGTAAAGACAAAGGACAAAGCAACTCTTTACTAGCAGCCTTATTGCAAATGTTATCTAGATCCATGTTCTGATTACAAACTGTTTTGCAGACATGGAAACGTGTGTTTAATTAAAATACAGCATGATACCAAATATAGTGTATCAATTTAGGGTTGTTTGTCATTTGTTGGAGCTTGTATCTTGTTAAGGTGGAAAATTAAAGATTCAAACCATTGTGCTCAAGCCTCATTTTAAGTTCTAGGATTTTAAGTTTGCAATTTAGCTAGAAAGCAAGATTTGGTTAGTGCTAGTTAGAAATAAGTCGTATATCTCATTGGAAATGTGCAATGTTTTACTCTGTGATGCACTGACAAGTTTAGTGTTCCACATATTTCTTGTTAAGCAACTAGATTTTCCTGTGATTCCAAGCTAAGTATTTGTATTGTAATTCTCTTATTTCTACTTATTTTCTATTCAACTTCATCCCACTAAATGTGTTCCTGATTTCAGTGTTCAGAAACGAGCATTAAGAATCATCTACTGTGTCCATCAAACTCAACCTTTGTTTTTAAGATCAGACATCCTCATTGCTTATTAAGTCAAACACAGATTACTTTATTTCTTCACAGCTCTCTGATCAAGACTCTTCCTCCACTCTATCATGAATTGTATTCCTACTGTCACCAATTTCATTTCTGTAGGCTTCCTATCTGTCCAACATCTCAGGTACAGTTTGGTCATTGCCATCTCAATTTTTTTAATGTAGCGCCTGCAAATTGTAGGAAAGCTGTAAAAGGTTTGTTTCTATGGCTGCAATGTTATCCTTATGGATTATCTTAGTAAACAACCCACTGATCCTAATTTCAATTGTCTTTGTGCAGTTATACAGCATATATGTAAATCTGCTACAGTATTTTGTGAAATCTTTATCTCTCTTACATTGTTTATATGTATATAATCTATAGCATTTGTGTATGTGTGTAGACTAATTCAAATCTAAATCTAAAATCTATTCTTGATGTATTTTGGCAGGGCTAGAAGCTTAGAATGTGTTTGTTTGATCTGTTTTTTTCATTTATATTTCTTAATTAATTTTTGTTGTTGTCATAGTAGCTGTTGCTGCTGTTTCATGCTCTGTTTGTACTGTGGTTCATCATCTTACTTCATACACTTAATGTTTAATTTACAAGTGCAGATTATACTAAAATCTCACATTTCACAGTGCAAGCTTTAACATGAAGTGTGTGTGAGTGATTAGATCTTCTCTCAGACTGCTTTGCCTTTATGAAACTGACCCTTCCTCTGATGGGTGAAATCCATCCTTTTGATAAAGAGATTATGTATATGGCATCAGATTCTCTGCCTCTCAAACACAAAAAAAGTAATCTCTTGTAGCCTCCACTCCGAGCCCCACTTAGACTCAACATCTCAGTGAAGCAATCAATCAGAGTGAGCCAGGATTTGGATATGCATCCCACCAAGAACTACTGAGGCTACATCCTTTAAAAAAAAAACAGTGACCTTTCTGCAATCTGCAGATACAGACTGGAGTTAGGTACTGCGACATTAAAAGAATGTCACAGAGAGAATAATAAGTAAGTTAAGGTTTCTTCTTCTATGCTGCATTTATCTGTTCTGTCTGGAAATTTAATATAGAAAGAAAAAAGTCTCTATTTTTACATCTGTGGTTCAAAGACAAAGACATGATTACTTCCACTCATCTAACAACTCCATATAAAAGCTTTTTCCTTTTCTTTATTTCCCAGTGCAAGGTAAACACTGACATACAGAGCAGCACCATCAGAGGTTAGTCTCATGTTTGGAAAGAAAGAAAGAAAGCAACAACAACAAAAAAAAAACCCTGAAAAACATAACTGTGTGTACTTCCAGTCCCGAGACGAAACATCAAAGTTGGAGAAGTTCTGCAAACTTTCTACAAAAAGTACAATGTGGCTGTTTTCTAACTCTGGGCTGATAGCAGCAGCACCGATCCAAAGTGACACGGCTCATTTCACTCAAGACAAGTGTATGGATTTAGAGCAGTGCACCCAGTGTCCCAAAAAGTTTGAAAGTGCAACAGGAGAAGACAGACTAGGCCACTATCAAGGCTCAGGAAGGTGGCACTGCCCTTGTTCCCGAGCTAATTTTATCAGATGTACTACCATGGTCAGGAAGCATTCTATTTTATTTGCCGGGCAAATGTGCCACCTGTGAGGCAGACAAATGAGTGCAATGCACTTTGTGGGGAACGACATCATTGACTCGGTGCTCCCTCGCAGCTATAGATTTTCCTCCCAAGCAAGCTCCATATCCACCAGGGCACAAACAGAGCCTACACAATGATTATTTTAAGCAATTCTGCTCCCCGTTTAGGTATTTATCTATTGGGGGCACCTTGCCAGAGTATTTCATACATCAGAAAATTACCATACTATTTGTGTTTCCTTCTAAAATTGAGATGCTATCATTTATAACATCCAACAGTGCTCTATTTACCCTGTGTACACAGAAATATGTCTGAGCCAACTCTGCTTTCTCCCTGTGTGTGCATTCTTGGATTTTTTTTTTCTTTTTTTTGCAAGACAGGAACACCATCAGGTGAAGAAATAAAATCTCAGAAGCTACAGTGTGTAATATAAAGGCAGCACACAGAGCGGCTGGTGCTGGTAATGGTTCATGCTGACACACACAAGCAGGGGATGGTCACTTAAAAGTTCTGCCCTGTGGTAAAAGAAAAAATAAGAAAAAAGATGTTGGGCTGGTTGGTTATGAAGTTGCTCATTTCTGTTCTCCAGTTCAATAAAAGTAGAAACTGCTAACAGGAAAATCCAGTTTGTTTTCCACCAACATTCAGGTTCAGAACACATGGATCCATTCATAACCCCAATGCTGTTCTCAGGTTCATTTTGACCAGGTGTTAACAGATGTTATACTTTCATTTAAATGAAGCCTATTGACCATCATTTCCAAAACATATGTGTTAAACATGTGGTAGTAAATTGGTAGTAAATTAGAATGAAGTTGGCTTAAAAGGCTTAACACAGACTTGGGTGATAATTTATACATTATGCTTTATTTTTATTTAACCCTTTACAAAGCACTTACTGGACTTTTTAATTTTTGTTTTTAATTTTTATGTTGCAAATCAAGATCAATGAAGTTACCATATATGGTTCCTCACTGGTCTAGGGTAAAAGATTTTCCAAAAAGTCTCTAAATAAAACTCCACATGGTTCTACAGTACAACCTCACAGAGAGGCATGAGGAGACTATTGTAGATGATTACAGAAGTTATCAAATATAGTTATTTGCCTGATGAAGGGTTAACAGCTGGGGGGGGAAAAATGTACAAAATTAGAAATATGATTTTCCCTCCTCACAGACACAATGAGTAAATGAATTACTATCATATAACACCTGCAAAGATCCTGCACAGTGTGAGAAGAAAGACAGCAATGTATGAAAAAATATGGACATCTTTTCTGACCTTACCTCCATCACTGTATCATTTAGAGAAAAAGAAACATCTGTACCATACCAGAGTGGATGGAGTGGGATGTCTGTCCTACTTTCTGTAAACGTATAAATGAAAATGGCTTGTTTGCCATTTATGACCCTGGAAGACACTAGTTGCATGGTCGATGGAAACAACAGGACTGATGTGCCTTTGTATCTTTTTTTTAAGTTGAAGAATGAATCGAACTCACACTCTCCTATTAATGCAAAGCAACTTTTTTTTTTGCAACCCAACTTGTGAATTGATTGGACTAATCTATTAAGTGTAGTGTAATGATTCATCTAGTTTAGAAAACATCTCACACTAATAAACAGAGTCACAAAGCATGAAGCACATTATGCAGTACAAACATGGAAGGTAACCTTGTCTTGGCCTCACATCACTTGTACTTTGATAAAATGAGAAAGATGTTTACACAAACCTCTTAATGATTTTCTTCTGACACCAAGTATTTACCTCATCTCTAATTTTGTTTTACTTATCATAACAAATGCAGCATTTACACATAAATGTATCAGCAGCAAATGAATATAGGATTCCAGAATTACAGAAAAAATGTTCTGACTCAGCAGATGAACAGCATGTGATAGCTGAAAAATGCTTTACAATGATAATGTTAGGTAGCATATGGGCTGTTTCAAAATAAAACACTTGATTCTCCATGAGATGTTGAGCCTGACCTGCATGCCAGCAGCGTTTTATAATGGTTTCAAGAGTCAAATTAGAAGCAATTACTAAGGGAAATTACCAATTTTCTATTCAACCTGTGTGTAAAGAACTGTGAACCTTTCACCAGTGAAGCACCATAAGAGGCTTTTATTTTGTTTGTTTGTTTTTTGTTTTTTTGGCATTCATTGTAGCTTGTGGAATGAATGAGTCAAAGGTAAATTGGAGAAGTTGAACTCTTAAACACTTCAACAATAATGTGACATCATGTTTATGAAGACTGCACATGAAATGAATTTATGTAAGTTTTCACCTTGCTGAAGATCCAAACTGTGATGTAGATATTTTTAATTAAAAATCTCAAACATTCATTGATTTCAACTTCACAAATGTAAGAATATTTTATCATACATAATAGTAAACTGAACATTATTGAGTTTTGAGCTGTTGAACCAACAAAATATGATATTTAAAGTCATATGGGAAATGATCACATGCATTTTTCAGTGTCTTCTGACATTTTGCAGAAAAGGTGATGCATTGATTAATTGAGAAAATAATTAGCAGATTAATCAATAATGAAAATAACACTACTTTTTTTTTCTTTTCATTATTATTTCTGTTTGTATGTATATGTGTGTATGTATATGTGTGTATATCTTTGTTTTCCTTTTTCCTTTATCATGTTGTAATGTTATATGTTGTATCTAATGTGCACTTTAATGCTTATGGTTGACTGCAGCTAGTGGGGATCCTTATACAAGTAAAGTAAAGTAAACGGTTATGTTCTCCACTCTATCTCATATTATTTCATATACTGTAAGCAAAAACTGCATATTGCTGTGTATTGAAGCTGTGCCTTTGTATGACAGTGTGCACTAACCACTTCCCAGTCCTGTAATTAAACCTTTATGGCCATGATAACGTTAACCCCTGCAGGGGTGCTATAACTATTTGACAGCCATACATTTAGTGCAGTGTCAAAGGGGTCAATGTCAACAGTCTGCTTCATGGTTCTCATTATACTCAATGCCAAGTAAGGGACACTGGACAATGTCTAAAACCTCAATATTAATCCTATGAAGCCTGGTATTGAGATTCATTCAGAAGTAATGCTGCTGTATTTCTGCAAGATTGAAGAGACCATTGAGCCGGCGCTGCAGAAATATCCTACTTTCATTTGAATGTTTAACACAACGCTGTCTGAGATAAGTGGGCCATGCGTCATAATTATCCCCTTCCCGGTGAGTATACTATTAGAGGCGTATGCATTGGTTTTTCTCCTGAAAGGAACAAATAATAATGATAGAATAATGATATTGAAGTTCAATGCTTAATTTTATTCTGTCTTTCCAAAAAGGTCTGGAGGCCCATTAAGTTCTTGGCGGATTCTGCCTATTTTCTCAGATGAAAAAGCTAGGTTAAAAGTGGGGGCTTGCTTCGTGGTTTTTTCCTTAAATATTTGTGTCATTGCCAATGTGTTTGTTTGATTTAGCTCCTCTGCTTTATACATGTACAGAACGGCTGTTTCCTCAAGTGATGTGACAGATGGAAATTGCTAATTACTGCACTTTTATCAGCGTTTCTTTACTGCCGGAGTTCAATAAACCACCAGAGGCTTTCTGAGCAGAACCTGCAAACACATGAAATATATAGAGTGCTCATATACAGGTAAACTCAGCTGATGACATTACATGACTAACAATGGTGACATTACACTATGGAGACACAGCATGTCAATATTGGGTAGATACTTAACTTATTACTTAACTTATTAACCCTTACATACTGCTCATATTCTGACTCATAATTAGTCTCTACACCAATTCACAATCATAAATTACCCATTGATACATGTTTGATTAATCTCATGAATACATATTTGAATGCTGATTTTCTAATTTTTTTCATAAACACATACCAAACTTTGCATATAAAAAATGTGTATCAGCTGCACAAAAATTTAAAAAATCATGTTTTATTTCCATTTCTGTATAGTATAGTAAAGACACGTTTCACAGTGGATTTTTTTTACAGTTCTCGAATGTAAAAATTGGTCAAATTTGACCCTGAACAGTATATAAGGGTTAATGATCCCCTGCATTATATCATTAATGAAAGAAAAGGCGAGAGAAAGTATTTGCAAGCTTTACAGACTGATGTTCTTGTGTGTAAACAGGAACTCACAGACAGGATCACACTGGCAGCCAACAGTATTGATTGGGTGACTACAAAGCGCTATTGGGTTTTGAATGTGGGAAAAGCAGCAAAGATGTTTTTTTTGCAAAGCGCGCCACGGCTTTCAGATTGATTGCTGTCGGTGCATTCATGTGCTCGCAGGACGGTCGAAAAAAAAGCCCCCGATCTACAACCCCAATAATAGACCGTACGCTGCTCACTGTGATGATGTTGATTTTCATACTGTACTATACTGTACAACATCTGCTTCAACTTTTATTCACTTGTGTTGTTCTGTGGATGAAGGTGCAGTAGAATAAAATAAAATGACTCCTAAAAACAACTTTAAGACTGAGAATCACCTCTCCATCACCTCTGAAAACATCTCAGTTGATGACAGACAGGAGCTAATTAGATATAGACAGTTATTATCACACATATGCACTCACACCATATGTAAATAAATGCACATGAAAAATGAATGAGGATGCGGTGCAAAGTGTAAGCTGTGAAGCGATTATCTGCACCCAAGCTCGAGATTTATTAGACCCGAGTAAACGCCGGTGTGACCTTTTTGAGTTGGCCCAACCTCAGGTCTAAATCAAATTTGGAAGGCAGGTTAAAATTGTGCCTGGAAATAAAAGGACATCAGTTTGATCCTCTGGCTGTTCGACAAGCCCGAGGACAAGTCGAGAGATGCGCCGACACACAAAAAAAACAACAGGAAGGATTCTGGAATTAGATCGAAGATTGAACTTAAACTAATCATTGCTCTGGAGAAGCTGTTAATTTCTGGTTGGAAGCCACTTGGCAAAAGTAAATCATTTCAGGAGGCTACCCCTATAATTGTCTGGCCTGCAGTGTGATATTTTCCCCATATCCAATATTATTTGCCCCTGTGCACTTCCACACCTGTCAATTACAATTTGAAAAGAACATTTCCTTCAAATTGGACTCTGATTAAGTTGCTGTGGATCATCTGTCACCTGCCACACCTATTCAAATCCTCTTTTTCCTATTTATTAGGTGATTGGAAAACTCATTTGGAATAAACTGAGATATTGGCATGGCTCAGTCGGTGCATTCAATGGGTCCGAAATTGTCCTAATAGAGGAATCTGCTGGGACTATGTTTCCTCCTTGCACTTCTTGTTTTCTTCTGTTGAGTTTTTTGGTCAGTGATGCTGACATTGACCCTGGCTCACCCTCCATTTGGTAGAGGTGTTATATTTCTGCTTGTTTCTGTGTCGAGTTTTTTGTTAGATGCTCTTTTTTTTTGACAGAATCACTGAGCTGCCCTCCACATGCCCTCCAGATCCTTCATCTTAGTGAGGTTGTCAAATGACCCTTTAATCGGTTCTGAGGGTGTATCTGGTATCTTGTTTTTGGGGTTAGATGCAGCCTTAAAGAACCCTCTGAGAAGCAGCAACCAGGTATGTTTAGAGGCTTTGTTAAAAAAAACCCTGCTGGGAAGGTGAGAAAGATAACCCAACCTCAGTTCCAAGAGTGCACAATCCAGGTGTTGTATACCAAGCAATTAAAATCTCCAGTGTGTCTATCAATAGAGACAAGATTCCATCAGGAGCAACCTTGGACATCATCTACAAGGAGGTTGACCCCTCCCTCCCCAAAGTCGTGAGACAACTCATTTAAAGAGGTGATGTGAGTCATACTGTTAAAACCTGCTGCTCAAACTACTAATTAAAAACGATACACAAAGAAAAGTTATAAATGATCAAGTTTGCATTAAAAGATTCCACCTGTTTCCTATTACCTTGTGTGTGTATATAGTCTGTGTTTCCCTTTGTCCTGTGCCAGTTTGTCTTTTCTTGTCATCAGAGAACCACGCCAGCCACGTTATCCCAAGTCTGTTTTTTGAATTTTGGGTTTTGTTTGCCGTAGTCTTGCTTAACATTATTTTGATACTTTGTCTTTGTGCTGTTTCTTTGTTGGTTTTCTCAAAAGAGTGATTTTTGGTTCTACAGTTGTTCCTCTCTGTGAGTGATTTTTAGGACGCACTCACACTAGGGCCAGTTGTTCCGTACCCTGCTGTAGCAGTCCCCCCTCCCCTGTCCCCCGCTGGCCCGCACTCACATTAGCTCAAACCCAAGTGTACTCAAGCACGGTTGCCTCTGACACATACGTTGTGCAAAAACATATAAACAGTTTACTTTCATAAAACATGCACAGTGTGTGTTCGTGTGCTGTGTGCCGGTAAAACACAACACAGCTGATCAGTTAACACAACGCACTATGATTAAAAAGTGCAAGCTTGTTCTTCTGAGTCATGCCTGTGTAGTATGCAGTACTACAGATACTTGTGTAAAAAAGACTGTAGTAAAAGCAGACGTACTGATTCAACTCTTTACTCCAGTAAAAGTAAAACTTAGTTTAATGACTTAGAAGTTGCCAAATGACTTACTTTAACAAATGTCGTTAGTTTATATAATGCAGATTAGTAAAATATTACTTTTATGAGGGTCACAGTCACAGACTGTATAAACTTAGCATTTCATCGGATTGGGAACCCATATATGAATAATGTCTCCTTGTTGCATTTAAATCGTTGATTTCCTGGGTTGAACAGGATTTAAAATGTCTTAATTTCGGGAAAAATATTAATCCCTAGTGCGCATGTGTGACCAAGTGTAGCGTACTCAAGCACACCTCTTCCAACCGTACCATGCCAGGGAAGTGTACCGTACTCATGCACGGTACACTTGCACTCACACTAGCCAAATAATCTGGATTTTAGGGGGCAAACATGCTTGGGCACGGTACGATTGCCTAGTGTGAGTGTGCCCTTATTTGTGTACTTTGAATATATATTCCTCTGTAAGAATGACTTTTCTTTACTACTTTGTTATTAAAATATTGTTCATTTGTACTTTGTCTCAGAGTCATGCATTTGGGTTCAAGTCTTAGTTCAGTTGTGACAAAAGTCCTTGAAAATACTGTCAGAACTACTATAGACAGTTAGTCATTAGATTTTTTGGAGGGTACCAGCACCTTCAGAAAGGCATTTGTTGCTTTGGCTTCTTTGGATTTCATGTCCAAGAACAAGCTTTGTGTACATGAGGGAGTTTTATCTGATTGTATGCTCAGAGGCTTTTGTAAATATGGACCAGATGTGTGCAAGCAGAACAAATATGACACTATAAACCCTGCACACGTCAGGAAAGCGTATATAGAGGAGAGATTTATTTGATTCTGTTTATTTATTTCTTCTTTTGCTTTAGACGTGGCGCCTGCTGGAGGCAATTTGCATCATAATTTGTAGCCCTTAATCTCAACAGCCTAACTCTGTCAAAATAGAAAGCACTGAGCGCATACACACACACACACACACACACACACTGGAAATAATCAGATCCTACCCTTTACTAAGATGTCAAAGGTAAGCATCAGGAAAAAACGTACTCCTTAAGGAACTGTGATCTTGCTCCATAATCATGAATTTTTTTAACTTTTTTTTTGTCCAGGAAGTTTTTTAAAACATCAATGCCTGTGTTTAAACCTGCAGTGTTGAGAAGCAAACACAGCATGAATCCTTGGAACAGATTTACTATTATGTAAAAAAAAAAAAAGGACCAAAATGGTCATGGTAGTGACAGTGTTTTCTGTGTTTTCTCCCTTCATTAGTGTTTTCTCCCTTCATTTCTTTCTTGTGGGTGTTTCTGTTTTTTGTCTCTCTGTCCCTGTGTTTGTCTGGAGCTGTGCAGAGGTGGAGTCTTCCTGCACCATTCACCTGCACACCTGCTGTTCATCAACTCATCAACTCTCTGTTTAAAGTTGAGTCCTTCTCTGCAGTTGTCACCAGATCTTCCACTCTTGGGCTGTGTTTGAAACCGCATGCTACATACTGCTATAGGCTACTGCTATACTGCTATACTTCATACTTCATACTTCCATTCTACCAGATAGTAAGCAGACTGTTTACACTGTAGTAAACTACATGATAACCCACAATGCATTTAGTTCCTACCCGAGCTGAAATCATCAGGCTGAAGCTGATTTCATTTTAGCTCTAACTCTGTAAATATAAAACTTTATACACATTTCTAACCTCTTTAGGAAGAAAGTAAAGTAGTCCTTTAGATCCACAATGTGACGCTAATATGTCCAAATAACATCTGTTTAAAGTTTTGTTCCTGTGAAATCAGAGCCAATCAAGTTAGCTGTAGCGAGTAACGCACTTCCTGTCATTTTCACAAAAATAAAACACACATTGCTAAGAAAACCATAACGATAGAATTGGTGCTTTTATTTTGAAAACAGGAAGTGAACATACCTTCACTGTAGCTAACTTGAAACCACCAAGGTGGTGATCTGTGATGTTTGTATTTTGGGTTTTTTCAGATGTTGCGTTGCATCTTGGGTAATGTGAGTGTGAGTAGTCAGCTCTTGATGCATACTCTGCATTTCTGGAGAATCTAGTAAACCATCCAGGAACTTCTCACATACTCTAAATGACATACTACGCAGTTGAAACACACTACATACTTCAAATGATGTCACATTTAGTACGAGTAGTAGGAAAGTATGCGGTTTCGAACAGTCCCATGGACTCTCGTCTTTCCTTTGTCATTTCCTGTTTCCGTCACCTTGTTGTATCCAGAACTCCACCCTGAACACCTCTTACCTTCCTGTGTTTGATAGCACCACAGACTCCCCCTCCTTGGACCCTGGAACCCTCTCTTATCCACTACCCACTTTGTTAAACTCTCGCTTAAACTAACTATTTCTTGGCACCTAGACTTGCTAGTAAAATAAATACCACTTGATATTCTCTCTGACTGATTTCTAAGTTGGCGTGTCTGCATTGCTCAAGTATTGTGACAAGACAACTGGACATCAGCCTGACTGAAACCAGATTGATCCTTGCTGTCTGTTACAGAACAATTACAATCAGTAAAACAATCAGAGTGATACAAATCTGTACTGTTTGTTCTAGAGCATCAATAACATCTAACAAATAATATTACTAAAGTTAAGAATGTCCCATAATTCTTATACAGAACCCTGGAAATCTCCTCTATGCATTGACCTGTGGGTATTTGAGCTGTACTAAAAACAAAGGACCTAAACTGACTTAATGTGTATGTATGTAAGTATTTTACTGTACTCACTCACATACATGATAGCTTAACTCCTCAATAAAAAAATCTATGGCATGTCATGGTGACACATACAGTGATTATGTTTTTAGACTATTACTGAAGGTAATTACAAACCAGAGAACAAAGAACAAGAAAAAACAAAAACTGGCAGCTATAATCCTATAGAAGGCATTCAATAAGTGTATAATACCTGAGAAAGAAAGTCTTTTTCCTGAGATTTTATTAAATACATTTTTTTTCTATAAGTTTGATCAATGTAACCTTTCTGCTTTTATCACAGCAGGGTGAAAAGTGTATTTTTTTATAGCGTGTCATTAACCCTCTAGTTCATATTTCCTAGCACTTTTTTACAGTGATCATTACAGTCTATATCTTCCTTATGGCTCACTGCACTTCAAGCCAACCATTAGGCTTGGTCTGAGTGCCAAGACAGCAAGTGTGAACAGTAAAGGTTATAAAATAGTCTACATATAGATATTAATTACAACCTGTCAGACTCATAGGCTTATTATGTAGACCTGATTATTGTTCTCCCACACGCTGAAAAACTATGAGAGGTTAGTCACCTCCAGATGCATCAGGATTTGATGGTAGGCAGGTGGGAAAATAACAAGGAGGATAACAACCAGGAGAACCAGCACCATGCAGAGCTGGACTATAATATGGTTTGCCAATCTTCAGATTATTTTTTTTTCTTATAGTAAAATTGTAATTTTAATATATTTCGTTAGACGTTCTTTCAAATATAGGAAACACAATTTGTTTGGAGAACTTCTTGATGAGCTTTATTTTATCTGTTACAAAAGACTTGTAACATGAAAACCATCACTGAGCCAATCATCGAAAACCATGTTCAGGCAACAAAGGACAGTCAGTAAATTCTTTAAAGTTATATTTAAAAAAAAAAAAAAAGCTAATATCAGACATCTTCCTGTAAAAGCATTCTTGTTCAGTTTCACAGCAAGTGATGAAACTGCTTATTACTGGCACCTACTCTAGTAGGGAATCAAATACCTCAATAAATGTATTCTGTAAAGTCTAGTTCTGACTGATTCTCTACAAAGACTCTGATTTCCCTCTACAAAGAAACCCACAGACAGGAATCAAAATATGTGGGTCAAACTCAACACTGACCTCCTCAATTATACATCATCTTCTCCGTTGAGTAGTGTGGAACTGGTACTTCAGCTGCTCTCAGATACAACACTCTCTGTGAATAGAGTGAATGTACTGTGTGGCAGTGCTGCACAGTAGAGAAACACATTGGTTTGTAATAACTGCATTCCATTATAGTGTACATGTTCTGATGTGCACTGTATGCTAGAACTCAGTCTTCTAATACTATAATAACACAATAATGGACAGTCACTACAGCAAGTGAACACATTTAAAGAGTTATTAAAGGCTGGTGAATATTGCACACACACTTATTAAATTGGTAGTGCAAAGCTGACCTCTACCCATTTGACATTTGATGATATTATATAGCAGATTTTGTATGTAACCTGACCTGCTGTAAGTGGTTCTGATACTAACTCATCACTTCCTGCTCATACTGATTGATAAAGACAAAAAATAAAATCTGTAAAAAAAAAAAAAGAGGAAATTACAAGCTTGGGGTAAATTCACAATTTCAATCGATTTTCGTTTGCTTGAATTGAAACATCATCATTAACAAAACAGCTGAGTAAAAATAGTAAAATACCTGCACCACCTGCAAGGCTGTCATCATTGCACAAAATGCACATCAATACCAGATGCTTCAACTAAGCAGAGTACTGGCATCCAGTTTAATAATCAGTTCCGGCACCAACAGAGCGGAAAAATCTGCTCACTAATTCACCTGCTGCTGTTTGTGTTTCTTCACCAAACCTCAACCTGATATCTGCAGACTGCTGCTAGCTAGCATCAGCCCAGAGAGACAGACTGAAGTGAGTAGAGTAGAATCTGGAAGCTGTCCAGTTGACTTCCAGCGCTTCAACTGTGCAACCAGAGGACAGACATCAACAAACACAAACTCAAAGCACAGATCAGTGTGCAGAGTTTGTCCCTCTTGTAGATGTGACTATTAAATTCACTATTCTAGAGACAGTGGGACACATGTGACTGTAACGTCTCCACTGTCCTGTAAACTGTGGCAGGTGTGCATCATTTTGTAAGAACTCAATTTTCATGATTTAGACTTTTGACACATTAGGGTTAGAGTTATGAAAAGATGAACTAATGTTATGAACTTAAAGTTATATTTGACACATTGCATGTACTACATTGATTTTCTAACATGTTTAACAAATCTTGATAAAAGAGTGTCTGAAAAGAAAGACTACCTCATTAGTAAAACTATTAGACCACCTCCAGTTGCCTGTTAATGTAATATATGATTTTATTGCTTTATCTGATTATCTGTGTAGTAGATTAACTGGCTTTATTATAGTGTGAACCCATCTGGGAAAAATACTTTAAAAAAAGTTAATTCATTATAGAGCAGTTAAAAAAGTATTAGCTGGCTCATGGAATGATATCACTGATACAGCAACAGTATGGTTGTTCAGTATCAATACATTGCATTAGAATTCGCTGTAAGACTGTGGAACAACATCCCAGTGAGCCAGTCAAAAGAAGTTGTTTTTTTTAACACAGAGGATGGTGAGTACCCAGGGAAAGGTCATAGCTTTTACCATTATGGGATAATATTCTTCAAAAATAAAGACAGAGAAAGAAAGAAAAGAAAACAGGTCTGGTTCAGTCGGAGCATTTCTGATACACAAGAAATGCCTTCTGCTAAATCACCTTTATTGATTTTCCAAAGTTAAATAGTGTATGTCAAGAATGTTTTACAATAGTTTTTTGGGGCTTTTTGTGCTGTTAGGCTTCCATTTATTGTATAAGCAATAGCTCTAGAGAGTTTTCTCTGGGTGACAAGGTGGTGGTAACAGCAGAGGTTAGAAAAGTGGCTTTATAAGTAGACAGTTGCACACTGACTGGTAAAGCTCTACAGGATGGTGTATGGGGATCACTCAGCAGCTGACATTTAAACAGTTAAGTTGTTTACAAGTAAGACTTTTTATAATTAAGGTGGAATGTTGCAGAGCAGTCATGGCACAATTTTGAAGACCGACAACAGAACTGATCCACCACAACACACACATCTCATTAAAATACTTGACATATCGTCCAACGACTTGATGTCTGGCAAAAGCTCATGCAAAAGCTGCTTTACACTCCGCCCCAAACAAACCACCCTCAATACAACCTTGACCAAGTAAGTGAACTCCCGACTGCGCCGCTGGAGCTGCTCGGTGGCCAGCAGTAGAAGATTGCTGCTTCACAGAGCAGCTCCCCAGAGTGAATGTGTTTGACTGTGTGAATGTGAAGCGGGGGTGATATAAAAGTTGTTGTGCAGTTGGAAAATTGAAAGCATTCTCTGTTGCTTTTTTTTTCTTTGGATAAGGATGAAAACATACCAGACTAAGCTGCCGGTCCTTTGGTATCTGACTTCTGAAAATTGATGGTATTCACAAGTATTGATCGAAGTGGCTATGAATACATTTTTTCCATTTATCTGCTAGATATTCTAGTTTTGCTAAAA
The DNA here is from genome assembly GCF_027409825.1 of Scomber japonicus. NCBI lineage: Eukaryota > Metazoa > Chordata > Actinopteri > Scombriformes > Scombridae > Scomber > Scomber japonicus. The sequence goes on along the minus strand of NC_070590.1, from coordinate 28,299,680 downwards.
AAAAATAACATAACACAAATACAATAAATGAAGCTAAAGCAATATGAAGAATTGAAGCCTTGTTCACTTAGAATATTTCATATTTCATAATTGCACAAATTCAGGACATGAACATGATTCCCAAATGTGATTAACAGTGGGGAAAAAAGGGGAGGGGGAGATCAATTCATTACAACTGGTGGTTTCAGACACTTATTTGTCTAATGTGGTATGACATTCTTCCCAGATGACTCCTAGTCAGTTTTATCCATATTAATGAGCGCCATCAGCTGGCAGACTGAGACGAATTCCCTCTTTCCTTCCATGTCCTCAGACAGTGAAATCCAGTTGCAATAATAAATCAAGGGCACTTATCGATTCCGACGTGCCCAAATCAGCCACACCAAAACTATATGCATGGAAATGTGATATCAATCAGAAAGGCAGGGAGCATGGAGCAAAAGTTGCGCTGGGGATGATGTATTCCCAAGATGGATGCCATCGCTTTGCGGCCTGTCGCCTCCTTTAAATGATTTTTGAAGCTGTTTTCGGGCTTCTACGTATAATAAGACATCCATCAGTCTCTGAATTGAAAGACCAATCAAAAAGCTTTTAACAAGTTTCATGCCACGAAACTGGAAACTAACCTGTCTCGCTTCCATTACGCCTGTCAATAAATCTAAAGAGTCATTTTCGTTCAGTTTTCAATGGTTGCCTCTTAATATGAAGGCAGATGGAGGGGGTTAGGATTAGGGGTGGGGGGGTACAGCAAATGGTCTCGCATAGCAATAAACAAGTTGCTAATCTGAACATAATCACTGTAATGTACTGCCTGGTGTATGGTAGACATGTTCATAGGAAGGTTTTAACACTACCAAGTCTCATTTAACAGCCATATTTACTACATTCTGCTGCTAATTGACTACAGTAGCTGCTCGGTTTATGCTGAAATCGGTCCGTCAGGATTAGTTAGGTCTCATCCCCGGCGCTGCCCTCTCTGAACAGTCTGAACACAATAAAAAAGAACAAAATTATTACGTCAACCCCCATCCTTGATTCTAAGTATAGCTCAGCTGCACTATCCTTGAGGCGGCATTGGCCAGGGAACAGAATCAATGGGAGGCACTTTTCTCTGCCATATTCCTCCATTAGGGGGATCTGTTTGGTTAGAGGACCGGAGGCTGGGATCCAGGACCCAAGGAGAGGTGGGGAGAATTAGGAATGATTTGCCTGGTCACAGGAGGCCAGTACTTTGTGTTGACAGATGGTCGGAGACGTCTCATTTCTGAAATGAGGGAGATCTCGAGCGGAACAGACAAAGAGCTTCGAATACCAGATTTCAAGTGTGACTTTAATACCCACCAACAGTGCATGAAGTCATATGTCTGTACTTAAATGTTAAAAGCCTGCAGTGATGTAAGTTCTGCTCTAGCACTGCCAAGGTTCTGCAACAAGTAACAGTGTCCTAAATTGTGGGGAAAAAATACTCTAGTGACTCCAGATAGCAGTTATTTTCTGTATTTTGGTTTCCATTTGAGCCACCACTCTCATGTACCCCTGACAACTGTGACCTAAAAATTTCTAGATTTCTAGTTGCTGCAGTCTGTTTCTTGGAACTTAAAGCACATGCTCTCTCATGGTAGCATGCTAAGAGAAGCTGCTCACACCAAAATGTACAATCTTTTCTACAAGTTCCATGAGCACCTCTGGAAAGAATGGCCTACTTTCTATTTGTCACATTGTTGAAGGAGAAGGAACTGCGACTGTTAATCAACCAATAACAGCCATTAGTATGAGAAACAAGAGCTCACAAGCTCTGTAATGTCCTTTCATAATCACTGTGACATATTAAACATAACCATTTGTGCTAGGGATGTCGCTAATTAAGCCATGTTATTCATTAATTAAGACATCTCAAAACACTTATCTTGCTATAACACATGGGAAATAGTCAAATTAGCATTTAATTTCACTACCTTAAGGAGGTAAAAAGCTGAATAGAATCCCATTTTACTCATTATTTTTGGAAAAACACACAGCTTGGTGCTCCAAAGTGTGTCCAGATCGTCTCTACAGGGGGGAGGATGCACATGCAGTCAACCAGACTCCACTATCACGACATATGAACACATTTAGACGTGTTGCAATTTCACATTTAACAATTTAAAATAGCTATAGTTTGATTATAGAAACCTTCAGAGATTTAAGTCAATGCATCATAACTCTTGATCCAGGAATTGCAATATCAACTCAATGTTGTCCCTGCAGTTGCTAAGTACTCATTTGTGCTATGAGTATGTGTTATGTACACTTTATTAGGTAGGACTACATCTGTACAATCTAATCCAATACAACAGCTCTACTATAAATTCTACATTTATGAAGTTTATATATTTTCAGTTACTGTTGACATTGTGAGGAAGGTGATAATTCTTTATGTTTATTATTGAGTCATGGTGGTTTATTATGGTGCATTATATTGAATGGTGTTCCTAATATTTTGTCCACTCCATTAACATACATAAGGGGGGGGCAAAATATTACTAACATCAGTCAATATAATGCACCTTAATACAACACCATCACTTAGTACGATCAATATTAGACACACACTTTTTGACTATGTTAACAAAAACTAAAAGTGTATAATTTAATTTAAAGCAGAGCTGTTGTATGTAATATATATATGTAGTATACATGTATGTATATAAAGGCTATATAGTTGATATAAAACTTTAGGGTTACTTTTTGTCCATGCAAATATTGCTTTTGTGGTTATTTAGACTAAAATATACCTGAAACCTACAAAACTAAACACCTTATACATAACCTTATTCTGTATGATATAAAGTCTGTGCAGCTTATCTGTCATTCTCAAATACTCCTGCTTCTTTTTCATGATATTAGACTTTGTTGCCTATTGTTCCTCTAGATGTCTAGTTTAAGCAAGTAGAAAAAAACACATTAAAGTTGAATCACCCTCAGAATCTGAGTCTTGCTTGTTCTTGTACCAAAACACAAACAGACATCCATCAACAACATAAAAAAATAGATGTGCTGCAGTTTGTAAGAGACAAAGAAATTTAAGAAAAACATTACATTATGATGAGCGGAGAGGATTGTAAGGAATTTGTATTATATTGTATTGAATTTCAGCTTAATTGTTCTGCTTCTGTGCTGAAACCAGATCATTATAAAATAACAGCTTCTCATTCAGGATGCACCACGCTATTTTACACTGCTTTATTTTATTATTATTATCCGCTACAAGACACTGATGTTGATTTCAGTCATAAAAATCAAACCAGAGTAAATCAAACTGCAATCATCTCCACAATGAAGTGAGGTTTCCGGATTTGGGACGAACACACTGCTTTCTACTAGTACTTTCTGCCAATACAGAGTAAATGCTGCGTTGTGTGTGTGTGTGTGTGTGTGTGTGTGTGTGTGTGTGTGTGTGTGTAGAGGTGGATGAGTAAGATGGGAATGTGGTAAAATGAGTAAGGAGAAAAGTAGGTAGGAGAAGTGAAAGTAGTAGAGCGTAAATTGCCTGGTAGAATGTGGCATGAATGGAATGTGCCACTGATGAGTATTAATGATATCAGAAAAGTGCAGCCAAACATGCACAGCGAGGGGACAGCAAAGTCAGGCTGTAATGGATGCTGCTGGCTCTCAGAAGTAGAGGATCTGGTTGGACTGCAGCACGGCGAATAGGTTTCTGGATATTAAAAATTAATGACTATCTCAGTGATTTACGACAACACAAAGATGTTGAAACCCGGGCCTGTGTAAGATGGATGTCTGGGGAATGCTGGAGGAAGACCGATGCAAGACTCCTAGACTACTGGAGAGCAGGACACGGGGAATCCAAACCTCTGTCCTCAGGTGTATCAAATGGGTGTAGCTGATGGAGCGAGCCACATTAACGTTTCGGTATTATTGAGATTCCTAAATCATTGGAACACACAGCGATCATTAGGCTGGACAGAGCTGAAGGGACTCTTTTTCACAAAGTTTGAACTCAGTGACTTCACTGTGTTACATTACACTCGTTCAATCTTCTAGCACATTGAACTACTGCACTTGAAGCTGGTGATAGAAAAAGGCTTTCCACTTGCACTTTAGCTTTTGCTGAATACACTAGTGTGTGGTACTTCCACAGTCTGTAGACATCAGTGGTAAAAAAAAAAATAGACTAGAATTTGGTGGCGCTGACACTTTTTTTTTTTCGCTGCTATTTTTAAGAATAATATATAAGTTTGTGGTGTTAGAAATGAAATATATTGACAGTGATGAAGCAGGCAGTTTTCTGTCCAACTACTTCTGAGACTAAAAAGACCAGACCTAGCAGTTGCTGCACTGAATGAAAAAACAAGAGGTGTTGAAGCTATAATAAATAAATAAATGGGGCTATGTAAAACATGTGATGGTGGGCTGTGCTGGCATTCCTGAAAACTTTCAAGGCCCTTTTGATTATGAATAAAATCGTATTTTCTTTTAACACAGGAGTACCAAGCTTTTGGGGTATGTTTGGATAACGGTCTTCTTTAACCCTTACATAATATTCAGTGTCAGATTTGACCCATTTTTACATTTGAGAGCTGTAAAAACACCATTCACACATTTCTTTTAGCTGGACTTTTCCTCATGTGACCCACAGTAAACAAACATAGAAATATACATTTTTGTGTAGTTGATACACATTTTTATGAATGCAAATATACAAATTTGACCTGTGATTATTAAAAAATCAACAATCCAACATATTGTATTGTTCACATTCTATGAAATGTTCTCCTGGACCATAATATAGTGATTGTGTGTCTCTTTTCCATAAATAAATAGAATCCATTCTTTTCACTCTTGGGCAGTTTCATTAAGGATTAATCAAATGTTTATTAATGACTGATTTGGGAATTTATGAATGTGAATTGGTGTAGAGACTAATTATGAGTCAAATGATAACATTACTAAAAATCTATGACAAATTAGTTGTTTTCTTTTCCTTTTCTTGTCACTAGATTAGTTTTTTTTATGACACTACTAAAAAAACAGCCATAAATTTCTTTTTTTTAAATAATGTATTTATTTTATGCTGGATTACTTTTGTTTTTAAGGATAAATACTGCCTTGAGCAAAGAAGGAAAATCCAAGCTTGTTCTGTCATGACTGACTGAGTTTCTGAAACGTATTGGTTAAAATGATTCATCACTATAAGATCATGAACAAAGAAAGTACACTCACAGTGTCCATTGCCATTATCCTCCCCTTAGGCTTCCCCTTGAAAGATGTCCTTGTCTGCCCATGATTGTGATATCATCTTTAGTGGTAACGACCTACCAATAACTGTGTGTGTGTGTGTGTGTGTGTGTGTGTGTGTGTGTGTGTATGTGTGTGTGTGTGTGTGTGTGTGTGGGTGCACTGCAGTGATTCAGGTCAATGAAGCACGATTAAACCAAGAGACTGGAGCTAGTTAGTTGCAACTCGCAGCATTGACACTCAACTGGAGCAAAAATAGAAAAGAAAAAAACATGCAAATTAAAAGCAGGATAATTCTAGATCTCATATGTAAAGTTTGCAGAGATATTTGTATTATGTTTCACTATAACCTGCCCCCAAATCTGCACAGTTTCTTTTTTTTTTTTTTTGACAAATCTATTCAGTGTTACAGAGAGGTCATGTCTGTCTGAAGTCTAAATTCTAAAACTCCCTAGCCTAGATACACAGATCTGTGGAAGCCTGTTCTGTGAAAGCAGTAGCTTGCTTTGTCAATGAATTATTTAATAGTTCATATACTCTAAAAAGTTCATATTTTCACAAAGAACACTGGCATTGACAGAAAGAAAAAAGCAAAAGGAAGAGAAAAATAGAAGTATCACTCCACACTTTCTTCACATTTTTAAAGCTACGCAGGTTTTTGGACTGCTGGTGTTTGTTTACATACAGCATTTAAAGTTAGTGGTTGAGCCAATTAGAAATGAAGAGAGGGAGCAGCAGTAGTGAGAGCAAAGCAGTGTGAATCCTTAGTTTCAGATTTTTTTCCCCCATTTCGTTCTAAAACAGAAATAATCATGTCAGCACCTGCAGGAAGGAGCCACATGGTTGGACTTTGTGTGAATGCTGAGTTTCATCCTGTCCTGCTGTGGCTTCTCTTCTCTGTGTGTGTGCAGATCAGTCAGACAGACACACAGACCTGCTGCTCTTTATACAGCCATGACACAGAGACAGAGAGTTACATAGAGGGGTTACTGTTGTATGAGTCTATACATAGATTTTTTAGGATGGTACAGTATAGTATACCTGAATGTCATGTCAACCCTAACCCTTCAAGCTGTACTGAGGACAACTTTGTTTTTAATGAATTCCATTTCAAAAGCAGTGGACATGGAAGTGAGTGTCCAGATGTTTTGGATGTGCAGAACTGGCCTTTTATCTCTCACAGAATTGATGCTGGCCCGACCGGGCACGATGCTTCAACCCTCATGAGAGACCGAGGTCTGACAAGATAATGAAATTGACAGCAAGATGTGAAGATATTTAAATGAACCCTTGGGCTCAGTTTGGCTGCAAACCCACCTGAAAGAAAATAACCTTTACATGGACAGAGAGTGAAATACATTTTCACATTAGAACAAAGAATAATTAACAGGATTGAAGAAGTAGCAACTCTCTCTCTCTCTCTCTCTCTCTCTCTCTCTCTCTCTCTCTCTCTCTCTCTCTCTCTCTCTCTCTCTCTCTCCCTCTCTCCCTCTCTCTCTCGCTCCCTCTCTCCCTCTCTCTCTCGCTCCCTCTCTCCCTCTCTCTCTCTCACCTGAGATAAGACAGCTGCCAGACGCCTCGCCATAAATTACACTTTCCTGGAGTGATTTCACACTGTATTTTCTCCTTCTTAAGCCCAAGTCTGACTTAATGTGAAGTAGCTGTCCACCTACCCAGTAACCAGCTACTGTTACTCAGCAAAAGTTTTCCTGTGACTCCCATGTCTGTCCAATATAAAATGACTGAATTACTCAGTCATAGATTTAACACACTAATTACTATGTGTCTACTCTGCCATCTAATGACCACAGGTAGTTTATTTAGTTAGTTCTTATCTAAGACTGAATGTTATTATATTAATGTTGTCCAAATTCTCTGCATCTGTTGGGAGTTATCTTAACAATTTATTAATCACTGATGTCATGCTGAATGATGAGCTGCTGTTAAACCATTTGATGAATATTTTATACAACAAACTATTACATACAATTTTACATTTAGAATCATGGTTGATTTAAGTATGGGGGTTTTTGCACATAAAATATCACATATATTATTATTATGTATTTTATAATGTCTCCTAAGAGAAAAGTAAGGGCTGTCTTCCCCAAACCATAAACCCTGCTTGTCTGTGCTCCAGTTTATCAGTATTTTCTCCTTTTTTTCTGGATGTTGTATTTATTCATCTTTTCTCCTCATCCACAGCATGCATTCTTTTTATTTTTCGTATCACAGTAACTTTGATGTTTTTATAGCATTTTTGAAATTTGAATTTCTCTCAAGACAATTCATCGAGTATAGTTCAGTAATGTGAGTGTAGCTCAATCAGCAGGAATGAATAGTGGCCATATTGCTGACTAACATCTGCCTGCCTCAGGAGAACCAGGACCACGACACACCGGCTGTGGACTTCTGCTCCATTGGCCCGGGAATGGGACCACTGGACCAGCTAGGAGGCTGTCGGGCTCTCGTTGCTCAGCAACCAACCGCATCCTTGTTTGTAGGCTACATAAATGGACTCAGGACTACACAACAACTTTAGAATCAATCTGCATGATGCTTCAACAATTAGGCAAACTCCACATCTGTCTAATGTTTGATACAAGCTGATGTGGAATAGAACTGCAGCCCTTAATGTCCTGCTGATTTGATCAGTCTAAATCACATACTTTATTTAAATAAAGCCAACTAATTGGTCAGGTTATCTTACCATTTAAAATATTTTTTGTTCATCCGTTTGATTATTTTCCTCCATTCTCACCGTATTAATGTCTCATTAATTCAATTATCGATACATATTTAGCTATAAATAATTTATTGGTGAGTTGTTGAAGTCACTAATTACAAAGAATCACAACTTCTAGTTATAAGACTATTTAATTTGGTTAATTTATTTCCCTTCAATTGAAGCGTATAGTGCCACAATCAATTTTTTTTAAAAGTGCAAAAATGTAAATCCTAATGTATTCCTATCGCTACAAAGCTGATGGTTGGTGAACATAAGTTAACAGTGAGGGATGTACAGTATGTACAGATTTTTCATGACATTCTCTATTGAATAACAGACAGTGTTTTACTTTAACACACACACACAGCTTTCTAATAAAAAATAAATAAAAAAGCCTTCAATTTAGGTTAGACCTTTGTTTCATTTTTTTTTTTCTTTTTCACTTGAAACCAGCCATTCAATTAGAAAAGCCTGCATATCTCCACAGGATATTTGAAGGAACAGTGTGTTATAAGTGCTATGTGACAATACAATAAAATGAGAGCTCGGAATAATACCCACCTGCTCATTAGAGGCAAGTACTTCTCATACTCTCTGGGTTAGACACAAAAATCACTAACCTGAGATCCGTGAATCAAAGTGGCATGAGCTGTGTGGCCCTCAAACATAGGTACATACTTGTTTTAGTAATTCAATATAAATATGCTTTACTAGTGCAACAACACTGGTATAACAGTTAAAGTAATAAATGATTTCCCCCTTTTTTAATCAATACTACTGTACATTAAAAGGTGTAGATACCATGATGCACTACTCAGATTATCACTAGCCTCTGACTGGTCTAGTAAACTGTAATACTGTAATATGAGGGCACAGTATATAGTGTTAACTGAAGCGTACTGCATGTTAGAGAACAGTCAAATCTGATTTACTGAGACCTAAAAAGGACCAGAGAGCTAAAGTTTGTAATAATTTGACATTATTGTTTTGTCATTTTTATTTGATTTCCCTTTGCCCTCACATTTGAGCAGTGGGGTTGTTTGCAGGGACACATGGATGAGGTTGACTGGAATCAAAGGACTGCAATAAAAGACCTTCAGTCCTCATATCCTCTTTTATTAGGTGTCCCTGAACATTTCCAATCTCCACTTCAGTGTGAAGCTGAGAGGGCTAAGAGAAGCCGCTGACCCCGTATTTGCTGCATCAGCCTGCCCTTAAACATGTCAGCTCGCCAAAATAAAAGAGCTAGATGACCACACGAGGAGAACACACACTCTTCTCCCTATTTTCCTACAGCAAAGTAGGAGTTCTGCTGGCACTGAAAGTAATTCAACTCACACCCTCGTAGAAGAAAAGGGTGTCAAATCTGGTGAAACGTCGGGCGTGCCCTGCCACCAGCTGCCACTCAGCTCTGCATGCTCTGGCTCACCAAGCTAAGAGAGGGACTGTGCCAAAGGTCAGTGTTAACCTCCCTGTGTGTTCAGCCCTCTCTGTGACTCACCACCTGCAGGTGAAAATAAACGGTTGGTGACATCTTGTGTCACTGAGGTGTTTGTGTGAAGCCCTTCACAGGTCAACCACAGATTAACAGTGGCAAAGACTGCAGCGTGGAGAGAAAAAAATGGGAGAAAATGGGAGCTGAAAAATCATTATAGATTGCTTATTATAGCAGCATTACTATTTAACCCGTTAACAGGCAGGAGTGGGAAATAAGATGTTAATCATTCATTTTATTTACTTTTTTTGCACCTAAGTAAACATTTCCACAAGCAATTTTAAACATATTTTTGTATATTTTGGATTTTATGAGTTGCCTTTATTAATGTAGGCTATAAAAATGTAAATACAAATATATCTCCTGGTGCACTTTGCCTGTTTAAGGGTTAAGTAGTAAGTACATGGATTACTACTCCTCCTTATGCTACTGTAAGTTTGTTAATAATTGATGAGGAACTTGGAAGTGAATAGAAAATGTTAATGTGCTAAAGCCAGGAGTGAGCAGTGAAGTGTTTGTTTGGTTTTCATGCATTAGATGTTTTTATTTGTACAAATATTTAAACAAACATTACTGATTTCATGTTAGATATATATCATAAACTGTCACAATAAATGTAATGAGAAGTAGTTAAGCCTGTTTAAACCAACTATCTGCTCAAACCTCATCTGAGATTCTGTCTGAGGGGAGGGAGATGTATTAAATATTTCTCCCACTAATTTGAAAGAAATATCACATTAAATTAATATTTGGATTGATTACAGAACACTCTTAGTTAAATTTTGCTTCTTCATTAAAAAGTACTTAATTCACTTTTGGATGGTAGCCTGGTAAAATTGATTAATTAAATGACATTTTAGAATAATGATCATATAGTAGTTAACTACTCTTCACAGATGAAATTAAATATAATATTAACTGACTGATGCTGGTTTTGTCCAGGGAAGACTTTTTTCAATTCTTTGACCTTTGAAACATTTAAACAATAAAAAAGTAACTCTAAACTCTAAACTATAAAGCTTAACCAGTTCCTGCCTACTTCTAGGCTGCAGCTAGTGGACAACCCTAACCCTTCAGATTAAAGTTGAGGGTTACCAGGTATGGTATCCAACATAGCGCCCTCTTTTACTGATTATTATGTTTTTTCTTTCTTTCTTTGTTTCTTTCTTTCTGTTTATGCATGACTGGACCTTTATATACAGTAGATGTATCCTCTACATAGCCAGTTTGAGCCTTTGAGCTCCAGAAGAAGATGCTATAGAGTCTCTCTTGTTACTAACAATGCTTTTCATTCCTAGTGCTGTCAGCATCCTGAACACAGCAGAGTGACTGATAAGATCCAAGCTACAGATATGAACTGTTTTAATGTGGAATGGGACCTTTTATGTTCTGTATCTGCTTTTATGTTGTCTCATGTGTTTGGTGAGCCCAAGACAAGTTTCCACCTTGGTGGACAGTAAAGCTTTATCCTATTATATTCTATTCTATTCTAGTGCAGAGGTGTCAAACTTATTTTCATTCAAGGGCCACATACGGACCAATTTGATCTGATGTGGGCCAGATCATTAAAAAGATGGAAGGAAGGAAGGAAGGAAATAAGGAAATACGAAGGGAAGGAAGGAAAGACAGGCAAAAAGAAGGAGGGAAGAAAGATAGGAAAGAGAGATACTGAAGGACGGACAGACAGAAGGAAGGAAGAGAGAAAGGAAGGAAGGACAGATGAAAGGAAGGACAGATGGAAGGAAGTACAGAAGGAAGAATGGAAGGAAGGACAGAAGGAAGAAAGGAAGGAAGGAAAAGAGCACTGGATGGCAAGTGGGCTGCATGTTTGACACCCCTGTTATGGTGGCTTATTGGGAAAAAGAAGTCTGAATTAAACTAAACACAGAGAGTAGCTGCCAGTAAATGCATTATAACTTATTGCATGGACATCGATATGCAGGGCAGTTTGATGGCTAACCACCCACATATTCATCTGAGCATGCTGGCTGACATTCACTGCAGTTAGACTGTAGGAAACTAAATAAAACTAAGTACTGTACAATGCTAGATTATACCATAGACTATTATGAGTCATTTCACTTTGAATGGCCAAGTGTATTTATTAGAGCCGGAGTGCACGGTGAGGAGATAATTCTGACAATAACAATAACCGTTCTAATACTGTGAGATTCTAACATATGTTCACACTCATATTATGCAACAGCACCACTTAACTGGGTGCTTACTTGTCATGTGCTAAAAAAGACTAACTTTGATACACTCTCCACTATATTGCCTCAGCAGCAGGCATGTGTGTTGGCTATGCTGCACCAACCTCTCACCTTCTAGCTAATTAGAATTAAATATTTATTACAACTGCCACATTGATGCAAACACTGGCAACTGTCCAGCCAATTAGAATCAATTACTCATTAAGAATGGTGGGTGGTTAGGATTAAAATTAAATAAGCACTACCTGAGAATGACACTCTAAAGACCAGTTCAGTGTCACTCATGAATTTTATTATGTGTTATTATTATTTCTGGTGGAACTCAATTTATAGAAAAGGGGGGAAAAAAGTAATTTTGCTATTAAAGCTGTGTTTGAATGAGGCTGATTATTCAAACCCCTCACAGCTGCTTCAATTCCTGATGGCAGTCCCTTTCTTTATGTGAGAATGATACTGCTTTTCGTTGCCCTTCACTGTCTTAATAACACGGCCCTGTAGAAATAAAATAACACCCTAGGAATTTTGCCAGCCAACAGGATATCACTCAGACGCAGCAATCTTTCATTGAGAACACATTGCAAGGATCACACTAATGTTGTCTTTTCCCTCGGCCTGGAGCGTTTAACCCTGGACGAGAGTCTGTTTATTGGCTCACGGTGCTGCTTTCCAGCACCGATCTGAGATTAAAAAAGAAAAAGAAAAAAAAAGAAAAATGACTGGACACCTGTGTATCATTGTTTGAATCTCTGTTTCAGACACACCCGAACAGCTGTCTTGGCAAATTTCACACTAGGAATAACATCACAACCAAGGCAACAATTGCAGAAGTATTATTATTATACTTCTTATTAGAGGCCTAAGGTTTATGGGGTAAAATGTGTTCTATGTTCCAAATTTCATGATTGATTTGGAAAATAGGGGGATAATTGCACTGCACTGTCACTTTTTGCACTACTGCCATAGTACACATTCTATCCTCCCATATCCTCCAACTACACCACTTCCAATATGTATACTTCCTTTGTCTTCTGTGAGTGTTTTTTTTTTTTTTTTTGCATTTGCATGTGTATGTGTGTGTCATATAAGCTACTAGATGCCTTCATGTCCTTCACGATGAGTAGTATCTATCTATCTAATCTGCATTTTCTTTCCTATATTCTGTAACCTTGCTCTCCTACTGCCCTTTCCCAGCCTCTGCATCACAAACACTGGCGTGAGAAAGGAAGGCTCCTCCAAAAACGAGGCAGTGGGTTCCTCACAGCATCAGCCTCAAGGCGCTCCGTGTGTACCGGTTACCTGTCAAAACGCACGGACAATACTATCATATAGCAGCTCCACAGGCCTTATTCCCACCCGCAGGAGCCAGGGGGAGAAAGCAGGATGAGAATGATGTTCTTTGATTTCTCTGGCGCTTTTCAAAACCATGCAGTGCCTCCTGCTTGGGGGGGGGGGGGGGTCGAGGAAGGGGCAGGGGGCTCAAAGCGATGCGGGTGGATGCCGTGGGTTTTTGCCTGGATTGTAGTATGAGTAGCTCACTGACAGGCATCAGTTCATCTTCCTCCAGGGCAAGTGTGTATTGCACAGTGCAGAGCGGCACACACACACACACACACACACACACACACACACACACACACACACACACACATGAGGTCGCCCCGGGTGACTGTATTGTCAGCTTTCCTCGGCCGCTCTCCCCCCTTTTTTAAGATGCAACTCAGGGGTCACAGCTGCTCCATCAGTTTTTTGATGACTCCTCTGCTGTGGGGGGGGGGGGGGGGGGGGGCTGTATAGGTTAGGGCAAGAAAAAGGAGCGCACAAGTTTGCCAAAAGAGCCTCATCGGACGGTATGGGTGGGGGGGGTGGGGGGGCAACCGTTAGCGGGCTCGACGTCAACGTGACAAAGGAGCAAGAAGTGGATTTCAGCCTGTCACCATCCAGGCTGAGGAAGAGGGAAATGGCTGGTGTCAGTGTATCCAACAGACTACTTAATGAGTTCTACTAATTAGCAGAGGCCGGCACACATTTGTAATGGCTGAGAAGGAAGACAGGATTAACAAAGAGGTGAGAAAAACTGTCTATGTTCTCTAGGCTTCACAGGAAAGAGGAGAGGAGAAAGTGCATGTTGGACAACACGTTCCACCCTTTCTATAGGGAGATGGTGCAGCTACAGCACATGATCACCTTCATCTGTGTCAACAGCCATCAGACTGTACAATAATTCCTGTCCAAATACCTCCCATCTCTGGCAGCTGAGAGCCAGCTGATCTGCACTGCCCTGCTCTGACAGAATTAGGTACTGAACGTACTGCTGTTAATGTGATGTGTGTAGCATGGTATTAGCTCTCCAAATTCACATGCCTGCTCTCATAGATCATTTGTGAGTCACACTTAAGCAATCCAAACTGTCAACAGCATCTGTAACACCATGCAGATGTGTGTAGCTGTTTAGCATATGTTGAAAATCATGGCTCCACATGTTTCATTTAACCTCACAACCGTGCTTATGTTATGATTATGTGCAATCAGGGGTTGAAGGGGGTGAATTCAATTTACCCTGTATATGTGTGTGTGTGTGTGTGTGTGTGTGTGTTTGTTTGTGTGTGTGTGTGTGTGTGTGTGTTAGTACAGAATAAAAATCATGTTTTAAAAAATTACAAAAAAAACACCTGATAAACTGAGAAAGGAATAATAGAAAAGTGTCAAATCAGCAGCATCAGAAGATGCTGGTATGACTGCAGGGGAGCAGGGCTGCACCCAGCTGACATATTCTTTAAAATATACATGATCTACAGTACATTTATCCATTGGTACTGTAGATTGTGAGTAGTTGGGTTGAACAATACAAAAAAAAACAGAAATCCAGCAAAATGAAGGATGACATAGAACAAAGACACAGATAAAAACCATGTTCTTCAGGTTCTTCAGGACTCTGCTAGTAGCGTAGTGTTTTGAAGAACAATTTGACACATTTTTTGAGAAACTGTGGTATGGTTGGGGATCATACTCATATTTTCTGGGATTTCTCCAAAATACAGACATTCTGGAAAGACATCCAAGAAGAAATGGAGAAATTCTTGGGAGCTGAGCTGACATTCCCCTGGACACACTACTATTCCATTGATCAGTGCTATATAACACATATGATGACTGACTCTATTGTACTGTCCTAATGCTTATCCTGTTACAAGGTATTAGGATCTAGTATTTTTCTATTGGGGTCTACATTCTTGTATTATTATATCTATCTATTAATCAAATGAAGCCTAACCCTCCAATGGATACAAACAATCAGACATGAACATGTGACTGCCCTCCTACAGCTAAAATATCAATATTTATAAGGAGATAGACACCTGTTATTCTCTACCTTGGTTAAGACTGTGTATTTATTCATATGTAGCCTACATTTGTGTTGAATAGATTCTGATCTCAAGGTGATTTTGCTTTGTACAGTTAAAATTGCATGTTATTATTACTGAATGGCAATAAAGTAAAATAAAAAAAACAACATGTTTCATCTCACTTATTCATCTCTGGTTTAATGCACAACAGGTGTGTGGAGGCTCTGATAAAAAAATGGATCCTCCAGCAATGACTTCTATCTTCAGCAAAGATCTTTTACCTTCCAGTGAGATTTGCATGACCGCTCTATAGTTTCTCACAATAATCCATGTGACAATCACTCAGCTCAAAATGCTTGAAAACTTCACCTAAAGTAGATTGTGAGGGGACTGCTGCTAAAACTGCTGAGATAAGCTGAAGTTATTTAATTGATGAAGCTTAATAATAATGCTTACTGCACCTGTCACCTTGCTCTTTTGATTTATTATTAGTCACTTTTCTTTAACTGACTGAGCTGTATCCTCTACATTCTGTTGAGGATGGTTATATATTTAGAACTGATAATCATTTGTATCCTCCAGCTGTAAAGTGGCTGTCATTGGAAGAGGAATATGTTGTTGGTTTGGACATGAGGGCTCCTCGGTGCAGAACGTTGCCACTTTATTTGGAAGCCTAAAGTTAGTATTTAATTGAATACTTCTACCATGTAACATTATTATCTTCATGTTGAATTCCCTTGCTCTAAAAAAATATAACACAGTTACATTTACTCATTCGGTCTGACCTACTTTTTTTTACTTTCATCCACTGTAACTACATTTTTTACACAAGTAATTTGACTTTTACTTAGATGTAATTTGTACTTCCTCTTCCATCTCTGCTTACAGTTTCATTTCATTTTAACTGCCTGATGTCTATTTTCTATATTGATTACATCACTTTCATTGTATTTGTTCTTTATTGATTTAAATTACCTTTGCTGCCGCAGCAATCTCATCCTTAAGGGTAACTACAGTGTCATCTTATTTTTTCTTCATTTAAATGTAATAAAAGACTATTATGTTAACATATATTGCATTATTCAAACCTTTCCCAAATTTAATTGCAGTCAAATAAGCCTGAAGTATGATAAGCTGGTTATCACGCTCAGGGAGGGACAAACTCAATCATCAGCTTAAAGCGCTTGGAGGTTCAGGGATTTTGTCTTATTTTACACTTTTTATGCTCTTTTTTTTGTTTATTTCATGTATCAAAATAACACAACTACATATTTTTTAGTTTGCCAAGGAAGGGATGCTTATTATCTCACTTTAATATAAGCAGCCTTCTCCATCCTCAGGCTGCTATTTCCTGATGGAAAAGCAGGTTTCATTACTATGAGTGTACTTCCTGTGCTGAATAAGATACTTCAGATCAAATGTTAAATGATTTTTATAGAAAAGGATTACTTATGAACCAGGGCACTTTACTAGCAGTGCATTAGTGCACATGACTCATCGATAGCATATTAGATGACAGGCAACTAGTTGGGGCCGTGCTATTGGATATTACTGCTGCTTTTGATGGCACACTGACACTGACCACAGTATTCTTATAGCAAAGTTCAAATGTCATGGTTTAGTTCTTGCTTGAAGAAGAGTTTCCTCTGGTAGAACACTGTGAGTTTATTTCACACTTTTTCTGACAGTAACAAGATATATTATGGTGTTGGGCATGAAAGTTGTTTAGCTCCTTTCTATTTCCAGTCTTCATAAATGATTTCCCATATGTTGTTTAAAATGGTGATGTAGTAATGTATGCTGATGACTCAACTGTGTTCTGTGCATCACCAACTTAAGTGGAATCTACATGTTGAGTTGCATAGCGTTACCAACATAGGTGAGAATGAACAAATTGGTACCAAACACTACCAAAACTAAATGGAATGTATTTGTTTGTAGGAATGCTCTTGCTAACAACACTGCACTTCATTTCTATATAAGCATCCTTTTCAGTTGAACATGTTGTCAAGACCAAAATAACTTGATGTTAAATTAAATCATTTATCATCTTGGTTTGAGCTGATTGATCACATTGTTCCCAATATGGGAAAGGAGACTCTCACATCTGGTGTTCTCTTCAGTTATTTGGTGAAGTTCTGATGAGAAACATGTAGAAAAACATCAGCCAGATTAACTCTTCATTGTTCGTCCCATGTTTGCCATTAGTATAATACATGTCAAGTGAGCACTGGACATCTGGTGCACTATTAATTTGATCATAAATCTTTTTTTAGAGCTTCTTCTGCTTGTAATATGCTCCCATCAACGTCAGACAGAACAAAAACAGATTTTCTTTGACAAAATCACTAAACTAAGCATTTATGAATCTCACATTGATGTGATCTTGCTTTTGTTTTTATTTTACTTCATTTTGTTTAAATTGTAGGTTACTATGTTCTATTGTTTCATATGTAGAGTCATTTCACATATTTTCTGATCATTATATTTGCTTGTTTTCCCTTTTTTTAATTTTCTGATACAATGTGATTTTAATTAATGTTAGTTTTTATTGTTGAACTCCATGAAGACTACTGAGCTCTTTGTGAGAATCCAAATAAAGAAAAAATAAATAAATAAATAAGCAAATAAAATATATAATGTGTGTGAGTGTGATAAGCAGACGCTGCATTTGTGTATGGTAGCCTATAAGCCTGCGTGTGCATTTATGTGTGTGCTTGTGTGTGTGTGGTGGGAAAGAGGAAGGGGGGGGCGGGCATTGGGTGGAGCCCCCCCCCCCCCTCCTCTATCTATATCTCACATCCTTTCACAGGGATACTGAATTCCTAGCACCACACCTGCTCTATTCCTGTGCACAGTACAGTTTATATGTACAAATAACTGTGAATATCACAGTGAGGAGAAGACCAGAAAACACCATCTCATGTGATAAAAACACATATGAAATATGAAGAGATATCATGATAGAATTGAAGGTAATAAGAAAAAAAGACAAAGTCTGATAAGCCATCAAAAAAAATTATAGTAATTCCTTCTTTTGGCATACCATAGATGAATCTCTATGGCTCTTTTCAGGATTTGAACTCATAAAAATTGCATTCCAGTCTTCTGAAACAAGTGCCATGAAAACAAATCAGCTTTGAAAATTCACAAACTCAAATCAAATTCCATGCTGATGCTGAATTTGACTATCTGAGCTCTGTGCATCCTCAACAAGACATTAACCAGCCAGATCAATAACATTCAAGGGCAATGAGCAATAGAGGCTGATCACCGACTTATGTGCTTTATGTCATAACTTACAAATGGCATGCATGTAGTATGAGTGCTATTTACTCACATAGACAAAACAAGGATTGATAGATTTTTACGCAGCCTATAGGTGATGATGATGACCTTTAGTAACTCCTGGACTATTGCTCTTGGTGTTGCTTGTTATCTTGACACATGCTGCGAAACAGCCGTCAATCCCCGCGGGAGGAGATCATATTAGTACTGTTAGAATAAAACATGGTGACAGACTTACTTTAAGACGGCGCTGTCTCCCTGTCTGACGGTGATGTTGTCCTTTAATACAGGATCCCCGCTTCTGGCTGGAACTCCTGCAGGTACAAGGAATAACAATTTAAGTCCGAGGACGACAAGGCATTTCCCAGGCACCGCCAAATAGCCACAAATTCCCATGGTTTTCTGTCACTGCCGCAACTTCCAGGAAAACTTGAACCGTCGGATATTCCGTTGCGTCTTGAGATGCGCCGGACCGCAAAATCCTACTTGGCAAACAAGATGCGATTGCAGCCTTTTAAACTGGAATTGCTTCCGACCCTGATTTGTGCTCCAAGTAAACAGGATTGTTATGAAATAGCCTACTGTCCGTATCGGCACACGCAGGAGGAGAGAGGGAGGGAAAGTGTCTTTCCACCCGCCAGCCGCTCTAGGAAACTGACTTGTGTGGAGAGAAAAAGCACCGTGTTTCTCTGAGAAATGCGCACCGCCTCCTCAGCTTCAAACTGTAATCGCCGTGAAATGGATGCTCTGGCAGAGATGCATCAGCCAAGTCTCCTTGTATGTGTGTTTTTTTTCTTTCTTTCTCTCCTTCTTTTTCTCCCTCGGTGTTCTCCTTTCTTTCTATCGTCTGAGAGAGACTGTGGAAAGCTGGGTACACTCAAAGCAAAAAGGCTGAATTCGCTTCAGTGTCTTTTTTTCCGCTAAGTAGGCTACAGCTCCTGAAGTCTCTCTCTCTCTCTCTCTCTCTCTCTCTCTCTCTCTCTCTCTCTTTCTCTCTCCTCCCTCTCCCGCCAGGTAGCATCACTTGCCTGTACCATGAGGACCATATGGTCTGCAGCCTGCAGTGTTCTCATAGTCTATCCATAGGGGTTAAGGACCTTCAGGGGGCCCTTAGAGGGACGTACAGGGGACACTCCTATTTAGCAACCTGACAAATAATAAATCATCATGAAATCACAGTGAGCATCCATGCATAAGAGAGGTTCATAGATGTCAGTGTCTGCACAGTACACATGGACATGGTGAGACTTGTGGACAGTAAATATTTCCTCTCTTACTAAATGGGATCAGTTGAAGCGCAGCGGCAGTTGGAGCAGTTGGAGGTCACAGAACAAAGTGAAGAATTGTTATATTACACTGAGAAAATCCCAAATCAGAGAATGAGATTAGTCTAATAATAAGCTTCACGGAGAGCGTTGGTAGTGAAGTGGTTACAGCGCATGCCTCATCATGGCAGAGTCCTAGGTTCAATTCTAGCAAGGGCCCTTTCATTCCCCTGTTTCCTGTCAGCCTCTATGAGATCTACTGTGAAATAAAGACCCAAAATAATAATAGGCCTAATAGGTTTCATATTCACCACTTTTTAGTCCCAGTAAGTGTAGCAATTGAAACAGAGCTTTTGTTCATTTATAATTTAAGATAGAGGTCCCACATATAATCTATTTAAATGGAATTGCAGAGTGTATTGGATGGACAATCATGACATGAGAACCTCTTCTAGTGTAGCTGTAACAATATTCACTATCATGACAAAAACCTACTAACATAAAGTAATTATATTTTGGCATCTTTGGCCTAAATTGCAACTGAGTAACAAACAGGCCCCCAAAAGGTCCACACTTAATTTTGTAATAACTGAAATTTTATTGTTTATTATTCATAAATTCATTTGGGTATGATCAAGTTAGAAGATGACAAACTTGGGGTTAGGTAGCATTCTATCATAGAGAAACTTTTTTTTAGAGTGTGCAGCTTTGAGGGATGAGCAGGAGGTTAAAAGGGGACTAAAAGCTGATTTTTTTTTTTTTTTTTTTTTTTTAGCTCTAGTAGGTCAATCAGTGTGTCCATAAAGGAGCAAATCACAGGGCCATCCAACAGCTAGTCATGGCCCAGTGAGTTCAGCAAAGAGTCTATCACCTGTATCACCTATTTCTTCTGAAAATTCATGAAGAGAAGTGGGATATGCTGTAGTCTCATTTAAAATTCACTCTTTTAGGTTAAAAATCTATCTTTGAGGGGGTGGGGCGTTTTTTGAAGTCAAGCACCCTCAAATTGACGTCAAATAGTTAATTTTAATGAAATGTTATCCCATTGACCTGTGCCTAGAAAGATGGGTATTGATGTATTTAATTAAAAGCTGCATAACCATCTTGTAGAGTTAAAAAGGCAGAAGCTGGAAAGTCATTTTTTGCACAATGTGCTAAGTTGTAGTCAAAAGCGGTGACTATCTCTTACCGTTTTTTAAAAGGCTGCCGGGAGTCCTCGGGCCTTTGCTTTTTTGTGAGGTGTCATTTTTCTTACAGACTTAACAGGTGGATGATGGGTAATTTATTGGGAAATGTTCAACTGGCTCACGTCTGCTCGGTTGAAGAGGCGAGGTAAGTTTTGGTGTTGAAAAGTGTGAAAGTTATTGCAAGTCTGAACCACATGTGCTCCCCATCCCCACCCCCCTCGTCCCCCCTAACCCTCCCTCTCCCACATCTGTATGCATGCAGAGGACGCCAGCCACTAGGGATGAGAGTGACACTCTAACAGCGCCACTCACAATGACTATGACAGCATTGGAGCCTCATGAGAAGGCTGAACAAGATAATTTCTTTACCTTAACATCAATTTGGCACGCTGTTAAGAGATTGGACGGGAGGCAACAGATGACACGCCACTGACAGCTGTGGGTGCCAGCACTGGGGGGCGGGGGGGGGGGGGGGGGGTTCGGAAAAGATACAAGTGACACACAGCATTGTTCTTGTCTTGTATCAAATGACTGTGCGAGTGTGAAAGCGCTGATGGATGGCGTTTGCGGGCTACAGCCTGTTGTGTGTCCGTTGTTGTCGTCTGGCTGAAAAAAGAAGTGAATTAACTTCACAATAAAAGCTTTTCTCTTTTTACACTTTTAAAAAAAAATGTATTGCCCAATTTCTGCTACTCACATCAACAGAGCAGACAAACTTCAGCGCAGTGGAAGTGGACTTGTGGGTTTCATTAGCTGTAAAATATATTATCCACTTCATCCTGTGTGTGTGTGTGTGTGTGTGTGTGTGTACATCCCATCCACTCAATGCAACTAAACACAGTATAATCCCTCCTGATTCAAATGCTGGGAAATGTACAGATAACATACATGATTACTCAAGCAAAAGCCTGAGCTACTCAGGTCAATACTTGTAACATATGAGCAGTCCTTCGCTCTGTTTCTAGTTTACTAGATGGTTGTTATTGAGGAATTATGATGATGTCTCGGGCCGGAGAAATTGGGCAAAGATAAGACTTAATTAAAATTATATCTGCCTGGGATGCAACACAAGTCTTGACTATGTGCGCCTCTTAATGGCTTTTAAATTAAAACCCCTCCCTGACCTCAGCAAAATCTTAAGATATGTTGTCTTAATTAGAGTCAAGGGTACACGGGGGGATGGAAAGGAGGAGGAGGAGGGGGGTGATCAAGCACTTGTTCACAGACGAGGGGTGGAGGGTGGTGGGGGGGTTGTCTCAGTCGATTAAAGCTGCAACATTCGGTCATGTGATGTCGCTGGAACACCTTGGTGGCCGAAAAAAAATGAAGAGAATGAAGAGAATTGCAGATAGGTGAAGTATTTCAGCAATCAGCTCCACACACTGCTGTTGTTTTGAGGATAAAATGAGACTGGCAATCCATTTCAATCCATGTCATGTGCATTATGTTTTTGACCCTCATTGTTCTGCCGTACAGCGGGTCAGGTACATCCGCTAACCTTGCCAAAGATCCACCTCGAGCGAGGGTGCCAAGCATGCAGAAATGACAAATTAGAATGGCATTGTTTGTCGCACGGCCCACATGAATCATTCTCGATGTCTCACACAAACAAGGAGAGCAAAGGAAGAGAGAGAGAGAGAGAGAGAGAGAGAGAGAGAGAGAGAGAGAGAGAGAGAGAGAGAGAGAGAGAGAGAGAGAGAGAGAGAGAGAGAGAAAAAGACTCAACTCAGTGGCCCAGATCAACTGCCCATGCTCAAAAATAGAAAGAGGACATATTGATTTTAACATGCTCAAATGAACAAAGCCATTTCGCTTAAATCAACGTCTTTTTTTTTTTTTTGATTGGTTGCAGTTGTATATACAGTCCAGCTTCTCCTGGCTGGATTGTGCTTCTCATTTATTTCACTTATACATGCAGTGACATTCACATAATTTCCTGCTGTGACGCATTAACGGCGGACTCTGGGTGGTTTATTCAAACAATCCGTGCTAATCTTCATTCATATCATGCAAGGATGAGGGGCAGAGCTAGCAGACAATGGGCCGGCCTCTGACCAAAAGCAAGCTAATACCCTAGCAAAAACATGGCTAGACTGAATAAAGAGCGCTCACTCAATGGATTCAGTCATCTGCAGAAGCCCCCGGATTCCACTGGCACACGAATGCTAATGTTACGCAACTTCTACCATGAAGAGACACTGACACTCCAGGGTCAGCCGTTTTTTTTTTCCTCAGGTCTTCTTAGAAATGAGAAAGAATTTGCGTGTGACAAAAAGCAGGAAGCAGAAACATCTTCCTCTTTTGTTTTTGGATAATGGTAACATTTATTCAAAACGGCCTTATGGATTTTTTTTCCCCCTGTAAACAAACCATATGCGTGTTTGCATTGAGTGTTAGTCACTATAATGTATGGTATGTATCTACAAGGTGCAGCAAATGTGTGCAAAACCACTTTTCTGTGTGTTTTGAGTCCTGTGTTTTTCACATCCGCATTTATTAGCTTCTTCTTCCCTGTCTGAGCTGATGTATTACTGTGTTTCTTGGTGCATTACTCTTAATAGTGTGAAAGCATACAGAACTGCTCCATAGTGCTACTAGAGGTCAGCAGCTCCATAGGGTACCATTAAATGAATGAGCTTTGGTTAAGATAATGTTCTTTTTTTTATTAACAAACACAAAGGGCCAAATCCACAAAGAATCATTTTCACCTGCTCATTGCACAGACTATTATGCAGCATTTACACCTGTCATCTGCTCCATTATAAATATCTATCAGTGAAAGATTTGGTGCTTATCATATACTGACACAAAACATGCTCATGAAGTTTTCCAGCTGAGTATTCTTCGCTCTTGTTTTGAGTCTGTTTGAGTGAGCGGAGCTGTTTCCAGTGCTTCACACTATCACACATTTGTCCACATTTCAGCACACAGATCGGTCCATGAGGAAAACAGCAGAAGGCATAAATGCTTCAAATTGCACGTCTTTAATTAGCAGAGGTGCACACACATGGAGCTCTTCACAATCAAACTCATTTACTTTGCATCTATAATATCATCTACTGAAATGTCAAATGTCAGAATACAGCTGTTAATGTGACTCATGCAGGTCTGAAACGTGCTAGATTAACCCTTACATACTGTTCAGGGTTACATTTAAGAGCTGTAAAAAAAACCACATACACATTTCTTTCAGCCAGACTTTTCCTTATGTGACCCACAGTATACAAAAATGGAAATAAAATAACCTGTGTTTATTAAAAAAAAGTTCTAGGTCAGCATTCAAACATATTGTATTCATCATATTCTATCAAATCATATTCTCTTGGACCATAAAATAGTGATTGTGAATGTCTTTTTCCACAAGATTAATCAAACAGAAGGATTAATCAAACATGTATTAATGACTGATGGGGAATGTACTGTATGAATGTGAATTGATGCAGCGACTGATTATGAGTCAGAATATGAACAGTATGTAAGGTTTAATGTCTAGTTCAGGTGTCACTGAATAAAGAACAGAAACACCAAACAATGTGCTTTATATTACCACACAAGCGCTAAGTTGCATGACATCATCATTAGAAGTGCTACTTCTGATCAGTCTGCTAAAAGAAATAGAATAAAACATAACAGGCAGGCTAATATAAATAAATACAGTGTCATTTTCCTAGAACAGGCACCCTTACTGCACTAGAATAACAGTAATTATTGCACTAGTATGAATGTCAATCATTTTTCTATTTTAGTGTCAACAGGTATGCATCTCTTTATTAATTATAGACTGTAAAGTAATGTGTAAACACATTATGGGAGAAGACACAAAATCAATGCAACTGTATTGTGTCGGCCTGAGTGGTCAGAATGTGTGCGGGTGCAGGCGGTAATGGACACACACACACACATTGCAGGAACGGGGCAGGAGAGTGTAACACACACATGGTGGGAGAGGGCGGTAATGGTCAGAAATCCAGTGGGAATGGGATTTAGAAAACAGTGCTGGGAAGGGGTCTTCAGAGCAGAGGTGGTTTGTTTTAGGGATAATGGGCTGCTGGACTAATGGGCAGTTCCCAAAACTTGAAATACTCGATACATGTAAAGGTGTGGACTTGAGTATACTGACACAAGTCAAACATTCACTACCCTGAAGATACATATCTGATATCATGTTTTTATTTTGGACTTTTACATTATTATATATACATAAACATATACATAATTAATTATCATGTAATCTCTTGATGCCAAAAAACATATCAAGACTTCTGGATTCCAACATCCACTATCCTACTAACTATGTTCCCTGCAAACAGACACAACTACACAGCTAGTGATTTAACTCTTTGTACCCCAGATAACATTCTACTTACAACAAGTCTATTCCAGGTGGCTCACAGCAAGCCCACATATCAAAATATCAGCTGGTTCAACAGTACTTTTAAGGATGTTTGGTTTGATTTAGAATATTAATAACTAGTATCATTTATGGAATAGAGTGAGGACAAAGAAACACAAATATTTTATGTTGACAGGCATTAGGTTTGCATTTCTGACCATCAAATAGAATGAAATTATGTATTTCCTCTCAAATCCATTGCTTATTTTAAGAAAACTAATATATCCTAATTACAGATTATTTTAGAGATTGTTTATTGTATATTTAGGCTACTGTTTGTCAATTTTGAATTTGCCCCTAAAGTTTACCTTGACTTGACTTGACTTGACTTGACTTGACTTGACTATCTATACATGTTTGTCTCAGAGAACAAGTTTTCAGTAAACTGTCCCTTTAACATCCTTCAAGTCTGCCTCTAATCACTTCTGTGAACTTCTGATTTCTGATTGCACTTTGTGGTTACTTTAAAAAAAAAGAAAAATCAGTGAACAGGATTGCAGATCAATTACAAACAACTAACTGCTTTTTTATTTAACGTGAACTGTCTGAAGTGTGAGGCGAGGCTGGCTTTCCTCCTCAAGAACACACTGATTGCTTCTGTTGTCTGTGGCCAAAAATGTTTTGTTTTTGTTTTGTTTTTTCATTTATTTATTTATTTTTCTCAAAATCAAATAACAACTCGATTCAGGCTGGCTTTATACTGTGCAGCAGCTTAAGTGCTCCTGGCATAGAGCTACACATGATTCTTAACTTTGATCACAGATAACTACATCTGCCTGAGTCTTGACTTATCGGACAGCTTTAATCAGACGCCTTATAGCCGCAGTCACAGCATGTGGAACAAAAGGCTGTTTATACGTGGAGCCCGCCTTTAAAATGTAACGCCGGCCTTTCTCTGCTTTTCAAGGAGTCGTGTGTTGCTGGTTGTCACATCTGATATAAACCCAAGTATCCAAGAGTCTCTCTCTCTCTCTCTCTCTCTCTCTCTCTCTCTCTCTCTCTCTCTCTCTCTCTCTCTCTCTCTCTCTCTCTCTCTCTCTCTCTCTCTCTCTCTCTCTCTCTCTCTCTCTCTCTCCTCAAAGTCACTCAATGTATGCATAGGGTGAGGGCATGAATTATTTAAGATGCTGTTACCTCTCAATAAGTCCAATGCTCAGACATCCAATGTTATCAATAGGTGTAATATTGTGTCTACTCCCAGCAGCAGCACCGTGCACAGATATGCTGATACACTATCAGAGCCTCCTTCTCTAACCTCTGTGTGACTCTCCTGTGCATGCATGTTTCAGAATTAAAAAGACATGGTGTTGATATGGAACACATTAGTAAGGGGCTTAACCACTTGTTCAGTTTATGTTTTTTTTTCTTCATTCAATCTGTCAATAGTCCAACCCTTTTTTTTAGCAGCTCTATTGACTACAAAGAATGGACATAAAAGCTTGCTTGAAGGTTAAAGCTAAATCCTCCTGCATTAAGGCATCTCTCTTTTATGAGAGCCCAGAAAATATGAAAGACAACAACAAGGACTTAGTGTTTGTGTGTGTGTGTGTGTGTGTGTGTGTGTGTGTGTGTGTGTGTGTGTTTCTACAGTCAAACTAGCATATCTGTACTCTGAGTTCAAAAGAGAATGAATTTGATCTCCTGGAAGGAGATATTTGACATCTGACATGTCAATAGAAGGGAGTAGTTGTAGTTCATGCAAACCTGTCGAGTTAACATGACTGTGTGAAGCACCACCATCCTCCACACACACACACACACACACACACACATGAAAAAAGACAGCACCAAGCATAGTGTTACATCTGCACAGCATTTCTTTAACAGGTTTGCTTCATAGAGATAAGAAGACATTGAATATTGGCTCATCATTAACTAATATTAACCTCGCTCCACTCATGCTCAGTGAGTTAGTTGCTCAACCACCAAATCATTGTTGATTGGCAGCTCCACTGGAAAACATACCACAGTGATTTGTTGTTGCAAGCTTTCTGTTCAAACAGATGACGATCGGTGCGTTCATGGACAATATGTGAAAAGTGCTGCCTTGACCTTTTTTAGACTGTGCACCTCAGCCTGTCTGAACTCGATAAAAAGAGGAAAAAACAACAGCTGTTTGCTTAAAAACTCACACATTGTACATCACAGGAAGCAAAGACGAAAAGATAGCATGAGAAAAGGTGTGTGTTAAATGTGTGAGTCTCAGGATTAATGTGTGAGAGTAGTCTTTGCCTCACACTGATCCTTCTGCAAGGGTGTCAAACATATGGCCTGCGGGTCAGAACTGGCCCACCAAGGGATGAAAATTGCTGAAAAGTAATTCCAAGTTTTGAATAAAATGCACTGCACTTATTTTCACTTGTTATTCACAGTCAAGGCTTCTGATCCTCATGTGGACGTCCAACTATAGAGATAACTAACTTACAGTGTGATTCAGATTTGAGGGACAAATTTGCTTCGGTGGGCTTGGACACATTTTGTCAGTATCTCTTAGCAAGTTATTATATGTATAAATATATATATTATATCATGGTTTTACTAGTCCGGCTCTCTTGAGATTAAGTTGGGCTGTTTGTGGCCACTGAACTAAAATGAGCTTGGCCTAGTGGTTAAAGAAGCAGGCTTGTGATCATCAGGATAAATCTGGGTGGAGGAAGTGAAAAGCAGTGCTAAAATGTTGCTAAATGTTTGTGTTTAACTTTATATTATTAAAAAACTATGTTCTCAGTGTGGCAATGATGATGTGTTGTATACTTGCATTCATTCTTTGAAAGATGTGACTATGTTTGGAATTTTGCTACCTGGAGAATGTCACTCTGCAAGCCTTGAGCTTTTCAGCATGGTATTCCTTTGTACTTATTATTACTATGTATTCTAAATGTTTCTATATGACAAACAAAATATACAAACAATGCTAGCCCCTTCCTCAATACCATTCCCGTTAGTGGCCTTGAGCAAGACTGTGGTTGTACTGAGTATGTTCCTAAAAAATAAAAATAAAAATAAAAATAGAGCATTCCTCTCATTGAAACTCCCCCCGAATAAATGAGAAGGTGAAAACTAGGATTGGATGGCTCAGTAAATGGTTTGAATAATGATGGCGCTCAGGTGACATTTACATTACCCAGGAGAAAAAAAAACACTAGCGCATTAGGAAAAAAGAGATAAGACTAATGAAGAGGGAAATGATGTGGCAGTATTTAGTTATGTTTACAACAATGACACTTTCACAACAGCTCCATCAGTGAACAATTACTACCTCTCTCCTTAACAAACTAAAGTAACTTGCTTTTTACTTTTTTACTTTACTTTGGCTCATTTACGCAAAAGTTTAATTAGCAATAAGTCACTTTGGTAAAATTGTATTTATCAGTACGGTCTCATGCTCATAGAGGCTGCGGTTATCTGGGACAAAGTCAACATGGCCGCCATTTCAGCCCTAATGTCTGTTTCAACCACATTAAATTGTTCATTTGTATGTATGCAAATGCAGCCGTCTTTAACCCTCAGGTTATAAACAATTTAGATGGTGGTAATAACAATGTCCATTTTGGAAGTGAGGGGAGCGGTTCCCAGTAATGCTTATTTAGGCAGAAACTGTCATCCCAGAGATGGATTCTGCACACTTCAAGGTGAACGCATCTGACTGAGGAATTTCCAATCAAATATTAGTCAAATGGAACTAATACATTGAGATGGAATGAATCAAGCACTCAGATCATATTTGACACTGACATATGGATGGCAGTTTGGGAAAGTTGGGAAAACATCTATATGATGAGGTAATATTTAAGGAGAGGTTACGCACAATTCGGATAGTTAATCATCCAATTTCCACATCGGCAGGAGCCAATCAGAAAATTATGTCAATGATGAATTACTTGTCAGGGTCAGTCCAGTTGCCCCTAAAGGTGGAAATGTGCTAACAGACTATATGTACCCCTGTGACGATTAATAAAAGCTCTAACTGAGAGAAGTGCTGGCTTTTGAGGCAAATGTGATGTTGCAGATAATCTCTACATCACCCTTTTTTGTGTCTCAGCTGTTGCCCTTGGTAGCCACAAGAAAGTAAACTATATTATACTTCTGCATATTCAAAATGTCAATGATTGCCCCTATTTTGCAATGCACATTTGCCTGGAACATACTGTTTAAAAATGACTGCCTGCAATGTTTTTTCACATCTCGCATGTGTAAATGAGAGTTTTTGCCTTGAAATATATGAGGAAGATAGTCTAGTAGAGTGTGATTGCAACCTCCTCAGCATAACTGTAAGACTCAGAGAGAGATTTCTGAAAAATATATATTTTTTAAAGAAAAGTATGTGGATGATTAAGTGTTTATGCCACATACAAAAAATATGCAGAAAAAAAGAAGCAGTGCAGTTACAAGGCTGCTCTCAGTGTTACTGATTTTTCTTAAAAACACAGTCCTGATGTCATCATCATTGCAGTTTAGAATAGTTGGACAAGTACCCAAAAGAATCACTCAAAACCTTCACCTGTCAAATTGATATAAATAATAAAAAATGATATAAAGAGTATCTAACTAAAGTATGTGCTGGGTGAATATGGCTAGGCAATGAAAGCAGAGTGCTTTATTTTCCTAGAGGGATCAAGCAATGTGGGTAAAACAAATTGTTGTCCATTAAAGAGGAATTATTGTGGTTTGCTGTTATTTCCCAGCCAGCATGTCCATGTAGACCCCACATGGGTTAAATGTAGGCTATGTGGGTACTGAATGGGCATGAATGGGCATTGGCTTGAACTGGGCAAATTTTGCAGGTCCCAGTTTCAGTAACATGGGCCCCACATGTGAAGCCTATGTTGGCTGACTGTATGAGCCCCACTTAAGGTCCATTCTGATCCTACTTAGACCTTATATGGCCAAACGTACACATGGGTCTCACCCAGTTGGGCCCCACCTGAAACACAGTCAGAACCCACTTGAAGTACACATGGGCAAACACAGGTGGGGCCACCATGGAAACTGTGGACAAACCCACCTGGGACCCATATTTGTAGCCCAAATGTAACCTTTATGGGGCCCACATAGACATGCTGGGGGTTCTCTACTGTTATAATGATTGTAAGGAGAGTCACATACTCTCCTCACTCATATAAGTGCATAGCCTGTTTGCTTTCATGTTATTTCAGTGTAATGTCACTTCAAACTGCATTTGTATTAAATAGGCCATGCAATTAGGACTGACCTTGATCTGCAAATAGCTTTGTGCACTATACTGTGCAAAGATGCATGCCAATGGTCAAGGCCTTGCTCGCCAATTTCACACAAGGCCTTGGACCAACGCTGCAACAGCTTTGTTTGCATGAGTGTGTGTGTGTTTTCCTTCTGTCACTAAATCCTTCACTGTATCATGAAATGATAATGATGTGAGATCTTATGGTTCAAACAAGGTCAGAGCACAATTTTGCTCAAAATAACCATTAAAAAAATGTTTTTTCGGCTTTAATACATACAGTATTAGTGTATGTGCAACATTAGCAAATCATTTTTTACTAATAGTGTGTTTATCCTCACTGAAGTGAAGTTGCTGGGTCATCCTTATGTCAGACTACACTGCGCCTTTTAGTCACACACACACACACACACACACACACAGATGAGACCTTACCAAAGGCAACGGACATGCTGTCATGATTCATCTCCCGTGATTTCTCTCTCTCTCTCTCTCTCTCTCTCTTTCTCTCTCTCCCTCTTTCCTTGTCACACAATTTTGTTTCCAGCTAAAGATTAACAGAGAAGGGACCGAGCAGAGTCGCAGTATTTATTTCCTTGTGCTTTTGATTAAACAGATTAAGTCATTACAGTGAAGCTGAGACTTCTCTGAGAACTGATATCTACTTTTTAGTTATTACCATATTTAATTAGCTTAACTCAATAAAACATGATTGCTTTCCTACGTGTGTCATAGCAACACCAACAAACGGCTCATTTGGGGGGCATTTTGATTCAGGCAAGGCTGTTTTCTTTGGCCAACCAATTTCTGCGCTCACTGTATAAAAAGTCTGGAGGGCACAATTACAACTGGCAATGGAAAGGAAAATGTTGGCATTGAGGAGAAAAATTAGGTGTAATCTCGCTCATTTTTCTTATCTGTGGAAGTCCAAGAAGCCTGAGAGGGTAGAGTATTTCCCCAGATAAAAGCCGAAACACTATTCCACTCGCGCAAACAGCGATGTAGAGGCACACAACAGCTTTTACTATCTCAACGTGGTATCATTATTGGTTTGTTTTGGTTTCAGCAGGGCCAAACTGTCCCCCCCCCCTCCATGTATGAGTCAGGTAAATTTGGCGTTCTGTCAAAAGATTCCACATTTTTATGCTGATTATTTTCAGTATTATGTCATCATTTCCATTCCTCCTCTTGCAGCACTCACAGATAAGACAGTGCAGGTCCAGTGATTGAAGACATTTGCAATGGCATGACTCGATTAATTCCACACACTAGATCTTAATTAACTCAGCATAACCATACAGATGATTTGTGTGCCGATGGGATTTGGTCAATGGGGATGATTGCTTGAAGTAGATATGCTCATTCAATATTCATTATCTCCTTGTCCCATTTTCTCACGGGGCAGAGCAGGTCCTTCCCGAGATCAAGATATCTTCTTTTATGCCTTCAAATGCATAAAGACTTAGATTTGAAGCCTTCATGTTAAATTAATTCTACAAAAAAAAGGGTGAGCTATTTTAAAAATTAATCAGTCATGAAATGTTTTCTCCCCAGTTGATTTAGCAACGTTAAACTAATTTTAACCTTCCCTGCGAATCAAACATGCAATAAACACATTCAAACGTTTATTTAATGCAGTGAAAATTGGTTTTGAAAAGCTTCAATTCTTCCCAGAGTCTCACATGTCTGATTTCAGGCCAAATGTGTTTGCACTGAGTGGTATTAGAGAGCTAGGAATGCAATGTGGCGCCTTCCATTTTCTGTCTGTCTGTAACAAAGATGAGTGAAAAGGCTCAGAGGATGGATTTATTATCCTTATCAGAAGCCAAAGAGAAGACAAATATAAAAAACATTCTTCTGCTCTTGGACCCTCGGCACAAAGCCTTGG
This sequence comes from Scomber japonicus, assembly GCF_027409825.1. NCBI lineage: Eukaryota > Metazoa > Chordata > Actinopteri > Scombriformes > Scombridae > Scomber > Scomber japonicus. Next base: position 28,267,441 of record NC_070590.1, on the reverse strand, counting down.
GGAGTGGCAGGAAGACAGCAAAAATGTTGTGTTTAAAAAAAGTGTGTTGAGAGGGGAGGAAACACCACAGTGTTGCACAAACCCATAATAATGTGATCAAGAGCACAGCACAATAGGCTTTTCTCCCAACCTGTTATTGTTTCCATCATATCTGCACCAGCAAACTGTGGAGTAACACTGTGATCCTGAACACTGTTACCTCCTCTCATCTGCTCTAACAACACAAAGGAGCCTTGTTTCACTGATGTCTTGCTTTGCTTATTCTACATATTTGGGGGTGCTGAATAGTTACTATCATAAATACTACTACTTTTAAACCTTACATACTGGTCAGGGTCAAACGTGACCCATTTTGACATTTGAGAGCTGTATAAACACCCTAAATACTGTTTTCTTTTAGCCTTCAATTTGACAACCTAGAATATATAAAAAGCTGATGTACATTTCTGTTGAGTGTTTGACCCGTATTTACTTAAAACATCCCTAAATTACAGTTGCATTCTTCACATTTAATATAATTCAGTGAACTCATCTTGGCCAGCTATTCTATGTAACATAGGTGTGATTGAAACAAAAAAGCATAGAAACTGAAGTAAAAAGTATCTCTGCTTTCTGAAAGCTTCCTTAAGGATTAATAATAGCATTATCATCATTAATCATTTGAGAGACTACTTATGAAGGGATAACGTGGATACATCTGAATATGAACAGTATGTGAGGGTTAAAGCAGGCATCATGAGACAGAAAAAAAAATGTAAACAGAAGGTCATTTGGAACATTTGGCACATAATCTACCAAATCGATACATAAATCCTATTGTGTTAATAATGTCACTATGAAAGATTTTAAAACTGTACAATTGTACAATGACAATAAATAAATATTTCTTTCTTTAAATTTTTCTTTATAAGTAGAAGAGGATAATGATAATAATATGCAATGGTTGTAAAACAAAGTGAACTGCACAAATGCAAAATGATGATTGATTAAGATTGGATTTAATTCTTGATTTTAAAAAACTACATTTAAGGCTCTCTAACAACTTAGAATGATCTTGTGTTGTTAAACATGGTGAATATGAATGCATCACCTCATTTTGTCTTTGAAACTCAGATATGTTAGAGAAATCATTAGAAATAAACAAACTGCAGGAATGTGTGATTTTAAAAGAAAATGTTAATTGCAACTCTAGACAGATCAGTAATGGTGAGAATCATTACTGAGACAAGTACACTGATTCATAAGACTAAGAATGTATAGCTCGACGGAATGTCTGAACACAAAGTTTGTGTAAATCCATCTAATAGATGTATATTTTAACTGGATTAAAATATACGGACGAGAATAAGTGATTCAGTGATTAGTTGCATGAATATGAAAACTATGACCAGTAGTTGGTACTAGATTACACAAGGGATCAAAATAGGATTCATCCTTTGACAGACTGATTCGCAACACCACCAGCTTAATACACTGTATTTTACACACATGTAGATGTTATTAACACCGTAGCTATGTGGGAATCCCTTATGAGACAGTTCTTATGCACAGTGATGCTTTGGGATAAATGCTAAAATCTGCGTGCTATGGTGTTAACTTGATGATGTTTAGCAAGTATAATATTAACCATGTTCATCCTTTTAGTTAGCTTTTGCAACTGTGCAAGTTAGCATTTCCTTTTTAGCACTAAACAGGAAGTACAGGTCAGGCTGATGGGAAAGTGTAAAATGTAACCTGATGATGTAACATCTAGTACCAGAGTTTGTGCATTCTTGGTTAGTTCCTGTTTTATTTTGTTATCATCTTTGTCTCTTGTTTCTTCACTTCCTGTCCTCCTGTGTTTCCCACCTTGTGTGTGATTACCTGCCTCGCCCTGATTAGTGTCACCTGTGTCTAATTATCCTTGTGTAATTAGTGTGTGCGCTCCCCTTTGCCTCTGCCAGTTCATCTCATCAGTTTCTTGTGAGTGTTCCAGCCTTCTTCATGTGTATACACCTTGTGTATTTGACCCAGTTTAGTTTTTCTGACCGTCTTCTGCCTTTTGTTATTTGGATACCTCTGCTTAAGCTTGTCTGCCTACCTGTGTACCAAACCTGCTTTATCATAAACTTATTGGATTGGAAGTGTTTTTTGAGTTGAGTCTTGCTCTTGAGTCCACATCTATTTTCATTACAGATGGTAGTGCCAGATGAAAAGTCCTAGTACAATTCATCTTGAGGAGGACATTACTGTGTGTGCCAAATTTCTTGGCAATCCATCCAATAATCGTCAAGGTATTTAAGTTAAAACCACAAATATCAACCTCATCACCAAAGTCATAAGGATTCATCACCTCATCAAGCCTATGTTCATCTATCTCAATGGATAAATGAAAAGTTTGACCTGCTGGTGGCGCTGGAGGGAAAGTCAGGTATCACCAAAGAGTGGCTAAAAAGCATTTTTAATATGGTATTTTGATGTCAATATGTAAAAATTGGACTGGTTTCGCTCAATAAACATTACACATATTATGGAAAAATATTGCAAATGATGTGATTTTACCAACATGTTTTGTGAAGCGTCAAGTCCAGCGTAGCCCTCATACTACGAGTTGTTTCTCATCCCAAATAATCAATTGAGTTGCATCACTCGCCCCTCTGAGTCATGACCATTCGCACCACTATGTTACAAGAATGTCAGTAAAATATTGAGGCAGTTTGGGTAAACTGATTTCAAAGGCTGTTCTTACCCAGCCCTTATGGAAGGGTTACTGTAGATAACACTACAAGCACAACTTGATGGATGACCACACAGTCTGCTGTCAGTACTACTAGCTATAACCACTATAGTGATTGTGGTGTGTTGTGATTTGAGGTTATAATACTGACTTCAAATCTTGTTGTAATGCCGCCTGGGGACATTGTAAGAAAGGGGAAAATCATATGATTTTGAAATGTCTCCAAGTGTGTTTAAAAATATCTTGGCTGTATCTTAAGAGTAGTAAGACTTCAGCTAAGGTGTGACTGTCATCACATCCAAAAGTGCAAATCTATAAAAATCTTCATGTAGAAGGAGGCTCATACTTTTATCTAAGACCAAAAGAATCCAACATGATCTCACCAGAAATGTCCAATCATTAAAATAAGTACCTGATGGATGATGGCATATGGTCTGTGAGCTAAGATGAACAAACTTCTCAAAAGAATATTTTGGGAAAGCCAGGTATTGGATTCAGTCACCCACACTCCGTTTCATTTCCGAGGTGAACTTTAGGAGAGACACCAGTGATGACAGTGTTCAGCAGCCTGTGCAATTAACTGAAACCTTTTTTTAAAAATGTCTCTTTATCCACAGTGACAACTGCTTTCAAAGATCACAGTCCTTTGGAAAGAAATCATTACTTGCATTTTTCATTAAGAGCCAAATCAACTGAGGACTTAAGATTACAAAAAATGTCTATTCAAAGTGTTTTCTTTTTCTCTTCTCCATCACTTTTTGATGTTGTTGCTTGGCAGCCTTTCTTTTGCAGAATTTTAATCTTCTCCTCACTTGTTCCATGTTTAATGAACACACTCCTTATAAGACTTCTTGGTAACTTTGTCATTTTGCTAGGCCTGTTTAGAGTTATTTCTCTGTGGTATCCTCTATAAAATCATATTTTTTTGTGGACTGTCCAGTCTTGAATTGGATAATACAATATGACACAATGTATTTAGAGTTGGCTTCATGGAGATGGCTCTGCTTTGGATTTGAGGCTATATTGGCTTACTAAGGCTATATCTCCTTGCTGTTTTTCATTTGCAAAGAGCCATGTAGAAAAAACATCCAGGTAACAGGCTTTATATCCATGTTCAATATTGTTAGCTGCTGCAAACAATCACTTTTACCAGTAAAATGACAGTCTGCATGTCCAGTGTTCTATCAGTTTAACCATAAATCAGTTACCCAAGTTAGTTGCCAAACAGCCTAAATGAAACTTGGATTTTGTCTAGTTACTGCTAAGTGATGGCAAAGTAAATATATATAAACACAAATATTTTTAGTGGAACAGTATATGAACTTTGAAGTCTTCTTTCTCAGTTTCACAAATGCCACCAATAAAATCAACAGTCACAGTGAATGAGGGGGATATGGAAGAGATCAAACAATTGCTAAACTTTGTGTTGGAAGAGATAAGCAAAGTGACTAAACTAAACAACAAGCAATTTTACTTGAGGTAGGCTACATCAGCTGAAAATCCTAATCAAAGAAAAGATAAGAGGATCGAAGACATGGAACAGAGAGTTGATGATGTGGGACAATATTCATCAGTGGTTTAGAACCTGTGCCAGGGCTACAATTGGAGACAAAGAAGGATTCACCACAAATTGAGTTGGACCTATTTGAAACACAGATCATTCAATTATTTGACAGTGAAGACATGGCTATCCAAAGCAAAAACATACGTCCTCTGAAATGTGTCAAAGAAAGCCATCATAATTTGGGTTGTACCGTATTTTTCGGATTATAAATCGCTCCGGAGTATAAGTCTCACCAGCCGAAAATGCATAATAAAGAAGGAAAAAAACATATATAAGTCGCACTGGAGTATAAGTCGCATTTTGACGTGTGTGTGTGTGTGTGTGTGTGTGTGTGATGATCGCTGATATATTATAGACAGACACACATACACACATCAGAGCAAGAGAGCATGACGTTGAAGTTTTTTTCTTCACACATTCTGTTTACCTCAGATAGCGTAGCCTCTTTGATAATGACTTTGATCATGGCGCAGCGAAAGAATAAAAATTATGATATCAAATTTAAGGTTTCCGTTGTGAAATATGCGGAGGAGAATAGTGGAAAAGCGGCCGCGAGCCATTTTTCTGTGGACCCCATAAGGATGAGGGAGTGGAAGAAGCAGAAAACGGAGCTTCAACACATGTCAGAACAAGAGGGCAGCTGTTGTCTGGACTACTGAAAAAAGTGATGACTGATTTAAAACTTGTGATTTGTCTTGTGAATTATCTTACAATTGTTTTGTTTACTTCGTAATTTCTGCCCATTTTTTTTATTTGATATTTTACGGTAATGTGTTAATAATTTCACACATAAGTCACTCCAGAGTATAAGTCACACCCCCGGCCAAACTATGAAAAAAACTGCGATTTATAATCCGAAAAATACGGTAAATAGAAAACACAAGACAGGACTATTGAAGGAGGCTTTAGGGATGAAGAGGATTGGGGTGTACCTGAGTGACCGCCTTACTAAGAAAATCACTAATATTGCCAGACACGCACAAATCCTGAAAAAACAAAACAAGATACAAGCCCAATGGACAAGGAATTATGAAGTATTGATATGACTGAACAGAACATTGGAAGACACATGATTATGGCGAGAGAACTCAAAGACTTGGATCAATACAGATGACTAGGACAGAATGGCAGACAACACATCGAGTGAATTACAGGAATATTACTAACAAATGAATGTCAGGAATTGATCGTGATTATCAATTTCCATTGAGAAACATTGAGGATAAGACACAATTTCAAATGATAGGGGAATATTTGCACAACCTACATAAATGTGAACAATCGAGCTTTAAGACTTGTGACTAAACAGAGAATAAACTGTATAATACTGACAATGACATTGACCCGGAGAACCATTTCAACAACATCAACAACAACTGTAGTTCAACTGAAACTTGAAGGATACACTTTAATAGTAGAAGCCTGACACCAACTTTCAAAAAATATTATCTGAAGGACAAAGAGACGGATGTTTTGTGTCAATAGAACCAACGAGTGGTGCTTGGGAGTAACCCTGTATGTTGATACCGACTTCAAAAGTGAAGGCAAGGCACCATACCAACAACCATAGAAATCTAATGGTATGTATAATAATTGAAATTGATGCGGAAAAAGCCCAAAATATAACAATAAGCTATAGAAACCAGGATCAGATCAGTGAATTTAAGGATAAGCAGAGGCGGTCCTGGCTAGTCTTGCGCCCTGGGCGGACCGACTATTGGCGCCCCTCCCCACAAATCCTTCATCACACAAAAAATAAGATAAATAAATGAAATATAGTATGTAAACACCAAAGTAAATTACACACATCCGTCATCATACAAATGAATAAAATAAAATAAATAAATGAAAAATACTAATAATTAACGTAATCTGACAGACTTTCACCCTTTTTACAACTGGCATTAAAATGTTTTGTGGGTGATTAGATTGCTATCAGGGAGTTCTTGACCACATGAAAGTGCAGGTGTAAAGTTATTTATTCATTTATTGCATTTTCACATAACCCAATAACACACATGTAGCTATAACGGGTCTGTATTAATTTTATAAATGTATTATTATTTATTTGGAAGCAGCAGTTTGTGTTGTGTGGCCTAGGATCATAATCATCACAGGTCAGTCTATCCCCCGCCCCTCTCCCCCCCTTGCTTTTCCTCTGAGAATGAGGGTAGCCTATTAAAGCCCATAGACTGTATAAGAGAAGTTAAGATAAATTAAAGCCTTGGATGTACATCCATGGCTGAGACTGTATCTGTTGACTGTATGTTATCACAGTGGAAGGCTAAGCTCGAGGGGTGTGGCGATGACATGATCGAAACACAGGTATGCGTCTTCACCATCCACACGAACACTCAAGGGCTGCGTTTGCGATTTTTTTACCCTGGGACCAGGTTTCAGAAAGCTTCGTTTTCAGGCAATGCGTTTACAGTATTCATTTGGACGATCGGCCAAAACGATGCAAAACATCTGCGTTTAAACCAAAAAGCGTGTCCGTGTGGATGGCCCCTGAGACTCACTCACAACCTGCTCACAGCCTCTGCAGTCGCAAGTTGATCCCCCTCCCTCCCCTTTGCCTTTTCTTCTGACACACACAACCTGTAAACATGACTGTCAGCAGCAAGTTGACGTGATAGTAGGGGCGCCTCATCGCCCACTGCACCAACTTGATGTGGAAATGAGCGGTATTAGTCTAGAAAACTGGCGATTTTTCTTTTTGAGGACGCGCTTTTCTTTTTTTGAGGAGTCGGACAGACTTTTTTTTCCTTTTTTTTTTTTTTTTTGAGAGCGCTTGTGCGACCCCAAGTAGATTGCGCCCTGGGCAGTTGCCCACATTGCCCATAGCAAAAACCGCCACTGAGGATAAGATAGTTAGAATGGATGGTAAACTCAATGATAATTAAAGCTGCAAGCAGCGATGACCGGGCCCAAGCTCCCCCGCCACACAACGACTGAGCGAGACTTGCTATGACGCATCTTCAAGGTCTTGAGAAGACACAGAGTCAAAATGACGTCGGTTGGATTAGGAGGAATTCATTAAAGTACGTGGTGTGAAAATTGTATCAAACCGTGCCAAAATTGCAAATTCACTTCAAAATGGCCGACTTCCTGTTGGAGTGAGGGTATAGGTCTAGGAGACTTTTTTGTGTGTCTTTAGATGATACATAAGTGTACCAAATTTTGTTCATCTACGTCAATCTTGAGGGAGGGGCTCAATTTCCTTAATCTTCTACGGGGTGCAGTACCCCCATTTGGCCAGCAGTTCCTGTTTAATGGCGAACCATCAAAATTCCTCACATCGCCACGAAGCAAGCAAATCCCTAATCAGAAAGTTTTTGATAACTTTTCATCTCCAATGTCTCAAGATGTTTCTGAGTTTTGAAGTCAGTCAGATTAAATCCCTAGGACAAGTTCATTAAAGTACGAGGCGTGGAAAACACCAAAATTGCACATATTTTTCAAAATGGCCGACTTCCTGTTGGAGTGACATCATGTGTCCAAGAGACTTTTTGGTGTGTCTTTACATGATACATATGTGTACCAAATTCCATTTGTCTATGTCAATCTGACTTGAGGGGCTCAATTTTTTTTCAATTTTCAAGGGGGCGCTATTGTATCCAGTAGGTGGCGCTATGGAGCTGACACAGTATTGATGCACAGACGTGTTCAGGGTGGGACCCTCTACATGCGTGATTAATTTGGTGTAGATCGGACAATGTCTGTAGGAGTTATAAGGACTTCCTGTTTAATGGCGAAGGATCGAATGGCGAAGAAAATTGTTGGCGCTGCCACGCCCAAACCGAACCACTAATTAGAAAGTTTTTAGGAACTTTTCATCTCCAATGTCTCAAGATGTTTCTGAGTGAATTTGAAGTGGGTTGGATTAAATCCCTAGGACAAGTTCGTTAAAGTACGAGGCGTGGAAAACGCCAAAATAGCGCCAAAAACGCATATTCAATACAAAATGGCCGACTTCCTGTAGGAGTGAGGATATGTAAGGACATATAAGAGAATTTTTTGTGCGTATTCACACGATACATATGTGTACCGAATTTCTATGACAATCTGAGTCGAGGGGCTCGACTTTTTAAATTTTCTAGTGGGCGCTATTGAGCCATTTTTTCTCGCCCATTTTCGTGATTCTTAAAATATCAAATTTTCCGCTGGGTCGCACATGGTTGCACATTTTGGTGAGTTTTGGGGCACGTTTAGGCTGTCAAAAACGTGTTTACTTTATAGGAACGATAATAATAATCTCTACGATTACAATAGGGCCTTCGCACTGTATAGTGCTTGGGCCCTAATCATTTCTTCAATTACAATAGGGCCTTCGCACTGTGTAGTGCTTGGGCCCTAATAATCTCTACAAATACAATAGGGCCTTCGCACTGTGTAGTGCTTGGGCTCTAATCAGGTATTTGTATTGATGATATCAGTATTGATTTGATTAGCATTTGCTTTTTAGCACGAAACACAAAGTACAGGTCAGGCTGATGGGAAAGTGTAAAATGTAACCTGATGATGTAACATCTAGAGTTTGTGCTTGGTTAGTTTCTGTTTTATTTTGTTATCACCTTTGTCTCTTGTTTCAGAGATCTTCACTTCCTGTTCTCCTGTGTTTCCCACCTTGTGTGTGAATACCTGCCTGATTTGTTAAACCCAAATGGTCATAAAAAGACAGACTTTATTAACAGACTGTATCCTGTAGCCTATAGGTATGACACAGAACACAGGAAGACAATCAATGCATTTAAGACTAAAGATTTTAAAGACTGTGTAAAGTGAATTCAGACATTTTCTTCTAAACACATTAAATAGGTCACAAATGTATTTCTAAAAAATGTGTGAAAAGGATTTCAACCATTTAGATTTGATTTGAATTGTGGAGCTAGGCTTCACAAACTGTGTTTCAAGATATCTGTGTTCAGGATTTAGTGGGCGGGTCTGAAAATCACCGCATAAACCCGCCCCTGTTGCTGTAGAGGTATAAATACATTCAGCGAACACTACTACTACTAGTACAGTCTACAGTTAGCCAAGTTAGCTGAGTTAGCCGCCAAGCTAGCCACCGAGTTAGCCGCCGAGCGAGCTAGCCGCCAATTAGCAGCAGAAAGCTCTCAGATGTAGCGTCCATGTTTCTGGTAGAGGTGGTGACTTTGATTGACAGGTGACACTTGGTAGGGGGCGGGGTTTCAGCGGACTCGGCGGGCACTCCCACAGCGCCTGGGAGCAGAGAAAGTGGCTGCTTTTTACACAACTTTGAAGCCTAATTTCATATATTTGGCGATTTTTTTAATCATTCAAATTTGGCAGGGTGGCTAACAACACACTTTTCTGTGGTATGTCAAACTCAGAACACATATTTATTCTTACTTTACACGGACTTTAACTCTAAGACTTAATGAAACAAGACTGGAAATAGGTTTGTGTTGATGAAGCCAAAAATATCTGCAATGCATTCCTTACTACATTAACAGAACTCTATTAAACAAAGTTGCCTATTCAAAAACAATCCAAAGGGAAGCATACATGTGGATAAAGCAGAGCATTACTAAGATGCTGTAGAATGCGTGCAAGAAGAAAAACAATACATTTTATAGCTTCATTGATAAGCATATCTTATTAATTGACAGCCAGTCTTAATTTTGAGCTAAGCAGTCAATGCCATTGGAGCTAATGGAACCAGTATAGCTCAACTATAATAGACAATACTTACTTCTACTTGTGAAGAAGCTATAAATATATGCTATTAGAGGGGAAATATACTCCTGGTTGAGAAGCTACTTTGAAAACAGATATCAGTATGTTGAACTAAATAATTTTGAATCAGAACTTATGAGGGTCACCTGTGGGGTTCCACAAGGCCCCATGCTAGGTCCAAAGCTTTTTGCATTCTATATAAATGACATTTGTATGATGTCAAAATTGTTACATTTTGTTACATTTTCTCATGACACAAATTTATTTTCTTAAGGGAAACATTTGAAGCAGTGGGACTGTTAAAGAAAGATAAAAGTGGGTTAATACTAATCAATTGTCATGAAATCAATGCATTATGTTTGGAAATTATAAAAATCATTCTGAAGTAATTCTTATGATTAATGATGTAGAAACTGGAAGAGTGTATGAACAGAAATTATTGAGAGTGATCATAGACCATAAACTGTTGGAAACCTCATGTAAATCATATCAAATCAAAACTGTCTAAATACACTGCAATTCTATACTGCTCACTCATAGTTCCTTACATTACATACTGTGTGGAGGTATGGAGGAAACATAAAACTAGCACAAATTATATCTTTAAACCACAAAGAAGAGCCATAAGAACTGTCAATAGGGCTGATTACAATGACACAGCCAACCTATTATTTATGAAATCATATACTTGAAAAATGTATAGACCTAGCAGACTTTACAACTACTACAAATAATGTTTAGAGCAAGATAGACTATTTGTGTGCTCTGTTCTTGTACAGCACATGCTGGTGCACATGCTGAATCTCTCTGGTTATGTTTAGGCAACAATAACACTTTGATTAAGGTTAGTGACAGATCCTGGTTCAGTTAAATGTTGGTAACAGACACCCATCCTGCTGACATCCTGATCACAATCGTTCCCTACCCTTATCCAAGTGCTATGAGTGCCTAAATATAGCCATAACAAGATATTAATCACTCTTTAGTTGTCATGAGTAGTTGTTGTATTGCCAGAGTGAACATCGTAGGTGAAAATCAAACTTTGGTGCCACTCACTTCACACACTCATGATCTCTTGTATGTAGAGCAAGTCATTTTTAAAATAAAGTGTGCAAATGGAAGTTGTTACTTCAGTGTGTTTTGCATATCATCTGCTGCTCATTTCAGTCTCAAGTTGTATTTACTGGTTGTGAACATTAATTATGCTGCCACTCAGAACTGTACCGCTTCTGGCTGCTCAGCCAACAAGCAGTGATTACAGATTTCAACTCAACTTAGTGTAAAAACTGCTGAGAGCTAAGCTAAGTTTTGAAATGATTCAGATTCGATAAGCAAATTTGATACAAGATGTATGTGAGCATCATTTAGCATGTAGTTTTCAAGATGCTATGGCTGAGGACATGCTGCATCTCTCTGCAGCACTGAATATAAAGTCATGAGTGTTTTTTATTGGTAGTTGGTGTGTGTGTGTGTGTGTGTGTGTGTGTGTGTGTGTGCGTGTGTGTGTGTGTGTGTGTGTGCGTGCATGTGGGTGTTCTGACAGTATGTCTTTTGACATACGTGCAAGAAGCCACTAGCCATAAATAAGTAAGGTCACCAATGATCTAACTCAACCACTGGCAGTCAGGATATTTGCTTCCTTTGTCCATAAATATCCCAATACTCCTTCATTCAACAAGAGTCTCTCAAGTCAACTCATGATGATGAATATCCAGCCTAACCCTGAAACGACTGAACTGGCAATGATGACTAATGTCACAGCAGGAAGGACTTGTGGTGCCACAATCCCTCACTGTCATAAAGTTTGCCTCAGCCAGACGACCCTCCTCTGAATTTTACCGCTGTGGTCTGCTGCTTTGACTTGTCGCCTCTTTGTCATACATTTATAGATTTGAAGAATTATTGTGCATCTTGCTTTTTTATTTTTTTTTATTTTTATTGTTTATGCCATGGTGTGCTTGACAACTTGCTGTAAATTAGCGAGCAAAGCCTGAAGTCTAAAGCAAAGCCTTTTTATTCTTTTTGCTTTTTTGCTGTCTCATCCCTTAATTTCCACCCTTGACATAAGCCGGCCACAATACACCACATTTTTTAAATCTATAAACAATTTCAGTCAGCCCCCGCCCCCAAAAAATACCTCAAGGATAAGCCACCTAAGATACCTCATGAATACAAATGAATGAGAATGAGAAGAAGAGATGTGATGAGTTTATCAATATTATTCATTAAAGCACACTGTTAATTGGGCAGTACTGCATATCATTTGTAAAGAATAAATGTTTTTTTTCTTATCATTAAAATTACAATCTGAATCACCTGTAATTAATTCTTCATGTTTCAGATGAGTAAGTACAGAGAACAGGCTGTCAGGAATAGATGTCACATTAGCACTCATTGACATTAATTGGATGCACTACACCTAGCACTAATTAATATTTTTTCTCTTTTTTTCCCCCCACTCTTGTGCAGAAGCATCTTAAGATGTAAGCTAAATCCATGTACATAGAGATGCCATTGATATCAACGGTCCAGTGGAACAGTGCAATTTAATTAGAAACAGTGGAGTCACTTACTAGTAAAATGAGATGAAAGAAAGCATTTATTCCTATCATTAATTAATATGCATTTTACGTTTTCCTCCTATATCATTATACTTTAAAAAATGTTTGATCTTGTATCAGTGATAGATGGGATAGTAAAGCTATTAGCTAGATATATTGCAGGGTTTACACAACCTTTACTAGGACAAAATAAAAGGTAAACACATCAGGACTACGGGGAACCTTAAGACGGAGTACAGGATGCTGAACTTCCAGCAGTAATGTGGTTGGTATATCACCAATTCCACCCTTGGCAAATGCACTGGAGCTTGCTCAGATAAGCAGCTGTCATTTGAAATGCCGCTATCTACTGACAGTTTGTAGGGCTCAGCGAAAATAGGGAGTGATGCTGGCGTTCTTAGGGAGGACGGATTTTCTGTCTCTTATCAACGACTGGACAAACTGACATGTTGCCCATGTAAAAAAGCTAGGGGTCAGAGTCAATCAAGCTCAGTCGTTTGCGACAGACCACTCGAGCATATTGTCATTTGACTCACCGTAATAGGTGCTCATAGATCAACATCCAAGCGGGGGTTTTAAGAGTTTTAACCTGGCGAACACGTCTCCAGAACAACATGTTTTTAATGCAGATTTATGTTTGGGTGAGGGTAGGATTGGGGATTTGGGATTTTAAAGCAGGGCTGTTGAAATCTGTCTGCATAAAAAAAAAAAAAGTTTTAAAATGATAAAATCACTTTAAACTCACTTCAGCAGCAGCACTCTTAGTCCCTGCAGGTAAATACAATCGATTTTGTGATTAAGGGCACTCTTGTGCAATGCTAAAACTAGAGGAAAACAAGTGGTATTCATATCTAAGGTCTTCAAACTGAACTGTTTTTTAACAGTCATCATGTCGGAGATAGCAAAAGGACGACAGTGGCATATCTAGGGTTTGGTAACGTGGACTGAATAAGCAGTGGAGGCGCAGATGGAATGGGACAGAGTACGATGCCCTCCACAATTGACCTCTGTCTTCAGGGAGACCAAAGAGGGCACAGAGATCACACAGTTCCCTGTACAGTGACGATTTCCCTATAATCACATACACAGAATAACAAGGAATATATCTGAGCACCTTTGACTAATCTGCACACATGCTCTGCAGTTTTTAATGGTGAAGGTGACCTGTTCCTGACAACAAGTGTCACATCAAAGACAGTATGTTCTGCTGTTAGACTGATCAAGTTTTTTTTTCTCTCAGTCTCAAAGTGCAGCTGAACATCTCTAGTAGCACATAAAATAACGATCTTGCATGGTGCAAGGAGTATTACATCATATTTTGATATATTTTCACCCGTGAACTGGGACAGCTTACATCCTTCAATACAAAACTTGTTTTTCTTTGAAAATGTTGAAAATTGCTCATCAGTGCTTTGCGGTTTTGTTTTGGGGTTGTTGTTGTTTTTTTTTTAATACTGCTGGCTTAAACGAGATATTGAAGTGATTTTGTTTCTCTTGTCGTAACTGTTCTGTTCCAAAGTAATCACACATGCTTAAAATAGTCAAAAGTTTTTGATTGTGGCTAACAAAGACTAACAATGATGCAATTTATATTTAATCCTGCACTGACAACAACAGCTAAAAATGTGCACTCTCTTTATCTGGCAGTAGGTTGTATAGATGGAAGTGTCTGAATTCCAATGTATTCTGTGTCTGCCCAAATGCCACAAACTGGCTAAGAGAGCAACAAATAGGTATTTAAATTTGTGGTGCATAATTATTCCCCATCTAAATCATAATTTGAGCACCTCCAAGATCAAAAGCTGAGGTGTTATGATGGAGTGTCAGAGTGTCATATCATACGCATAAATTGACAGGCTTCTTACAGGAGTTCAGGTTTTGCCACAGCTACTGCACAAGTTTGCAGATTTCACCTGTTAATTTGACTTTTAGTGACATTTCACAGCTAGATTTTAAACTGCAGCACTTTTCAACACAGTGTACTGCACAAGCTGGGCATTAGCAAAACAGCAGCTTTAAGTCCTTCTCTGTGTCTACACTGGATGCATTCAGACACAGTTTTAAATGTGGGCTGCCACACTAACACACAATCAGTGCAATTACAAGCTTAAAATGGAGGAAAATAAAGCCATCAGATACACTTTGAGTTGCAGTTATACAAGTCATTTGCGAGCTGTTAGGTGATGTGTGTAGGCCACTGTATTTTATACATAAACTAGTGAATATTTGTTGTGTCAGACATGTGTGAGACAAACGAGTGGAAAACATGCTGAAATGCTTTCTGTGTGGATAAGCTGAATGAGTTTGTGCCTTTATGAATCCATTATAAGGCTAAATACACCTTTTAAAATTCCTGCACTGCAAGGATGCTTTTGTTAGGCATAGGTGAGCTAGCAGTCACTTTGGGTGTCACCACCCAGACAGCATGTCCATGTGGGCTTCATAACGGTTACATTTGGGTTGTAAATGTGGGTCTAAAGTGGGTTTGTCTGCAGTTTCCATGGTGGCCACACCTGTGTTTTGCCCATCGGGGCTTCAAGTGGGTTCTGACTGGGTTTCAGGTGGGGCCCAAATGGGTGAGCTACACAGGAACCATGCAGATCCCATATATTTGTCCATATGGGGTCTAAGTGGGATCAGAATTTACCTTAAATGGGGTCCATTTAACCAGCCCACATAGACTTCACATGTGGGTCCTATGTTTCTGAAACTATGTGGGACCCATTCAATTTGTCCTGTTTATGCCAATGCCCGCTTAGCCCACTTACATCCCTTATGGGGCTCATACAGTCTACCCACATTGGCTTCACATGCAGGGCCCATGTTACTGAAACCATGGGGGACCCACAAAATTTGACAAAAATACACATTCTTAATTCCTACACTGTAAGGATGTTTTTTTTAGGCATGGGCGTCACCAAGGAAGATTTTTTGTTACTACCTATAAAAATCTGTCAAGCTGACATCCAATGTGCACATTTAATTGCTACATAAACTGACTAATTTAATCAACTAAACAGATTCTTTAGCAGGAAAGCGATGCTTGTTGTCATATCATCAACTTAAACTGCATCATGCTGCATATCAATGTATACAGCAGTAAGATTAGCCAGCTTACTCATGTTCTATGTGTTCATAGTACTGTAGTGTGATCCAGAGTGGGATAACACTCATAAGGCTGTGACATGTGCAGGTGCACACTCTACTCGATCCATGCAGTGACAAGACATTAAATAAAATGATAAATGATGACCCGTAAATGAAAAGTAAGGATGTCCTGAGTAGAGATTGAAAGACGGGATCGAGACTGAGAAAAGTTAAAGGCATTTTAGGGTTAATATTGGCTGAAAAAACAGATATTTGTTAAAGGAATGACAATTACCTGTGGAATCAGTACAGCAAACAGCAGCCAGTAGTCATTTTAGCATCTGTTTCAAATTTCCCATCCAGACCTTGTTGCAGGAACTAATGATCCACATTTCCATCCACGGAAGATTAAAATCCTTTAGGACACCGCACGAAATATCATAGAAGAGCAGCTTACATGCAGAGCTATTCATCTGTCAAACAGAGCTAAACTGCATTGTTAATTGTATGATATGGGCAATAAATAATCCAAATAAATACTGGATGACAAAATGTGGTCAGGACATGACAATCAGGTAATATCTACACCCCAGTAAAGAAATGACAGTGTCATGGGATCAAAGACACTGACTAGAAGGGATAAGATGCAGGATCACATAGACACTAGTATGCATGTGACAGATATGTTACAGACCAGTCAAATACAATTGAATACGCATAAAATGTAATCCAAATATTTTCCAGGACACCAACATGTCTACACATGGCCCTGCCCACACCTACATATATCAACATAAAGTGGCAGAAAACTATAAACATACTCACACATACGCCTCGTGCACTCATGCAGAACTTTAGTGATTACTTTCCATCTACCACTTGCTAATAGGTAGCTTAAAATAAATTGAGATTAAAGCAAAGCAAATTGTATCTGCGTATGCTGAGACGTTTGACCCCATAAGGAACACCGAAGTTAAGCAGATAAATAGAAAAAAATGTGATCGCATTCATCATACTGATATTACTCTAATTGCACGGCACTGGAGAAGGAAATTAAATCCTACACCTATTTCTATGGCCCATTTGTCAGGAAGTGAACGGGACGCAGAGGTTTAGCCAAAGCTGATGAATTGTCGCTGTTAAAGAGCGAGAGTGAGATGCTCTGTCATTTCAATAAAGTCTCAGACAGGTGTGGTAGGTTACAAATGCTGTAGAAAGCAGCATGGCATTTGCAAAAAGAACAAAAAAAGTAAATAAATAAATGAATGGAAAAAGCAGGATGGAGTCTGGGATGTCTCTAGTGGAATGACCTTGGCTAATACAGCCAAGGCTAAACTGGTTGCCAAAGATTCTGTCTGATCCAATCAGCATCTCGTTCAAAATCAAGGACTTGCGTTTTTCAGCTTCTCCCGCTTCGGGGTATTGCCATTCCCTTTGTGAGCTACAGTGCAGCCTGAGAGAATTTACACTCATCTAGGGTGAATCCCTCATGAAACATATATTTGTTGTCCCTGAGAGTGAAAATGAAAAGATCCAATATAGATCTATTTATTCCATCCCATAAGTACAACAGTGCCTTTGATCTTCCATATGTACGAGTCCGCAGACGGCCGCTGTGAGATGCAACAAAAGCCAGATTGGAGCATAATTTTCATAAAGTGGATGGGTCCTCTGCAGACGATTGCAGTGGTCAAACAAAATGAAATAAGCCAAGTAGAAAAAAAATGAAATCTTGTATGAATAGATGATTACTGCCTGACTCCAAACCAGATGCAGTCTGCTGTAGATCAAGTCCTCGAAGAGAAGAGAAGACAGAAACATAATGTTCGCTGCTTTGCCTCTGTATGTTTAATATGTTACTTATGTTAACTCTTAGTGTTCATATTCTACACCTTCGCAGTATGTCCTGGGTCAATTTTGACGAAGAATCCTCTCAAATGTTGAAGCACAGATGTGTTTAGAAAGCATCAATAGTTGATCTGACTGATCAATAAATGTGATTAAACCTTGATTCATGTTTCAGAGAGCAGAGAGAGTGTATTTTTTAGCTCCTATCACACAATATCATATCCTATTTAACCTAAGACATGAAAATATAACATAGCAATAATGATGGAAATGTATTTAATGTAAAGTGTTTATGGAAGTGTGGGCTTTATTGTAGAACCATTAGAGCCATCAGTCTTCACTGCTACATCATAAAAAGAAATCTTATTACAACTATTAACTATTCATTTCACTAAAACACATGTTAATAGCTCAGACCCAGCCTCAATTGACAAAATGTTTTTAATATTTTCTCCTTTTGTACATTTTGGGCCACTCAGAATAAAAGACAATTGGAGTCATATGTCAAAACGGATCAAATTTGACCTGAACAACTGAATTACTTACTTAAAATGAACTGAATTATGCTCTATACTAAAAGGTAATAAAAACATAATCATTTGTAATAATCCTATCACAGTGTGACTCTTTGTAACTTGGTTGCCATTCTCCATCAGTCCACTAGATGTCCTGGTAGCAGACCCGTTAAGATGAAATTGGAAGTTTGCTTTCACACTAGCTGTGAAATGTGACGGAGGAGTTTAACACACCTACACCCTGCTTACACCTGGCATTGACATCCGTCTCTAAATACAAGTGTAAACCACCTTCGAGACACATTTGATCCCATCACTGAAACCACTTGCTGAGGTGATCTGGGACACATCTGACCACATATCTTGTGTAGTGTAAACGCTAATGTGTCCTGATGTATCCCCAGCCAGGATGTAACAGGAAAATACATCATCAATGCAGGATGCTGGGAAACAGTTGAAAGAATGGAGATGTATGGGAGCTGGAGTAATGTGAACAGTTACAATAGCTCCTACACAACATTTTTATTAGCTCTTTAGCCGCACTAAAAAACAAATCTGGCACTTGTCTGACCGACATAATAACTGTGCATGGAGCTGTTTGACCTCTTAGTAGAGGCAGCAACACAATCTGGACACAAGTGGCCAGCTAGAGACACATAATATTGATAGATGTAAACAGCAATGTGTCTCAGCTGTCCACCTGTGATTGGATCAGTCGAGACGCTTGCTAGCACCAGATATAAACAGGGCCGTAGTTAGAGGCCAAAGATGCAGCAGTTGACACCTGGCAGTTTATTCAACATGTCTTCTGTATTTATATTCAGGGTATTTAGCAGATGTTCTTATCCAGAGATGGACAGATGTTCAATGGTTGAACTCTGAGTAAGTCATCCTCAACACATTATGAAAAACAAGTTTACACTTTTTTTCTCTGTTGATATGAATAATTTGCATTCTGTTTTCAGTGTCTGTGTGTGTTAGAAGAACTGCACCATGATGAAACTGTATATATGAAAGGTAATATAGGTACGTGTGTATTCATGTTTAATCATGTATATTCTTAGATGGGCTTATTTGATATATAAGATGATTGTGTTTCTGGGTTTTTGGTTTTTCCTCCTGTATCCCCAGCCTGCTTTTCCCTCCTTACCTGCCTTGCATCAGCCTCATTAGCCCTCCACTGCTCCCTATGTTTTCCCCAGCATACAGTACCAGCTAACCTCCTGTTCTCCTGTTCCACCTGCATCTCGTCTCCTTATCAGTTAAGTTTGTATTTAAGTTCTGGTTTTTAGTTTACTATTTGCTCTATTCTGCCAGCTTTATTTTCCCGCAGAAGCCTTGAATAAATAAGTTATTATTTAGCTTTTGTTCTGTCTACAGTTTCTTGCATTTGGGTCCACCTGCTCTGCTACTCCTTACACAATTATATTATTGTGTTCATGAAACTTAATTAAAATGCTGTTCTTTTTTCATTTGTTAGCCTATTTAAAATCCTTCCACTTAGTATACACTGATGCAGAATCAGGTTCATTTTCTTCTTCTTCTTTTTTTTTACTGTTTTAGCTCCATTTATCTGAAATGAAGTGAAACAAAACAGCTTTATAGATCAGCTGGTGGAGCTGCTTATTGATGAGGAAAGCTGCAGCGCTATAGTGGTATTTTATAGGCCATCATTCCTCAATGGAGTTGCTAGTTTATTGTTACACTTTTATCACAGAAGCTTTTGATGAGGCTAAAGTGAAGCATGTTTCATTTGTAAAACACTCTTATTTAAGCATTTATCTAAGTAAACTGCATCGCACAAAAAAAACCACAATGGAGGTGTCGGGTCTTGAATGTCATTTGCCGCAGACCTGCATAAAAAGCAGAAAAAATCAATCCGTTATGCAACCTTGCACAGAATCACTGCATAGGTGGATATGGGGGTGGCAGTAACCTAGAGGTAAGAGAAGGAGGCTTGAGAATGAAAGGTCAATGCACTGCAGACAATGCTGCGCCTGATTATTGCTTTCACTATTCATTTGTTAATCCAGTAGAATATAAAATGCTACAAATAAACAAAACACCTACTGAATGCTACACAGCTCTCAGTCTTGAGGAGCTACTATGATTCGTTATCTATGATTGAGATTAATCATAACACTGCAACCAAACAAAATATCTAAATTACAATATTGTATTAATGTAGATGATAAAGGCTGCTTTTATTTTGTAGGTCAGGTCATTTAGTCACGTATACTGCAATTCTATATAAGCCAGTAAGATAATTGTTGATTTCCCACTTCTTCATTCCTCTCCCAATTCTTCCATCCATTGGAGTCATTTAGAACTTCTCAGTCACAGCATTTACACTTCAGTAACCACTTGGCAGTCAGCTTTCTCCACTAAGCTGATTTACACTGTTATGTAAACCAGAAACCTGGTTACTGTAATCGGGGGGAGAGGTTTAGAGGAACCTGACTTGAGAATGCTGATTTATTTTCCATTTGTAACTGGCTTTTTATGTACACGTGCATAACAAAAGTCTGCAGACTGAGATGAATCCTCATATCTAAAATAATTCCACTCAAAGTTTAACCACAACTGAAACTAATACAAAGCAGCCTTTAGAAGTTCAAATAAATTGGTTTCAAGATCTGAATTTGTCTAATTCAGACACTTTTGTTCCTTGCTTCTACATTCAAGTCGAGAAGCAGCATCTTCTATTACTGATGCAGTTAAAATCAGTAAACCACACTTCCATAATGAGGCTGGTTAAAGGGGAGATATCTGGTTACTGATGTGCTGCATTTACAGTAACCTGCAGCCTGAGCTCTCCACTGTGCCCATGTCGTTCATTTTTGTTAATTATTTATCCTAATTACTTATAATGGCAGGTACTACAGGTGGGGGGTGGAGAAGTCTGACATGACCAACTGGTTTGTGACAGAATAGCAAGCTGCAGCATTTTATTTAGTCTATCCAGTGGCTCTAAACATGTTTATGTTAGAAATACTGAAATGTTACTAAATGTAATTTCAATTAATCTAATGCAAAGCAGCTTTATTTACTTCACTTTAAAATGTACTAAAAATAGAACACATGGGTTTCTGTACCCAAAAGTATGTTTGATAATCATTTCTAGGCTTTTTTTAAAATCTGCATTTACAGTGTCTAGTATCAGCAAAGGCTAAACACATTCTAAACCTTTTTAAAAAGGCTGAAAATCAAGGACAATCCATCATGCTCCTCTCACCTCTCACTGTTAATCAGAGAAGGAAACCAAGCATGAACCAAGGCTAGACTGCTTGCCTGTTCAGCTTTTTTGATCACTCTAATACTCCAGTAACTGTACTTAATCTGCCAGTGTCGGCTCGCTTTTATAGATCCATCACATCGCCTTTGATACAATTTGCACGTTAGATTTTTTCTAAAAGAATGATTATAAGATTTTACTATAGAGGGCAATTACTTAAATGTATTTCAACTTTATTCCCAAGATAGCACCATTTCTACAACAAGCTTCAGTAATGCCTAACAGTCTCAAACAATGGGCTCAATGAGAACATATTAGAAAGGTATGTATCTAGTATGAATGTAAAATCCTTCAAAAAACAAATATAAGAAAGGCATATCTCTTAGCTACCTTCCGCATTTTCTCATTCTGACCTCTGCTCTTTGTTGATACGTGCAGCCTGATAGCATTTTTCTAGAAGTAGCGACAATCATTGCATTTTCCACTGAGGAATGTGCAGGGTTGAACATGTTATTTACGTAGCCCTCCCTCGTTATGAAATGAAATGGTCTTCATTCAAGCCTCTCTTCATAGCAAAGTTCAAGGATGTTTAGCATGTTATTGTATTAATTTTACTACATTTGACATAAGAGATCATGCACAAGCTGCTTTAGAATTGTGTCATTGTGGTAAAAGGCCTGCAGCAAAGTCACATTAGTGTTTTGGTGATGTAAATGTTCTGCTACTGTTTTATTTAAAAAAATAAAAAAAGCTCATTGGCATATCAATAAAGCCAATTAAAACCCACAGGATAGAGATCACTATTTAGATCAGAAGACCAACTATGGTGAGCTCAACAAAACACTGTGACAGCTTTCCGATTTACAGATGGAAGGACACCGAGAGAGATACAGTGAGATGGTTGTTGCAGTAGAGGTGATCACATTGAAAAATACACTGTCACATGATACATTTGCAATGGAAAATACTGTATGTTTTGTAGGGAACTTAATGTTGCACATATTGTGTTTTTTTATATCGCCATAATGAGGAAATGTTTTCAGTTAACTGTTCAATGCAAGATGCTCCTCAGACCATGAAGCTGAACTCAGGATCCTCCAACACTGGACTTAAATCCACAGAGAATTAAAAATACACAGTTTCCAGAGGAAGACAAGACTGACCGAAAGCCACCATAACACATCAGACATCTCAGTACATTCACAATGTGTACAGGGTCTGCAGGGTTTTTTGAGAGAAGCCGAAACCTTGACAGAAGCCACAAGGTTAATGGTGAACGCACTGCTGTGGAGCCTTGGTGAATCTACAGAGATATACAACACATCAGCCTATGATTTGGTTTATTTACTCCTGTGGGGGATTGCAGGCTTATTGTAAATTCTTCTAGCGTTTAAATGTTAATGAATACTGAGGTCAGTGTAATATCTTCATTTCTAATAGACTGTGAGGTATTCTGTTAATTTGAGTTATTATGAATCATAATTAGGTTGCTGATGAACTCTTATGAATCAATGCGGCAAAATTAAATAAAAAAAAAGAATATTTAAAAGATTTGTAGCTCTATTCAGGCACGAAACATTCAAATGATGTTTGTTCTTGCATTGAGCTTGTGTGAAAGTAAACTGAAAGAAAACATACAGTGCTGACAAGTATGCACCAGACCAGACTGTCTAGTATATGCTAAAACTAATATCAAGCTTCTGGTAGTACAGCAAACAAGTTGTTGAGGTAACAGAGTATCTATTAGTGGAATAAGTGACTATTATATAATTACTAAATTCAAAATGGTAATAGCTACTTGTATATATCTTAGTTCTGTTATGTATGTGTTGGCAAGATAATAAATGATTGTAATTCACCAAAGGTCTCAGCGCGGTCGCCCACCAATCAGAAGATTGACGGTTTGATTCCCTGCTCCTCCAGTCCACTTGTCGATGTGTCCTTGAGCAAGATACTTAACCCCAAATTGCTCCCCATGGCTGCACCAAATGTGTATGAGTGGTTAGTCTCCGTCTTGATGAGCAAGTTGGTACCCTGTGTGGTAGCTCCTGTCATCAGTGTATGAATGAATGGGTGAATGTGACATGTAGTGTAAAATCACTTTGAGTGTTCAAGAAGACTAGAAAAACGCTATTTAAGTACAGTCCATGTACTATGTAACTTAACAGGTCATCATGCAACAGTAAAATAAGTCTTATTTCTGTACAAACATGTATTAACAGCCTGTAATTACCACTGCACACAGCAGAGGCCGCTGTTACCGCTGCTCAGCAGATGTTACATAGTCCTGCTTTAACAAAGAAAAATATTATATTTTATTATTTAATTTAATTAAATATAAATCAGTGAAAGACTGCAGTTTGCAATTCACTGCAGAGTGCTGTGCCTACACATAACCATCAGAAAGATAAATAATGATATTGTAAGACACACACTTTGGCAAATCTATCTATCTATCCATCTATCCATCTATCCATCTATCCATCTATCCATCTATCTATCTATCTATCTTTCCTCACCGGCCACTTTATTAGGTAGTGGTAGGTGGATTGAGATCTGGTGACTGTGGAGGCCATTTAAGTACAGTGAACTCATTGTCAACCAGTCTGAGATGATTCGCGCTTTATGACATGGCCCGTTATCTTGCTGGAAGTAGCCATCAGAAGATGGGTACACTGTGGTCATAAAGGGATGGACATGGTCAGCAACAATACTCAGGTAGGCTGTGGCGTTGACACAATGCTCAATTGGTACTAAGGGGCAAAAAGTGTGCCAAGAAAATATCCCCCACACCATTGCACCACCACCACCAGCCTGAACCGTTGATACAAGGCAGGATCCATGCTTTCATGTTGTTTACGCCAAATTCTGACCCTACCATCCGAATGTCGCAGCAGAAATCGAGACTCATCAGACCAGGCAACCTTTTTCCAATCTTCTATTGTCCAATTTTGGTAAGCCTGTGCGAGTTGTATCCTCAGTTTCCTGTTCTTAGCTGACAGGAGTGGCACCCGGTGTGGTCTTCTGCTGCTGTAGCCCATCCACCTCAAAGTTCGACATGGTGTGCGTTCAGAGATGCTCTTCTGCATACCTCGGTTGTAACGAGTGGTTATTTGAGTTACTGTTGCCTTTCTATCAGCTCGAACCAGTCTGGCCATTCTCCTCTGACCTCTGGCATCAACAAGGCATTTGCGCCCACAGAACTGCCGTTCACTGGATATTTTCTCTTTTTCTGACCATTCTCTGTAAACCCTAGAGATGGTTGTGCGTGAAAATCCCAGTAGATCAGCAGTTTCTGAAATACTCAGACCAGCCCGTCTGGCACCAACAACCATGCCACGTTCAAAGTCACTTAAATCACCTTTCTTCCCCATTCTGATGCTCGGTTTGAACTGCAGCAGATCGTCTTGACCAAGTCTACATGCCTAAATGCTGCCAGAGTTGCTGCCATGTGATTGGCTGATTAGAAATTTGCGTTAACGAGCAGTTGGACAGGTGTACCTAATAAAGTGGCCGGTGAGTGTATATATGTACTATAGTATAGTACATATATTGTGTACATATGTATGTGTACTATAGTACATATATATTGTGTACATATATATGTATATACTCATATGTTCAATATCAACACTTTTGAAATCTGTTAACATATTCTCATTATGTTGAAAGAAAACATCAATCAGGCAGCATTACGTTTCCGTCTAAATGTATTGTATGTATTGTAATGGTGGTTTGTTGAGCTTAAACATCTAAAAGTTCAATGGTAGGAGATGTGCGTGTTTGCACTAACACAATCTGATCTGATTTTAAACACTTAACGCTTAATATACTTATAATGGAAATTATTCATGTATCATTATCACATTTAAGCACAATGTAGTTCTACTAAATTATGCAGGAGCTGATGAGGAAGGTGTTGAATGTGACAATGCTCCATGACCTGCATCTGCAGAAGCTGCTTGTTGCACAGCAGACAAGGCAGACAATAAGAGGACCAAAGTCACACCTGCTGCCTGCTGGCTTTGTATTTCAGTTGAAGCTTTCATTGCTGTTTGCAAGATCAGGCCTGGTAACACTGGAAGGTTTTATTACAGTCAGTGTGTTGCTGGAAAACACGGCTGTTCGCCAGCTACAGGGAGTAGCGACCCAAAGAAAGAAAGGACGTTAATTACAAGGCCTTTCTTTGTTCCACACAGCAGGAAGACAACTCAGATCTCAACATGCCTCCATGTTAAAATTAAAACCTGCACTGTTTTCTTCTTTCTTTTTCTTACATTTTTAATACTGAACTCATATATTCTAACTCAAATTCAAACTTGAGTGTACAATTAGATTTTTTTATTGTATTAGTTTATTTGTCAGGGACAGTGCATATCAATAAACATATCTGCCAGAATTAGCCCAAAGGCTAGTTTTCATCTGTTGTCCCTGGCCAGGTGTGAGTTGGCAGCCTCAAGATCAAGATGGATTCACACATTGTGCTGTCTTGTCTCCTTCAGTTCAGATAACAGAGCAAATATAGTCAATGTTAATTTATTAAAGTGAACCATTGTGATGATTCCTACCTCAGTCCCATTCTTTCCCCACCTTCGGCCCCACACTCTCTGCTCTTGGTTTTGCCATTCCATACCTGTCCACCAGATGTCCCCAGACTTTCTTGCCTGGTGCCATGCCCCAATTATCCTAATCTGCCCATTATCCCACCAACCCCAATTCCATATCCACCTGTCCTCTGCCATTCATTCCCTGCCAGTTCACGATGTTGCTTCATTGTGCACTTTGCTGCCCAGCCATGTTGTATCTTGTTCCTGTTATCAGTTGCTGCCATTACCTGTCGTGTAGACCTTCTGTCTGTTTGTGACCTGCCTGCTTTGCCCTTTTGGACTTGTTGGCCTATTTTGGATTGCCTTCCTGTTACTGGCATTTATGCCTGTTTTGGACATTGATTTATTAAAGCCCTTTTCATTCAACCTGTGCTTCCCTGGTGTCTGCATTTGAAGGGTTTTCCACAAGTGTATACAATGGTCAGCTGGGTGAAAATAGAGGCCAGCTGGGGACCGGAGGGAGGGGTGGCAGGCTGCTGCCGCTGCTCAACTACATAAACTAAAATTGTCTACCACACATTTTAAGGCTGTGTTCTGTCTGCGTGACTTACAACTTGATAAATAGTCAATTTATGACCTTCTGGAAGACAACTACAACACTGACGCATGCGCAAAGGGGATATGATGCCATTGACAGGCAACCAATAAAAACAGGCAGTGGTTTAAATCACCAATTTCTCTCAACTCGAACATTATTAGCAATATTAGGGATGATGTAAGTACACCTAAACACAGTATATAACAGTTCTAGACCTTTTTAGACATTATAATGTGGAAAAGTTACAATATATTATATATTTCAGTGGCATGACTGACATTAAAAGCAATATCGGGTAGACTGGCAAGACAAACAAGTTCTAAAACAACCACATCACATCAATAAATCAGCGTGATACAATCAGTGTGAAGAGTAGCTCACAATAACAGAAAGCAAGTTGTCTACTTAGTTTGCAGGAATGAAGCAGAAAACCATTTGGATTTAAGTTGGCAAACTCTGCAAATCTGTGGCCTCGTTACCTGTTCTGCCTACTCATCGTGTGACTGACAAGCACCAGTGTTTCCCCACAGGATTTTGTGAGACCGTGGTGGGTGGACCTCCCCTGGTGGCTGGATGCTTCCCCCAGAAGAAAAGTTTGTAGATTTTAAAGTTAAATGTATCAATCTGGTGCTTTGAGACCAAAGTAATGAAGAACGTTCTCATAAAGAATCACTTTGAGTAGTCAAAAAGACTAGAAAAGTACAGTCCATTTACTGTTTACCATGATAAACTGAATATATGCACATTTTGACTGTTAATAGCACAGAACATCATGAAGAAAGAAAGAAATTATAACCAACTATTTTAACCGTTTTCTGACATTGTGCTGTGTTTACTTGTTTCTGCTTGTTTCACAGGTTTTAGCTAATTCAGGTTGAACATTTTGTGCCGCTGTGCTCAGAGATATCAGCTGAGCTCAAATTAAAACAGACTGTTTAATTGTATTTACTGAGACTTCCAGGGTGTCACTGAACATGCTGTCAGCTCAGAGGCGGTGAATCCTGTCAGTCACTCTAGATTCAGAGGCAGCGGCTGGTGTGAGTCACCAAAGAACCAACAACGGTGGGTGGTGGCAGAAGAGAATGCACCGCCACCTGGATCAAAAACGAGTCCAGCCAAGTTTGCTGCACTAATATATCCTGCACAAAATATTTATGATTCATTATTAAACTGTGGTGGGACAAATCAGACAGTGGCATGGCACCACAGTCCAGGTAATTAATGGGAAACACAAGCAGTGACTTATAATGTAGCTTTCACTTTCATAATGTAGGTTCTGCACAGTTGGATGCTAGACAGCTTGCATCAAAAGGGTGAGAAAGGACTCACTATGAAAAGAAAAACTATGAAAAGAAAAACAGTGAGAAAATAATAACTTGTAAATTTTCTAATGTCTAACCATCCGACTGACAGCTGACACTGTCTGACAAACTCTGCATTTGGGTCGTACTGAGTTCATAGTTTAGATAACAGTACAACTTTACACACTGGTACGTGACAACTGTTCAGGAAGCGATCTTATAAGTGTTTGAAAGGATTACCCCCTGGCACACCAGACAGTTAAAAGGAGTTAAAACTGACGTGTTATACTTATGCCTTACTCCAATTTGGCAATTTGTAATTTTTCCCTCACTAAAAAGTCAGTGAAACGTCCCTCTAATGTGATGGTAAAAAAACTGTTTTATGAACTGAAATGAAGTGAACTAAAGGCATGAAAGTGACCTAGGATTAAAAAAATAATGGAGAAAAAACTAATTTAGGATAGATTAGTTTAGATTGATTCTGATAATAGAGCTGGAATATCAATTTCAGATGAACAATATATATATTTTTTTTCTTTCTTTCTTTCATGCCAGTTTTTCCTTATCAAAACTAGGGACCATGACCGGTGACAGTTCAGTCAGGAAATCCGGTGTGTTATCCTAACTAGTGGCAGATTCACAACCATCACAGACTCAAGTGACATCACTTGAAGCAATTTACCATATTTCATGAGATTCTCTCTGCAGACACAAAAGGCGTTATACTACTTTTTACACATACTCCTCAACATCTGGAAACACACTTTGATCTGGAACACCAGTTCACCTTTAACATGCCTCTACAGGAAACAGGAAAATTACTAATATAAGATTATACAAGAAAATATACATTTTTTTTTTCTTAAAATGTCATTTTATGACTTAAGGCAAGAAACAATAAGTAATCCATTATTTTACAAAAGGCCAATGTGGCAATTATATGCAAGATTACCCCTTGCACATCCTAAGAGTCGGCTCAGCTGTCACACACAATGTTGGCAATCATAAACTGTCATGACACTTCATTTTTTTCCATGAACAATTTCTTGGCACGTCATTGACATGAAAGTCGCAGGGCTCTTTATGAAGAGCTGCCAAGGCTGTGTGTGAATGTGCTGCCTACCTCCAAACTGGAATTCCACCCAAAGGAGAACGCTACCATGGGGCAAAGGCAGAACCCCACCATATGGCAGAAATCTGCGCTGTTGATGTGCAACTATTGAAGATGAACTTGGAGAATACAGTACCACGAGAGGGCTCCTTTGAAGGATGGCTCTCAGTTATATTAGGTTGGGGAAATTGGAACGCACTTGACAGATCCCCTTGATCTCCACTGACTTTCATCAAAGGTGCTGGACTGCATAGGAAGATAGCGGGATTATTTCTGAGTGTTTGTAGGCTTTGGTGCTGAATTAGTTATGGCTTAAGTACAGAGAAAGCCTTCTTGCCATTTAAAATTACACTTGTTCAGAATTTACAAGATTGCTGGGGAGTGAGTGTAGGATTATGCTGATGTGTAGATTGAGTCTGGTCATTATGTGACCCTGGAGGACGCAAAATGCTAGTGATTATGAATAATAGCACATAATTAAAGAATGGATGTATAAGAGTCCTTAGCATATATCTTGGTTTGAGACAAATGAAGCATGCTGGCTGATTTGATTTAAATCTCCATTTTTACATTTGGAATACTGGTGAGACATTGATTGGCTCCAGTTCTCATTTTGAACCATATTCATGAACTTGTGTTAATAAAATCATTGTTTTCCTAAGAATCACCCAGCATGATGCCCATAAATATTTGTCTACAAGCAGGAAATCACACTTGGGGCAATCAAAGGAACCCTGTCAAGCTTGAAAATGAAAAGGCAAACAGGTTGTACACAGGGTGAAGCATGGCTTGGTCTTTCATTTTCATCTTAATCAGGCCATTGATTTGACCTTCAGCTGTAATCATCATTTTAGCTGTTAACTAATGACATGTTCTGAGGAATCATATCTCATCTTTTTTGTAGATAAACCAAACATGACATTTCATGTCCAAATACCAGATTAATAAAAAGTTAAGCAGCATTACTTCATTGTCGCAATTGATATTTAGCATTGTTGCATGATGGAAAATAGTGTTAACCATTACTTTAACACTTTACATTAAGTGGAGTCCCTTAGCATTTATTGGCTGTATACACACACTAATATCAAAATGTCAGAAAATAGTGAAAAATGAACATTATGTCTTGTTTTGTCCACCAACAGTCCAAAAGATAATCAGTTCACTGGCACGTATGACAGAGAAAAGGATTAATATGAAATGCTGAAATTTTACTTATAATGCTTAGTTTAACCATTTCCCATCCCACTTATCCTACATGGGGTCATGGGGGGGCTGGAGCCAATCCCAGCTGTCATTTGGCGAGGGGCTGTGTATATCCTGGATAGGTCACCAGTCCATCACAGGGCTCATAGTAGACTGACAACCATTCACACTCACACTCACACCTAGAGGCAATTTAGAGTCACCAATTAATCTAAGCTGTATGTTTTTTGTCTGTGGGAGGAAGCTGGAGAACCTGGACAGAACCCAGGGAGAACATACCAACTTCACACAGAAAGGCCCCAACCATGACCCTCTTGCTGTGATGTGCTGTGCCATCCATGATTAGTTATATTATCACATTTTTGAAGAATTATTAATTTTCTGTCTATCACAAATTGATTATTCATCATCATTGCAGCTTTAGGCCGATAAAAAACTGACATTCTAACTCTGCAAACCTCGATCATTAAGTGTACTCCCATTACTCCTGGCGTGCCAGCATTTGCCATTTCAATTCACCCTCCATCATCATTCAGCAACTGTGCCCATGCAACAGTCCAGATGGATTGGAAATATAGACAGTAACAGTGGGCAGTCAGACCTATTTGAATCACAGTTTGTGGGTGGAACTAAAGTCAAAGAGAGAGTTCACACACTGAATCAGCAGGACAGGCTGTGAGGCCTTTTTAAGTGTGAGTAACAGTTCTGACACATACATAGTCTGATATCTCTTTTTCTGAGAACAACTGTACCTGCCAAAACAATAATCACAGATACACACCCATAAGCTCAAAACACTATGAAACATATGGAATGTTATATATGAAGTGGGTTAAAGACTAATCAACTGGTCAAAAGTCAGTATACAATAGATGTTAAGCAGTGTCCACACTCATTTTTCATTTGACTGCTCTTCTTGTTCTTAATTGTTTCATCTCATCTGTCTGATGTCTATGGTTACATTTGACTGGATTTTTCTCAGCCTCAGAACCAGCTCCACACAGGGCTGTGTGCTGAGCTCCCTACTACAGTCTCTACACTCACGACTGCACCCCCATCAACTCCAACAACATCATCGTCAAGTTTGCTCACGACACAGCTGTTGTCTGAGTTGATGAGTCCACATACCTGGGCGAAATTTACAACTACTAAATTTATGACTTGAAAACTGCCAGGAATATGTGTGAGTGTACAATTTGTGAACATTTGTGAAGTGGACTTGACCCGATTTTGCAAACTGTTCATTCATTGGATGAGCCCCTTTCTCCCTTTCCCAGCAGGCCATGCTCCATTCCACATTTTAAGAACAAACAAAGCAAATAATACATTGCAGTTATAATTTTTAAATATACAACCACAGAAGTTGTAGAATACTGAAATAGGAGTTGATTCAGTTGCAAAATTGGAAATGATGAGAAAGAACTGGACCACAAACATTACCATGACTGAGAAATGCACAGCAAGAATGTATTATAAATATATCATGGATTACATTGAACTTGCTTATAAGTGGTCTTCTTTTTGACCTCGGTATAAATCCTGCCTTGTTCCCATGCATACACTTTTAAATTCTGGTACTAATTAAATTGTTCAACTCTTCTGTCTGTAATCTGTCACATAACAGACCGAGGCTTGGAGTTCTTGGTCATGGATTCCCAAGACTATCCTCCACACACTGTAGGACCCCGCCCCCCCCCAACAGTGGCTGTATGACAGGACAATCCCACAGTGCATGAAGAAGGGAGTGTGGAGCTCATCTTATCCTGGCTCAGCCCCATCTGCTGTAATTAGATGTCTGTGTATTAAACCTTCTTCCTCCAGCTTCTGCTTCATTCCTCTCATTATTTAATATAATATGTGAACACGTCTCCTTATCTTTTTCCATACAACTCTCAAACTCCCCCTACTCAAACACGATTCACTTTGTATCACTTTTTATAACAAACTGAAGCTGTTTGCTTGATGTTCGTGCTGGAAAAAAGCTCCTCAGTCGCATTTGTTTCTTTGTGCATCTCATCATACACTTTGGTTGCACAGCTTTTGATGTGTATATATATGTATCTCCAAATATCCTGAGCACACATCTCATCAAATAAAGGATAGAATTCATCCCTGTGAAGATCTCTAGAAGTATGCATTCCCTCTTTTACCCATTTTTTTCCAATAAATAGACTTCTTCCCCACACAAATCTCAGGATTATTCCATACAGACACATACAGTATCTCTGCATATAGTGATATTCCTTCATCAATATGTGTGCCATATGCTTGAACATAGGATTAATGTCCTGCACACCTGAACTTCTGTCTAATTGTTTAACTAATGGTTTAAATGGTGCTGCCATATTCATTTCTAGTTGCACCCATTTAACCTTTTCTCCCTCCAGCTTTCAATGTTTAGTCAAATTGACAGTTCAAATGCCATTTTAATATAGCTTGATATTTGGGAGCCCTAGCCCTCATTTCCTTTGGGGTCTGAATCTTTAAAAAACCGATTGAAGCTCTTTTTTCTTTTTTTCCCACATAAAATCTTTAATAAGAGCATTATATGGTTGAAAATCATGTTTGGGAGGTTTATCAGGGCACAGACATATCATTAAATTCCGAAATAATTGTCATCTGAAGAGTATTGATTTTCTTTCTACATAAGCTTAATTTTAATAATGTTCAATCTTCTGTAGAACTGGTAATACATTAAGAGTTTTAATTGTGTCCAATGTGTGGCATTAGTGATATGTTGAGGTATTTCATATCAGTTTGGATACATTTCAAATTGAAATAGGTAACTATATATGATTGATAGACATTGCTTCTGATTTATGCCAGTTGACCCTGTATACTCATATTTTAGATCATTTTTTAGATCAACTCCCTCCCTCTACTGTTTTTATTTCTGTTTTGGTTTTTGCTTGTTTGTTTGTTTGAATAGCTATAGCTAATGGTTCCAAAGCTAGTAATATCGATGACATCGGACAGGACAGGTCCATCCACCAAGGTTCCAGCCAACAAGTCCATGTGGGCCCCATAAGGGTTACATTTGGGCTGCAAATATGGGTCCCAAGTGGGGTTGTCTGCAGTTTCCATGGTGACCCCACCTGTGTTTGCCCATATGGGCTCAGTGGGTTCTGACTGGGTTTCAGGTGTGGTTAAACATATGGGACCCATGTTTCTGAAACCATGTGGGACAAGCAAAATTTACCCAGGTCGAGCCCATGCTGACTCAGTACCCACATAGCCCACATTAAACCCATGTGAGGTATACACAAACATGCTGGCTGGGGTGGGCCTTAATAATGTAAAACAGGGGTAAATCATTCAGTTAGGCTAAACAGTCCTTTAAGGTACTATACAGGACATCAATCCACTTCTGGGATTCTGGATCAAACCCAAATCTACCAAGAATCAACAGATATTTCCATTCTACTCTGTCAAACACCTTCTCTGCATCCAGAGAAAGCACAGTGACAAGGCAGGACGCTGACCTATTGAGCCAAAAAGGATGAAGAAGGAGTTGAATACTATCTGTTAAGCTCAAATTCTTTATAAAGCCACTTGGTCATTATGAATGATGCTTAGGACAGCTTTCCCTAATCTGGCAGCTAGGATCTTTGATAGCACCTTTCTATCAGCATTACTTAATGAAATAGAAAGATAATTAACAGGATCCGTTAAGTCTCCGTCCTTTTTCGGGGGATAAGGGTTATCAAGGCTTCCCTAAAGGACTCAGGTAGTCTTTTTATTTGCAATGCGTCTGTAAAGACATCTGTTAATCTTGAGGCTAGTATGTCAGTGAAAGATTTGTAGTACTCTATGGGCAAACGATCTAACCCTGGGGATGTTTCAACATTTAATTGTAAGATGGCCTTTCTAACCTCTATCTCTGTGATACGGGCTGTTGTTCTTTGGAAAGTTGAAGTAGTTGTATTCCACCAAAAGAAAACTTTGTTGTCCTTGGAGTAATCATGCCCTTTTGTCCACAATATGTTTATTTTGTCTATTTAGAATTTCTGGTATGTTGATTTTATTTTGTAGCTTTTTTATCCAATTGGTTTCAGTTGAAACACTGAGTTTGGATATTATTTAACCACTTCCGCATTGTTTGTGAGTTAATAATGAATTAAGCTGCCACCTGTGTCCTGTGAAAACTGTTACCTCTTGAATTTTACAATTGCAAATCTGCCATTGCATGGTTTGTTAATGAAATAGCCCTGATGTTACTATGTAATACGCTTTCAGTAAATGATTTGAAATGAAAAAGTAATCAATTCTAATAACACCATACATCCATTAACATCAACATAGAGAAAGCTAGTCTATCCTTTGGTATAACTATTTAAGTTTTTATTTATTTAATACAAAAATAATTAATTGCATAGTTTCTTTTTTTTCTTATCCATGCAACCATCCAGCAATTAATTAAAAACACCTTTCAATTTGATATAGCCTTCTGTCATGCCATTGAAATATTATTTAATTTATGAAAGACAACAAAGCTCAAAGCTTTTAGGAGCATATATATAATACAATATGGTTTCAACACAAATAAATGCTTCACAAATGCTTCTTAAATAAAATAACTACTTTCTTTTACTTCAATTATAACTATGCCCTGAACCATACAATGTTCATTATTTCAAATTCTGTCAAAAAGATTTTTTTGTATAAATGTTATGTCCAGACATCTCATGCGTTTTACTGAGCTATGAGAACCATTTATATTTCATGTAACCACTTTCTGTATGGTTTGTGCATTACATCGTTTTAATGCCTCCCAAAGTGCAGTCAACATGTGGTATAAAACAAATACAGGGAAAGAAAACATGAAGTGAAGAAATATTCCAATGTCCCAATTGTATCCTCAGGGAGGCACATGAACACTAACCCTGATCACATCCCATTTCCCCTATGCTCACATAACACTGACTACCAAGCCACCTCATCCTCCTTTTCCCCACATCCTCTCTTCATTCATTCAACAGACCATATTTCATGGCACCACTTCTGTCTTCATTCATAGCTCATCATATCATCCAGGATATAATAAGGTCAATTAGTTCTTCAGACTGGCTTTCACCTGCCTCTCAGATAAGCGCAAGCTCATACAATTACAAATGCTTTCCGACCAATGGCTGACTGAACTTATTGTAGCAGCTTGCAACAAAGCCAAATGGGTCCCTTCTTCATAATAAATATGAATCTTGATTTTTTTTTTTTTTTCGTGTGTCAAGTAAATCTGAGCAGTTTTAACATAATGACATTTTAAGCTGATACTGAGCTTTGCAAAGACACCTCATCAATAGCACTGGTTTAGTGTCTACATCTGGTGTCTACATCCTGAAGCCATGTTCCTGTTTGTTATTGCTGATGATGGAGACTGTTGAAATGTAGGTTTCTACAATGTAAATACATTTTACAATAAAACCTAAAAAGAGTGGCACAAGCACAAAGCATCTGAAAATATGAAAAGTTTCATTAATAATTACATTCTAGTCCCTCCATTCTTTTGATTATGTATATGAATGACTGGACCTCCAGCTGTTCCTTCATCACACTGCTCCCAAAATAACACTGGTGACCCTCATCGCTGAGAATAATATATATGTAGAGCATGTGAATTGTGTCACATTAATGGCCACCAACTGACATTAAAAGCTTGGAGATTCAAAACAGTGAAGATGAAAACTGTACTTGCATTCGCATGAACTTCAAAAATTTGACATTAAATGGATTTGATGGGTTTCTCATTAATCTCTTCTTTACCAAAGGAAGGACATTTATTTTAAGACTTCACACCTGCATGAAAACACAGTGCCTTGCCACCTGACAGAGGGAGATGGCTGTAAGAAAAAGGTTTCTGATATATAGAATTACAGTGTTAAATAGTGATGGTGTGATCCTGTACGATACTAAGACAGTTGAATGTGTCTCTTTATTATCTTTATTACTAGCTCTGTCAAATAACCACATTCACAGTGGCATTGGCAACACGTAAGCCTGAGTGTAAGTACATCGTAAATATTAATAATAGACAATATCTGAGCATTCAAAATTTTAATATAATTCTAATACTAAACATAATAATGAATGAAAGTTAAATGGGTTTATAGAGGAAGATTGACAGGCCTAGTGAAAATGGGTTAGGAAGGAAACTTTAGAAAGACTTTATATGAATGCAAATGTATCAGCTAGATGTATGAAAGGGCCAGTTGTTTGCTACCTCTTAAGTCTTAAGTAAGGTTATATTAGATTGTTGTTCATAGTATTCTGTCTGTCAGCTTAGTTGTGTTTTCATTTGGTTATTTCAAATATAAAAACACCTGACTTTACTATGAGAGTATATTTAGATTGCATCCTTGTATGATGCAGATAAGCAATGGGAAGTATGAAGAGATTGCTCCCAGTCTGCTTAATCATGATACCAAAGAGTCTTGAAGAGTTGAAAATGGAAATTGAAGGAAAACACAGGACCTGAGAAAGCAGAGAGTTGCAAGAAAGGTTCAAAACCTGACGTCTCACTCACGCATATGTCTCAGACTAATAGTCCAACATGACACTGTGTCCTTACATTTCCTCTCACTGTATACTTTGACTCTTTTCATGTTCTCTGCTGCAAGAAAGAGCCGCATGACACCAGTGTGACAGGAAATAAAAAGAAAAGCAGGAAGGTCCCTGCACACCAGGCAACTATCTATTCAACATACTCTTCTTTGAAAGACAGTACCAGTCCATCATGACTACAGCCATCCGTCACCCCAACAGCTTCTTCCCAAGAGGTATTAACACACTGAAACATCCCCCCAAAAGATTCCTCATAACCTTCCCACAAACCCTGAAAATCTCTTTTTTTTATGTTTAATGCCTCTAAAGTTGTGTTTTTCGATATTTATCTCATCATGCCGTTATTGCCTTAGAGTTGTCTTCAGTCTGTGCACAAGTATGCATTCATGGATATAAGTAGGTTTTGAAAACTGTTTTCACTTCAATTATGCTCATGTGATAGGATTCACAAAATATAGTAATTTCAAGACTCTTTCTGTATCAGAACACATTTATCCAGCAGCATATCCTTCCTTCATAGCAACAAATCTCTGCCGCCTATTGTGATTCTTACCCTATGATTTTGCGTTGAGATACCATGATGTTGATAGACCTCCTTACTGATAACTAAGTGAACAAGATTACATGATCCTGTCTTTTTGTGAAATTGTCATTTCAGTACCCAGAAGCTTCTGAAAAAACCTTTGAATTTGGTGTCAGGAACTAAACAGACATGCATTTATGAGAACTCTTGATAGTGTGATTAAGTTGTACAGGTGGATTTGGGTTAAAGTAATCATAAAATGGTGTTCACATGGTAATTTCTAACTAAGAGGTGAGAAGGAGAAAGAGAAGGACAAAGAGAGATAAAGTGAGGAGGTGGAGAGGAATACAGATATAAGAAAGCATTGTGTAGTGCAGTAATTAAAACTCTTCTCTATTTCAATACAAAGACCTTCAGTGCTGGAATGTACCTCCTCTTCTATGCTGAAGATAACTAGCTTTTTTTCTCTTTCCAACTCTCTAACAATCACTTCACTGCTTGCCTGGCAGACATCTCAGAGTGGATGTAAAGCTCATCCTGGTCAAGACTGTGCGTTCATTGTGACCTGTCTATAATAGCTGACAATTCTGTAGTGATGCCAACTCTGGCAGCAAGGAACCCGGTTGTGACCCTGGATGATGATACTTTCTGGTGACTATTGCACTCTTCTGTCTGAGGACGATTGGCCAGCCCCGTCAGTCCAAGGACCCTGTGCTCAATCATCTCAGGTCAAGGCTCTTCTCTGTTCTGGGCTCACAGCGGTGAAATGAATTCCCCTCTGAAGTGCGGTAGAGTCACTACACATCTTCCACCACAGGCTGAAAACACACCTTTTCAGACTGCACCTAAATACTCAACGGTAGCACTGAGTGCACTTGTAAAACACTTGTATCTTTGCTCTCTGAACACCGTTTTTAGTTGTTTATTTGGAAGGAGTTTAGACTGCCAATATTTAATGACATCTAGCTCTTGTCCTTGTTTGGTGTGACTGTTTTTTAAAGCAGTTTTGGACTAAGTGTATGCCACAAAACATGTGTTACCATATCTAAATGCAATCATATACTGGAAATGCTTGAACAGATGCTCCACTTTTGAAATGCTGCCAGTAGAATTATACTTATATGACTACACTAAAACAAGGCTACTCTTAAAATACTCAGTGCTTACAGAGATAATAACACAGTTATTTGGGGCTACAGTTTGAGGACACCTGATTTTTGCACTCTTATAACATTTTTAAGGGGTGGGAAGAAAGGGATTGAGGTGAGAATATGGAAGGATGGTAAGTTGGTGCTGCACTACACATTTGTGTCATTTTAAATGTGGCAGAAGAAGAAAAGTGCCTCATTCTGTTGATGTCTATTTGTGATTCTATTTGTGCTTCGCGGTAAATGTCATGTTCTGTGCTTTTATCTTTGATATGAATCTTTGATATGAGCCACAGCTGCATACTGTACACAGTCTGTACAGGAGTAAGATGACATCTCTTCTCAAAGAATATTTTCATTTATTACTTTTCACAAATTGAAACAGATTCACTGCCCACAGCATGTTTATTCTCAGGTTCATCAGGTTTATCCCTATGCCCACTTAGCCCAATTACATCCCTTATGGGGCTCATACAGTCTACCCACATTGACTTCACATGTGGGGCCCATGTTACTGAAACCATGTGCAACCCTCAAAATTTGCCCAGTTCAAGCCCATGCCCACTCAGTACCCACACAGCCTGCATTTAACCCATGTGGGGCCCACTTGGACAGGCTGGCTGGATATGGTGTCATTATTATCATTATTATTATTGTTTGTACAAGTTGATACCTGATGCCACAGCTCTACAATCATAAGTTACATATGTTCCTGGTCTCAGTCTCAGCCCCCCTTTGTCTCAGCTTAGTTGATCTTGTACTTAATACTATCAACCTTGTGTATCCTATGACTTTGGTAAATATTTGTTCACTACATCTAATTAGTCCAATGTGTTTACAAAGGAGGCCAGAAGCCTCACGCACGCTGTCCGAGTTCAAACACACCCGCGGTCCATTGCACAAAGAGCATATCTGCATCGTCAGCTCATCTGAGATAAACCTGCTAGCAGGCAGTAAATTCTCTCTCATTCATCACAGCGTTTACTAATTAGTTGGCAGGTCGGGGATTTCCTCAACTGAGGAGTCAACACATCCAGTCTTCCATCTCACTCCAAGTGATTCCTTATGTCCACCATGTCCACCCACGTCAGTCTCGCCACATCAGGACAGAGAGGGCTACTGATGCTTTTGGCAGTAATTTACCATTTAGCACAGTGGACCATGCCAGTAATGAAAAATAATACAAACTGAAGAGGAGATCTTGATGAGATATCCAGCTTTTAGTGTTTAGGTTGTCAAAAATAAGTTGCTGAAAATGTGATGAGTCTACTTTTAAAGAGTGGAATGTATATTTAATTTAATGATATTTTTGAGCTTTTTTATATAAGGCCATTAAAAATGTACAATTGGTAATAAAGTTATCCTCACCAAGTGAACTGCTGGGATCTGAAAGAATGGCAACATCGTTAAAAAGAAATCCAACAGTGCGAAAGAATGAGTGCTCAAACACTTCACAGGTTTCAAACAGCACCTCAGAACATTATTTTTGAAAGAAAAAAGGTAAAAGATACAATTTCATTTGTATTTCCAAATAAAATGGTTTAATCTGGCTGAAGACTTGGCTTGTTTGTCTACCTGCTCGTCTTCCTGTTGGACTTCACTGTAGCAATGTCAACATGATCTGAGATCTACAACATTATAAAAACTGATAATAATGACCCAAGTAGCAGTTGTTCTTGACCTATTTTGTCTGATAGCTCACAGCCCTACCAGCCAAATAAAATCTCCTCTCTCTCTCACACTATCCTCTCATGTTCCAAATGTGGGCATTTGAATTGATATTAAACTGAGTTTTATTTGCAATATAATTAGGGATTAAGCATTGCTATATGGTAAATAAACTATGTTTAAGGCTGTGGCATAACACTTATATTACGCCATGTGCAGAGGAGATTTTCAGAGGCTTAAAAACTCTGAGTTGCTTTGCTGCTTAAAGCACATCACATTTATCAAACCAGACTGACATGGGGTTATGGGGGTGGACACACCACACAACTGATCTCAGACGAGGTGGACTGATTACAAGATCATTCTACTCAGAGAAATCCGGGACTGAACTCACAACATTCAATGAAAATATGTGAGAAGTGTGACAGTCACATGTGGTGTTTGTATCAAATAAATGAGAAATATATAATGGCGTAGATGGAGGTTTACAGAAATCTCTTGAATCACTCAATGGAAAACACAAATATCTGGAGAGCAACATAGTTCACGGTAAGTTAATAAATCAATAAAATAAATAATTTAAACAGTTTGTGTTGTGATGAACCTGAATTTTTGCATTGAAATAATTGCAAAATCACTAAAAGCTTAGAGCTGCATGATTTGATATCCAGTATTTGCCTCAGTACTTTAGCGATCCATCAATCATATAAACTACATCTCATACCTGCTCCACTCAGAGCTGCTCTGTCTCTCTTTCTCCACAAGTTGTTTTGCACATATTTGATGGATCATATTATATCACTGCCTTTCTTTTTTATTCTCCATGAAGCTGACCTAATAACTCCCGCTGCATTACCAATATAATTAGACTTGTGGCTGTGCACTGTGGTGTGTATGTGTCTGTCCGCTGCATCCCTGCTTCTGGTTTACTGATTGATACAACTCTGCTGCTGCGCCAGAATCTTCTACATGGTGCTCCAACTGCAAGTGTACCAGTTTCTAACTGCGAGAAAATCAGAAATGTGTGAAAACAGTTGTGCCACAATGGGATAAAGACACCATCCCTGAACTAGTGGACCCGTCCTCACATGACTTGACATGACTTGATGTGATGCTGAGGGTTTTTGTCTTCTCCTGCATCAGTCAGACACAATGCACACCCATCCAGGACCACACACCATGCATTGGCACTAGATGTAAATTGTGAGGTATGGCATCTTCAACCAAAACAAAGCCTTTTTTTCCAACAACAACTACAATCCCTACAATCCTACAATTGTCTAGGCACCACTTGGAGTGGCAAAAACTGGATGTTTCAATCATTTATCACATTCTATTTCAACATTTCTGCTCACTCTACTAACTTCTTTTCATGTATTTTCAGTTGAGCTACTCAGTTTGCATTTGTCTTCAGTTAGATAATGCCCCTGTTAAATATGCAGTGTGTAGAATTTAGTCGCATCTAGTTGAACAGGAATGACAGAAACTGGAATATAATTGTTTAATCACCTGAAATTAAGAATCCTTGGGTTTTCATTACCTTACATCTATATTAGGAGTGAGTCCTCTTCCAGCAGCCCAGAACAGACAAACCAAACACTTGCTCTAAAGCATTATTTGCAAGTTTGGCTGCCACTATATGTTCTCTTATACATGCTTAGAAAGGGAGGGTGAGGGGTATTCAGTTTGTTTCAATCTATAACCTCACCACTAGATGTCACTAAATGCTACACACTGGTCCTTTAACATACTGAGAGCATTGTTCTTTACACAAATTTCTCTGATACTGTCTGATAGTGACAAAATGCACCTTCTACAACATATTTTGAGTCAATGTATCTGTTCAGATTAGCCTTTTCTGTAAAAGCTAGTGTGGGGAAAAACTAAACAAAATAAACCTCACCCAAAATTAAAATGAGCAACAATATCTTGGGTACAGGAAACGTAAGCCTAAAGAAAGTGAATATAATATATTTTTTAAAGTGCACACAGATTTGAAGAGACAGGAGGTCAATGAGCAACATTTGTTTGGTCAAGAGGCTCTTTGAAATGGAGGGAGTGGCAGTCAGCAGAGTGTGTGAAGGGCAATAATTATTTAAAAGTGCTTTTCAAGACACTTAGTTTTTAACCATAACAATCGACTGCTCTGTTTTGGTTGCTCTAAATAAAGAAATGTTCATTATCTTCGCTCAGAAATCCACTGGGATTCATCGATGGAAACCCTGTTGTGTTGGCAAGTGAGCAATGCTGTCTCCTCACCAGGCATAAATACAGTATTGATTAGCCCTTCTACACAGCTTTCACTGTCATTTTTCTACCCCGCTCGCCATGAAGAATTAGTGGACAGTAATCACTCTGCATCCTGCCGGCAGCAGTGTCCACCATTAGAGATAGGCCTGTTTGGTACCCGATAAATCATACTCACACACTCACACCAGATCCACCTGTCACCATGAAGGATTCAGCAAGTAGAGCGTGGAAATAGTGCCTTTGTTATTTGTTGCTCTAGAAATCAGGTCAGGCAGTGTCTGTGTTTTTTTCCAACTTTCTTCTTTCATACAGCGTGGTTTTTAAGGCGTTTTCACACCTGCGTTTATTTCGGTTGAATCAAACCCTGTAGTGTTTACCCACATCGGTGCGGTTCCTGAGCACAGCAATTGCACTCGGGTGTGGATCAAAAACAACTGAAAAGGTGGTCTCGGTCCAGTTAGAAAGAAACTCTGGTACAGTTCATTTATAGTATGACACGAGCCAAACCTAGAGCTGACCCAGTTGCAGGAAGCATTGTGCATTACTTGGATTTAAGTAGCTCCTGCATCCAGCTGTACTGTGCATTATGTTATCATTATTATTATTATTATTAGACATTATGTGGTGGTTTGTGCTTATTATGTGCTCCCATACCCTCTCCAGCTAAATGAAGGCAGCACGTCTTCTTCACTTACTGTATTTTTCCCAGAATATGACAGTATGGTGGTGGAAGGTGATTGGCAAATGCAAGCATATAAGTATGTGTGTGTATGTGCATGTGTTGGTATCACAAGTCTTCACGAGAGATGTTGAAGACCGGCGCCTCAATGACTGTTTAGTTCTTGTGAAGGGTGCAGCAGCTGAACCTCACGACGCACCTCTGTTTACTCGTTTGATTTTCACATGATCATGACAATGCAATGATTTGCAGCAGTATCTCATCGTAATTAAAACTTGTGTGCTGTTGTGCTGAAGGAAGAAGCAGACGTGCAATTATAATGATCTCAAACACAGCCATTTTTTTTCTTGCAAATGCTGTCAAAATGTCTTGCCCATCTGCTGCAGAATCAGGTGAGGCAGTAAAGCTTCATGATAACAGGGTTGTCATTTGAACCAGCTGTGTTGGAACAGGAGAAGATCTTTATTAACTATTATTAAGTGTATTATTTGTTCTTTTCCTGTTCAACTGTGAATTCAAAATCAAAAAAGGAAAGGACGATCATTCGTTTATGAGTCCAACACAGAAAAACTAATGACAGATGCATTTTGTACTTTATCACTTAATCATTAATTGATCGAATTTGACTTTGGTGTTAAATGTACACAATATGTGACTGGGAAATTGCTAATAGTAGTAGCAGTTGTTGTAGTAACTCCCAAGGTCTCCCAAAATGAGACTGTGGCAGGGCATCGATAGATTAATGGGATTGCCTTAATGGAGTTGCCTCGAAGTGTGCCATTCTCCTCTCATTTATTGGCCTAGTATTATGGCCCAGGCATTAACCACAATTATGAGGAAAGGCCAATTCTGCCGATGGCCTATTT
The DNA here is from genome assembly GCF_027409825.1 of Scomber japonicus. NCBI lineage: Eukaryota > Metazoa > Chordata > Actinopteri > Scombriformes > Scombridae > Scomber > Scomber japonicus. Next base: position 28,223,760 of record NC_070590.1, on the reverse strand, counting down.
TGGATAGCTTTTCTGGAAGAAAACACAACTTTCCTGTCTCTCACCACCAACCACACGAGATTTCACGAGTGAGAGTGCCCACATGGCTTTTGTTGCTACATTTTGGTTCACTTGAAATTTTGTGTGTGAAACCAAACCGAACCAAAGGGAAAATGCAACAAAGTAGCAACTCATCCACTGATTGGGTCCAATGCAAACAAACTATTGGTGTGAAAACGTCCTTTGTCGCGATGGTTCAGCCAGCTCTCTCCAGTTTCAAGCTGTTCATATCTCAGATTAACCTGACACACCAGCTGGTTTGTTATACAGAACCATCTGAGAGGTCATCCATGGAAACTATTTGGAAAAAGGCAGGCGCTTTTGAAAAATACTTGGCAGGTGATTGGATGAACCATCTGTCTATCGCCATCTATTTCCTTCTTACCTTGTGAGGCAGCTAAACTTGTAACGCTGATTGTTAGAAGCGCACAACTTGAAGCCAGACGAGAAAGATTCTCGTATGATCTTGTGATGTCGTGTTCTTGCGAATTCAGCTGCCTTGCAAGGTCAATCTCAGATCACATAAATCCAATATTTGGACCCTGTTTTTGATAACTTTTCTCAAGGTACTAGAATCGGACAGTTTCCTGGGATTTACAAAAAGTGCTGCAGCATGCTGTGCAGGATGTACAAGTTGTAAATTGGGTTTGTGTCACAGCTGAATCCTGCAGGGAGATGAGGCATCAATCTGCTCATAGCAGCACAGAGATGCTAGCATTCACATGAAGAAGTTAAACACGAGAGGAACCAGTTGTGGGATCTAGAACCCAAAACATTTTCTCCTCACAAAAATGACAGGACTGAGAAAACTGTAATTGTATAACATTTTAGGACATCTGAATGGCATACAGTGAGGAAAAATTAGACTTTTGGCCCGATCTGATGTCTGACAATCAAAAGGAAAATATCTGGACTACTGCTAACCAGACCTCCATAATATTTGGTACATGTCATGGCCTCTAGACTTTTCCTTTAGCACCACTGTAAGGTTAAACCTTTCCCTTGACCAACACTTTGGTCCATGATAAGGTAGTTGTAAAAGTAAAGGTAATAGGTCAAACTTTCATTATTATCTCTGTAAATGTCAATGTGATTACTGTACTGCATAGTCCACAATAAAGCCACAGACTCCGAAAAACAACAATCAATGAACAATATGAAGACTCTCAAGTTGTACAGAACAAATGCAAAGAAACTGATTGAGAAAAGAAAAAAAAGAAAAATTCACATAATTGTTACGTGAATGGATCTCTATTATTCAGGTTTAGTTATGTGTTTGGTTGGGAACAATTGTCATTGATTGTTGTTAAAGCCACTGTTGGCATACACATCTACATTTTTCTTTGACCCTGTCCTCTTTTTTCTGTGCACTTTATGGCTCTATGACTTCTTTCTTTTCTCCACACAAGAGTCATGATTACTACAACCACTAGAGCTCTTTGTTGCTTGGACATAAACATATCATTTGGGGGGCATTGCTCAAAGAGCTGAGGTTATCATTATTCTTAAGAGGAGGTTTTGTTTTATAATCTCTGCCCCGATAAAAACCCTGAGAGGTTAAAACTGGTCGCCATTTGAAACCATTAACATACCCGACTACAGAGAGGTTTTTCAATTTCCAACACATTTACTTTTCATTCTGTCTAAAAGTGTCAGTTTTTTTTTCCAGTGAGCACATTCAGATTCCCTGGTTAAATATAGTTCATGTGATACTGATTGAGAACTTCATTTTCTGTATGACTATAGGAGAGAATACATGATACAGTCTTCTTTATGCTGGTAAAATGCCCATTGGTCAGCTGTCACGCTCACTACCTAATCATCAGATTGACCTTATTTATACAACTAGAACTAATGAGGTGATTCACTGTTTTCTTCAGTTTTGACATTGTGCCATTAAATGTGAATATTCCACCTTGTGTACAATATCAGAAAACCTCACTTTTGTTATAATATATACTTCTACTTTCAGCAAGAAATAGTGTATGAAGTTAGGTTGTGACTAGAACATGTGGAAATGGCTTAAGGGATGTTTCCGTGTTGTTACACATGTAGGCTGCACTTTAAACTCCCAAAGCTACTCCTCCTTTCATCCTCTCCCACCTCATTTTCTCTGTTGCACAGACAGTAATCTTCATGTCGTCATGTTAGCTACTGTCCTGGTCAGGGAGGAGATGAGAGAAACTACTTAAAATCATCCCTTGGGGGAAGATACAGCTATTTTCTGTCCACATGTCTGATGTGCCAGTTTCCAGAAATGTACGTGTTTAGCTAAGGATTACCCCAATCTCTCATATTTAAGAAACACTAACTGTACTATAGATATCAATTTTGAATAATTGTTTTGTATAAATTGCTTACAACACCAACATATGTGTGGTTCATGGAAGTTGACACACTGGAGGTGTTGTACAGTTGTCTTTAACACCTGAGCAGCTGTGACTGAACAGACACTGAAAGAAAACTGCACAGTCAGCACCAGCTATTTTTAATTGGCTTACAGTATGTCGTGCAGAGTGTTGCAAAAAATCCTTCTAACAAACCAGACCAATCAAAAACAGCAATGCTTATTTCACACTTGTTCCAGAACCAGTGTTAGAGTAAAAAGTGTCAATATTTTAACCAAAATGTAATTACTTTTTAGTCATTAATCTACACTAATATCTTTCATGCATCTGGCAGATCTGTTTTTTTCAGAGCAGCTTGTGTTTCTTATGTAGAAATTAATTTTGATTTATCAGCAGTTGGTATTAACTTAAAATTCAGGAATGCATTTTATTAGTTATTGGAATCCTCTCTGTGTATATACAGTACTAAAATAATTATTCTTCATATTTATATCACATCCAACAGATGTCATATGTCAGGTTCCTTACAGAACTAACACAAAGAGACTCACAGAAAGACACTCTCACATCTACAGTTGGAAGTCTCCAGTCCTGCTCTGCATGTCATCTGACATTACATTAAAAATCAAATTTAAGTGTGAAGCTAATTCGTCTTCCTGGTGCAGATGTTCATCTGGCAGGTTATTCTTTGACATATTTGGTGATAAATAACAACAAAAAATTATTTTAACATAAAAAACAGGATTATCCTCCAAGAAAAGAGGTGAGAGTTGCTATTAACTATAATGCTGTAGTAATAGATGACATAACCTCATGTTAACCTATCAGAGCACACAATGTCATGTTAACAGTAGGTGCATTGCAGCAACTATTCTGGGGAGCTTGACAAATTGCAGAAATGTATTTTTTCATTAATGTAATAACATAAAGATTATTATAAGATACGTAAATAACATTATAATCCAACATGGGTATCTTTCATCTATATCTCTAAAGCCAATTTAGCATCTATCTGTAATTATCATGAACCGTCTTCATTGAGATGCTCTGCAAATGTATCAGTACACATTCAGCCTCATAATTCAGGCTGTTCATATCTTTCCAACAGCACAAAGGATGCTTTGTAATAAGCCAAAGCCCCTCATGTTTATATCTAGGGTCATCAATTCCCTGCCTCATTCCATTTCACAAATGAATAAGTATTAACCACTTAAAACTAAATTTAAAAAAACGTGCATTTTGACACAAAAAAAAATAGTGAGGGTCAAAGGATATCTAGCCAATTACTCAGAGGAGCGATGTGTTGTGATCTAGTATTATTATGCAGTATAGATCACAGGAATATATTTCCCACACTAATTTCCTTTGTATACCTCCCTGCAGTGGTTTTAACTGGCTTGAATGAAATGAGGGTCAAAAAAAGTACAAAACACACCCCCAAACGTACAAACAAAGTAAGCAACAGACTTTGTTTTGTGTGTAGCAGAATGTAACTAATTGCAGTCTCTTGTCTTCTGCATCGGATTTGTTCTAATACCTGCGCAACTCCTCTGCAAGTTCTGTTGGTAATAAAAATGTTTCATCTTCTGCTGAAGTCACTTGGGCTCATATGGAGTGCTGAGATAAACACAGGTGATGTTATTCCAAAATGCTTTGGGATGGAGCATTTCAGCTCTCCACTGTTCACCACTTGAGCAGCTCCACATGAAGAATAAGGTTAAATTATTGATTTTGTAAAACACCATTTAAAACTCACATATCGTCCATATTCTACACCCTCGTAGTATGTTCCAGGTCAGTTTTGACACAGTCTAATAATCTCCTCATAAAAAGTGTCTATACCAAAATTTTGAAGCACAGATGTGTTTAGAAAGCATCAATAATCGATCTGACTGATCAATAAATGTGATTAAACCTTGATTCATGTTTCAGAGAGCAGAGAGAGTGTATTTTTTAGCTCCTATCACACAATATCATGTCCTATTTAACCTAAGACATGAAAATATAACATAGCAATAATGATGGAAATGTATTTAATGTAAAGTGTTTATGGAAGTGTGGGCTTTATTGTAGAACCATTAGAGCCATCAGTCATTCTTTGTGTAGCTTTGTTAGTGTCGGCTATATTTGAATGTTTGATAGTTTGGCTGTTAGATAAGTGTTGATATGGAGCTTCGGCTGCTGTCCGTGGTGCTGAAAGGTTGGTTTGCAGGATGAGTGTGTGGCCAGTCACCTGTAACATTAGCCTACATAGTGACAATAGCAGTTTTTTCGAGTGGCTGTGCGTATGTGTGTCCAAGCAAGTGTGTGTGTGCGCTTGTGTTTAGGGCAGGGGTGGGGGCACAAAAAAAATTTGCACCGGGGCCTATCACCGTGATGTTACACTGCTGCATTGGTGGGTACCTTGCTATTATTACTGAAAGGAAGGAACATTATAATAAATCAGAATGATGCTTTAACTGAAGATTAATAGGAATATCTGAAAAAAAAACTAATAAAAATCTCAATAAACCTCTCTACTACACATATGTGATGCAGGTTTTTGTCTGAAGGACACTTACTTACACAACTCCAAACTGTCAGAGTCCATGAGATTGTGTCCTTCCACAAAGAACAGCAACGACTGGCTGTGCAATGATGATTTATCACCAATATCAAATAACTCGAGGGACCGATGAATGCAAGGTTAAAACCTCTACTAAACGAATGTGTTTTTGCCCCATTATAAGTGGCACGCACATTGTAATTCATGGAAAAAAGTATCTGATAGTTTCTGATAAAATCACATCCATCCAGTGAAGGACACATGGGCAGTATGTACTTTACATACCTGGAAACTTTCAAACTGATACAAAATGCATTGTGCTTATCGTGCATATGTAGAAATTGATTCTATTTCCACTGTACAAGGAGACACAATCCCTGTTTGAGAAGAGGCTTTCATTGCCTGTGCAATTCTAGTTTGAGAACTGAGATAGGCCGGGGTCTACGGTGGCCGAGAAGGGTCATAACACATGCAAATGCCAAAACACCTGCAAATTCAGAAAACACCTTCAAACTCAGAAAACACCTGCAAATTCAGAAAACACCTTCATCGATGTTAAAAATATTCACAACACGAGCACGAATAGGGAAACGAACTGCAAACTAGATGAAAACGAACAGCAAACTAAGTGAAAATGGAAATGTTTCTAGGGGGACCATAATCAGCGACGGACCTACGTGGGGGCAACAGCGCCCCCTATAAATTAAAAACGAATATAGTCATATGACACACCGTTTTGAACGTTTAACAATTACTGAGTAGTTAATATGTTGGAATTACAGATTACACTTACCTCTTTGGAAACATTCTGTGTTTCTTTGTTTTCGGAAACAGGATGTGGGTCCGTCGCTGGGGGATGGGGGACCATCCCCCTGGAAACATTTCCGTTTTCATCTAGTTTGCAGTTCGTTTCCTTATTTGCTCGTGTTGTGAATATTTGTAACATCGATGAAGGTGTTTTCTGAGTTTGCAGGTGTTTTCTGAGTTTGAAGGTGTTTTCTGAATTTGCAGGTGTTTTGGCATTTGCATGTGTTATGACCCTTCTCGGCCACTGTAGGGGTCAGCTATAGGACAGCCCACTTAGAGCTGGCAGGGATTCAGAGTCTTGGAAAATGACATTGAAGCTGAAGTGAATGCTGCTAAACAAATACTCCAGGATGGGAAAAAAAAACAGGTTTTGCCTAAAACCCCTCCCTACAATGCAGCCCTGAGGCAGGATGTTAGAGTTACCATTTGCACTTTTTTGCACTTTTTTATCAAATCCAGTAGATTTACGGTCTAGCATTTTTTTTCTGTGGTATTACCCTTTGCCCTCGGTGTATTATCCCTGCTTTGTGTCGAGGCTTTTTAACGGTGAAGGGAGCTTTTGCTTTTTTGTGACGTTGCCTGCGCTCCCTCCCTCTATGTCTTGCTGCTTAGAGCTTAGTTCCCTCTTTAACACCGTGATCGGGGATATTCGGAATCAGCGGCGCACGTTTGAGATGTGGCTCATGCAAGCATAAAAAAACTTTGCATACGCACTCTTGTCCTTTTGAAAGTAAAGGTCACTCTGGTGTGCACAGGTAATTCAAACATAAGCTACTTTACATCCTTCAGACGACAATAAAAGATATAATTAGATGCATTTGTGTCACGCCAGCTCTCAGGTTCTGCCAGCTCTTGCATCAAAAGCTTATTCATAACCTTTTGCTTGAGAAAAAATGCTAATTTGTTTGTATTTGGATCATGGATTGGGCTCTGACAAGGAGGGGCAGAGAGGAGAGCAAAGCTCAGTCTGCTGAAATCACACATCCGCAGCTCAGTAATGCCTGTAAGTCTCAGGTTTGCTGGCATATCCTTACTTGCTGCCTGACTGAGAACATAAGCGTTTGCGCAAGACAAGTCGCAGTTTTCAGTGATTAGGGTACAAAAACTGCATCTTTATTGCATTTGACTTTTTTCAAGCTCCCTCAGAATAAAGGAGCTTTAAGCACAGACACTCATAATGATTTATACACGGGTAAGTCTGAACACTGTCTCTCTCAACCTGCCCTGTGTTTACACAACCCATGATTTTGCACACAGCTAATTTATAATCCACCGGGGGTCATTGGCTATTTAAGTGCAGCTACCCACGCTACACCTCTCCACCAGGCACTTTTCTCTTTAGCGAGTCGATTAACCTCTCTCGCTGCAAGTGGAAGTGGATGAGACTCTGCCTGGGTTACGGGCTAACCGAAAGGAGAAAAAAAGAAGCTCCTCCCTCCGCTGCGGTAAAAGGCTCAGAGGTCAAAACTGCCCCCTCAGCGCCCAAGCCAGGCTGCTGATCTTTATTCAAAGCTACAACAAGCACATAACTCGCCAAAATAAAAACCCTCTGCACTGCCTGTTCAAAGAGAAGCAGGGCACAGTCTATTTTAAATATTCACCCTGGCTCTGTTGCACATCCTGCTAAGCACACATAACCAAAACTGAAGGAAGAACTTTAATGTAATAGTAGGAATAAATAAACAATTTAAATCAAAAATGCACTCAGATATTTGCACCACATCATGTCACTGTTCTTTGAAAGGAGTGCCAACGAGATATCAATCAGGACCGGCATCTGACTCGGCCAACTTAGAATAGATTAATGGTGCTTTTAAGTTGCCTAATTACAGCTTTCAAGATAATGAAGGTCATTGCTTGTTGTGTAGGAAACACAGCATGGCATGTGAGTGGAGAGGAGTTAATTTAACTTGAGGAATGGATGAAAGTCTTCCACTTAAGCCCTGTCCAAACAGATTCACGCTGGTGAACACAGTGCTGCACCTACAGAGCTGAAGCCTGAGTGGGAAGCACCACCACCACCCCTTTATATTATCCTGCCCATAACCATGACTTCATCTTTCAGGGTTGGTTCATGTAATTAAAATAATGAAATATAGGTTTTCTCACATTTAAACACAAAGTACAGCTGAGACTGATGGGAATGTCATTAGCAATGGACAAGTTAAAAAGTTAAGGGATCGCCAAAGTGAGTACAGTTCATCCTGTGGGGATCATGAATATGCCGACCAAATTCCATTACAATCCATCCAATAGTTGCTGCGATGTTGTACTAAAAGGCAAAAATGGTCAAACTCATGATTGCACTAAAGTACATGTGTAATTCACTCATTTTAATCATGATTCATCTTCTGGGCACCATGAACATCTGTACAAATTTTCATCTTAATCCATCAACTATTTAATCCACCAACCAACTGACTGACCGACTGATGCTACTATTCCCAGCATCCAGGAAATTAGCAATGAATTATCAATTAATCATTATTTATTTAATATTAAAAATGCCATGACAATACAAAGTAGTGTCAATTAAACATTTATTCCAAGAAGAAGCTATAGTCCAACAACAATCCTCTTAGATAACTATTTAACTTTAGCATACTTTTATCGTAGAGCCTTTCCTGATTTTATTTAAGTTTTAATGTTCTTTATCTATTTTTCTTTTATCTATCTTCTGTTTTTTATCGAACTTTCTGCTGCCTTGTTGTAACGCTGTTTTGAAAAGTGCTCTATAAATAAAGATCATTATTATTATAATATTATTATTAAACAAAGAAGATATGCAGCGCTCGTAAAAGCAGCCAAGCCTAAGGCTCCGAGCCAAATCTCTTCACATTTCAATGCTACAGCGCTCCTAAACACTATTGAGCCTTGTGATGTTTCATGATAATATTAATAAATGGAAAGACGACAACTGTAGTGAACAATAGCTTTCGTGAAGTTTGGCAGGATATGTTTACACATGGCAGACTGCTTCCTGACTGAATATGAATGCCTAACTATGTAGCTGATGTATTATCCTTCTACCAGCAGGGGGAGCAAACAGACCACAACATAGTTCACAGAGAACATGAGCTTATAATGGCCTGTTTACTGTAAACCTCCTAATAAAGTAAAATAACATGCCAAACTTCTCCTTGACCTCTTGTTGTTTACGTTAGATATACGTTTTCTCCTAACTCTAGTTAAATATCACCCCCCGTTGGTAAGATGTCTCATTGCTGCCACACAGTAAAATTAATTGCATTGTTTCAAGACTCACACTACGCAACACAATCTCCATTTGATACCAACGTTAGATCGATTTCACATGATCGACAAAATTCTTCACAATCAATTATCGATCATCGATTGATCATCCCCATATCTAGTGGCTAACGTCTCAAAAGAAACATTATTCCAGAAACAATATGCTGGTTATTCTACAGGCTTTGTTGTGAATTGTTTTTATTAGAACTACTCCGCTACCTGCCAGCAGCGTGTGCCCAGCGTCATTGACACTGCTCTGGGCTCTGATTGGTTGTTTTGATTCGGGAGCCGTAGATTCTTGCAGAACACGTTACGACTACTGGGTGGACATAGAGACAGTGGATTTGTCACAGCTTATAAGTATCTTATTCTACTATCAGATCATAATGACAATTTTAGCCAATATAACACAAAAATCGTTACAGACTGCAGTGTGATTTAGTGGCCTCTAGTGGTGAGGCTGCACATTGCAACCAACTGAAAACCCCTCCACTCTCCGTTTCCTTCCAAGTGTGTACGAGGCTGCGAAACAAACCATCTCGAAGTCTGTTCCACTAGAGGCCACTCAATTCTACACACTGCAACTTTAACTCAACTATATACTATAATATATTTACCATCCTCAATTATATTAGTATCCAAATGTAAATGCAACCACTATATAAAGTCCAATCTCAATAGATTAAAGTAGTGTCCAAGACATATACAATACTTTCTGCCAATAATTCCACAATACAACACGTCACATTTTTCTATGGTGAAATTAGCACTGTGTGACTCCACAGCTGACAGTGATGAAGCGCGATGATGATAACTAGTAAGTGTCCAAAACCTCAATTTCCTGCTGCACTGTTGAGTGAACCATTGAGTGTCTGTTACACAGGGAGCAGTGAATGAATGAATGAGGGCAGTGATTTGGGACACTGCCAGTCTCTTGATTATCAAAAGTAATTGTTCTGGAGATGCTGCTATTTCATAATCTTAATGGAATTTTTTTCAATAAACTGAGCACTTCAAATTGCATTCTGGGGGAAAACTGGAAAACATGCAAGAGTAACTTTGCAAATATAAATCTGTATGACTGAAACTACAGAAACGAACACTCAAGCACCTCTAAAAATAAATACTTCTAGTACTTTGTATTATCCAAGGGTGGATCTAGGAGCGGACAAATACTGGAGTTAAATCCAGAGCCCTCAGAGCGTTTTTGGATGCTTCACGTGTGCAGAATGTAATTGTATTGCATTGTATGGCAAACATTATTATTAGCAGTAGTGATTTATTTTGGTCCTTATTAACAATTTTCCAAAAATAATGCACATATAAATAAATAAATAAATAAATAACAATAAGAATGAACTACAGGTACTCATGTTACTGTAATTCAGTAGCTTTTTGTTGACTTGTATTTTTTTATTATTTTGAGTAAAGTCAGTCATTTTACTTTTATATGCAGTATAAGACTGGTTTAAATGAAGTAAAGTAGTTAGTTCTATTTGCACATCCATCCATTACTGAGTAAATGATGTATTTGCATTAAAAAACAGACTAATCAGATTAAAATGTCATTACAAAACAAAACTGCCAGCACCATGAAAAACAGTCAGCAGCTGGTTGAAGTCACTGTCCAGAAAAAGTGATTCAAACCAGAATTTTCTTTTTTTTTAATAGATTTACGGCTCCAGAAACCCCCCGCCCCCAGCTCCGCCCTTGGTATTATGCATTGTATGGCATGTACATAAAAAACAACTATACTCATTCATTCAATAACTCAGTGTAAGGAGAGTATTTAAATGCATATTTCATGCAGTAAATCTATCTGATACTTCAAGCTGATTCAAATATTGGCTAGGAATGATTTGAATATAAAGTTTATGTGGCAAAATAGATATCACCTGAAACCATGATGAGACAATTTGCAAATACTTGGCAGGGTTGAGATAAGTAGATAATTTGATTTAAGTACGTGGTCAGGACATTAGCTCTCACTACCTCTGTGTTAGTCTAAAAAGAGTCACAATATGAATTATTTCCACTGAAGCAGTCTGGCTCAAAGCCAAGGTGATGTTTATTGCAGTATGGTCAAAGTGATTGTCTACAGTAAGTGTGGCTTTTTTTTTTTTTTTTTGCTTCCAGAGCTCCGGGAATGTCTCCTTCTGTTGGCTCCTATGTTTAAAACTGCCATTTTTTGTGAGGGTAATTGACACATAATTGCCCTGTTGTTTATAGATGTTTTTTATTGGTCAAGGAACAACACAGTTTAATTTACCGTCACATTTATTCTCAGTGATCATGCAACACTGAGTCACATAAAAAGGAATTGGACAATGAAACAGGCTTATATTTATTAACATTTTCAGTGGATGGTAAATTATTTAAACAGTAATCTCTCTTTTTTTGTTACCGTGCCCTCTGAGAAATAATGGCTCATTACAGAAATGTGATTGAAAAACACCCTTGATTCTAAAATACCTTTGTATCACATTAAAAAAAAAGAAGTTGCCAGAAGAAGTAGCTGGCAGTGGAAGCTCTTCCTTTGCTCCATAGTTACGGTTTTGGAAATTTTCGATGGCATTTTTTTTTCTGTTTGTATTGGATAGCAATTAACTAGCAGTGAAAACAAAGAAAGGCGAGTGGAAGGAAAGAAACCACAGAATTTGTTTCATGGAGGAAAGAGCAAACATAGCATAGCACGCACAGCACATCCAGTCCTTAGTTTAATCAGCTGAATATGACAATACTTTGTGAGTCTCATTGTTATGGAGGCTCCAGTCTTCCATTAGTGAGCTCTTTAAACATCTGCCAGGAGCCAGATGAAGAGTTTATATTGTCTCGTCTCACTATATATCCAGCACTGTCTCTGACAATTTACCTCCCTCCTACTATCCATCTCTCTCTCTCTCCATCTATCTCTGCCTATTGTATCTCCTACACAACACCCCACCACCCTTCATCTCCAGCCCCCCTCCTCCCCTTCTCTCTTCCTCCATCTCAGGCTCTCTTGCTTCTTCCTCTCCCATCAGATTAGCTTTAGCTGGATCGTTCTACCTCTCGTCTAATTGCCTCGACGGTGGCTGATTGGCATGTGAATCACAGCCATGTCAGAGCTGCCTAGAAATTAATTGTGTGTAGGTGTGCGAGGCGTAGGTGTGCGAGGCGTAGGTGACTCTGCGTCACACACTCGCTTTTTCATTGCAGGACTCCACTTTTGTTTGTGTGTATGTGTATGTGTGTGTGTGTGTGTGTGTGTTATTCCTATTTTTTTGGATTATAAACAGTCTGTTGTGTCCTATGATATCCAAAACACAATATATATCCATTTGAAAGGTGCAATTTTCGGGGTGCTACTGTCATTTGCATTTTCCCACTGCCATAAATGTCAGTTCCAGCTGAGATAAGTGGAGCGCCGTAAAATGTACACGTGTTGTTCAAAGCAAGAGGTAGCATTTATTTCCATATCATCTGTCAGCATTAGTTACATCAGTCGAATTTATTCAGATAAATTACCTCCTCCCTCTTCCTCCTCGGGTGTAGCAGACGTCTACAGCAAGCTGGGGGCCTGAGTGGTGAGCGGTTGGAGGACTGTTATCGGTGCGTGAAGCGAATACCCCTGGCAACTATTGGGTAGCAAATATATTACAAAACAAAATAGCCGGGATGGAGTGATTGTTGTGAAGTCTCAATATTGCTTTACAGTACGTGTCTCAGGGATAGTTCAGGATTGCAGGGAGAGCATGGAGCAGGATGTCAGCTGCAGGTCAGTGGAGATCTTTGCTTGAGGGAGCAATCTGGCTTCCAAAACAGCTTATTGCTTGCATACACACACACTTTTACACTCGCTACACTTTGACATCATGGCACTATACTGTAGCTTCTGCTGCTTTGGTACCCACTGTTGAGAAGGGAGGAAGTAGCTTGTATTATTGTGTCTTTGTACAAATATACTCAGGGGGATGTTGCTTTTGTCCTCTGCATGTGGGGCTGTTTTCCCCCTTCGCTGCAGTAAGTAAACTTAGTGCTTTGTTTCCTGCTTTATCCTATCTCAGCTCGAGACAATGAGGGTTTTAATTGTACTGGCTGTGCAAATGAAGCAAAAAATGGATTCCATCATCAGTCAGTGGATGCATATTTGTGGTCTTTGCTTCTCTTGATGCAATCCACTGTAAGAAAATGAACAGTTTTTTTAAGGGGGGGAGGGAAAAAAAGAGCTCTGGCTAACTCTTTCAAAGTCAGAGGTTGCTGTTTGTCCGGGGAGTCAGCAAGCCTCTGAATGCCAGGCTGAGCAAGGCAAAGATGACAGTCAGGAAGCTAATCCTCTGAAATTATTTGGTCGGCAGTCTCTGAACTTCCACATTATCTTCCTCTGCATACGGCTGATGATTTAAATGCCTCAGCCCACTTTTGACAGGTGAATACAAGTCTGAACCAGCTTTTTTTCTAATGGGCAAACCTTATGGAATGGCTCCATGTTTTGGCCTCCAGTTTGAATTTCTTGTATACAGAAGGTATGAGAGGGACCTTTATTTTGAGATAAGGGAGCTGACAGACTGAGCAGCCAAAGCCACAGAGCTGAAATATGCTTGCACACTGGTTTCAAGGCGTTGAGTGATGGTGGATGGCATTATTTGCAGGTTCCTCGTCGGTGCACAGACCACAACAGATATCTTCATTTAATATGTTCCCTCAAGTATGCAGGTGCCACAAAACACCTGCTTGGCACCAGGGAGGAATTGTTTATCAAGTCAAACACATAAATAAACATGTCAGAAAAGCAAACAGGGAAGAATGAATTCCCAAAAGTGAAATTACACTCTAAAAATTAAAGATTTCTTGACGCACACTTTGAAAGTGGACTCCATGATTTCCACAATCTTGATCTGGTCTAAGAATCCTCTCATATAAAGTGTCTATACTGTACCAAATGTTGAACAACAGATGTGTTTAGAAAGCATCAATAGTTGATCTGACTGATCAATAAATGTGTTTAAACCTTGATTCATGTTTCAGAGAGCAGAGAGAGTGTATTTTTTAGCTCCTATCACACAATATCATGTCCTATTTAACCTAAGACATGAAAATATAACATAGCAATAATGATGGAAATGTATTTAATGTAAAGTGTTTATGGAAGTGTGGGCTTTATTGTAGAACCATTAGAGCCATCAGTCTTCACTGCTACATCATAAAAAGAAATCTTATTAAAACTATTAACTATTCATTTCACTAAAACACATGGCAATAGATACAGAGATCATTTGACCCGAGAACAGCCTCAATAGACAAACATTTGTAGCATATAAAGATCATTTTTGTGCATTTTGGGCCAAAAATGTCATCAAAGTCATCAAATTTCAGAGTAAAAGACATTTGGGGTGTTTTTACAGCTGTGTCAAAACTGGTACGGTACATTAATACAGTCCAGAAAGTTTTTGTTTTCTTTTTTTGGTTCCTCTTGTTAATATGATGATACACACTCACAATGTGACAAATATAGCAAACATTTGTTGCTGGTAAAGTCAAAGTGTCATACTAATAACAAGGTGTCCATTCTAGCCAATCTATAAAGATAAGTTTTCAACATCAACTAAGTGTCAGGGACAAAGAACTTGGGTCAGCTGACCTGTCCTTCACACCAATTATATTTGACACATTTTTCTGCAAAGTGTGAGGTGCTGTGACTAATTTCAAATAGCTATGGGTCATTATATTGCTACTTTCCCAGTAGAAATGATGAGACTAAAGGCTTGGCCATGCTAGCGTTAATAACTGTGAAATGCAGAGGTGAAGTAATTTCAGTAGAGTTGATATGCATGCAGGGTCAAGTTTAATCTACATGGAGCTCATTGAGTTCAACTTAATGACTGATAGCAGAGTTGGGTCAGATACTTGGAAATGTAGTCAGTTACTGAATACAAATTACATGGCAATTCCTTCAATTAGTTAAGTAATCAATTGAATTGCAAAAATAATGCAGTGTAATCTAATTACTTCTGGATTTCTTCTAAATTAAATGTTGAAAATTATACTTATACTACATAATTATATTGTACAAAAAAATGGATGCAGCCACAAACATTTGAGTTCCACAAATAATATATAAAATGCATTTTGCAAATTCAGCATTAACAGTTTATCAGATCAGGAACAGTACTGGTACAAACTACAGGTCTGCTGTGTGTTGTTGTACAACATGTGGGAGGATGATTTTTATGTGCAAGTTTTTGTTGCTGTTGTTTGTTAATCAAAGCTTACATGAATGACTTTGCTCTACTACTCATAAAAAGGAAGAAACAAAACTCTACAGGTGTTTTGTATTGTTTCTGTTGTTGAAGTTTTTGTTGCTGATGTTTTTTAGTTTGCTATTGTAACACAAGAGAAGCACTTGTTTAAAATGTTCCTCTGCTGGGTAAAGATGTTACCACCATGGGTTAGGGTTAGGGTTAGAGGGTTAGTTTGACAGGGTGAGATGGTGTGAGATTTAAAGATGAGCCTCTTCAGCCTTAGAAAGTCATTACAGCAGTCCAGAGTCTTACTTGTCCCCTCTAGATACTTCAGGACTTCAACAGCAACACCACCTTTGACATTAGAGTTTCCAATTCCATAACTTCCAGATCCAACACTGCTATCGTTGGACTCAGCATCATCGCCTGGATCCAGTGGGGATAATTCTGACACCAACATTACACTCATGTCCTCTCTTTCAGCTTCTGTCAGTAACCACAAACAGAACTGTGCTATGGTTGCTGCTGTCATTTCTGAATTTTGACTGTTGGAACAACTGTGCAAAGTGTTTGTCTATCACTGCCAGGATGGTGCCAATGAGAGAAAAAGCATGTTGCTGCTCTTTTCTTCAGAGTAAGTATCAGTGGTCCAAAGGAGCAATTCTTTTTCTCCTTACAGAAGGTCAAAAGTGACGATGAGTGGCTTCAAGGCCTCAGCATATTCTTTCAAGAGGGCAATCTCATAGAGAAGCATCCTGGTGATCTCCAGGTGGTCACTGTAGAACACTGTGTGATTGGCCCCTGTGTCAAAGCTTTTAAAATATATTTGGAGAATCATTGTGTGTAATGCACATCTGTGGTGGTGGGGTGGGGGGGGGGGGGGGTAGAAAGAGATATTGGTATTCATCTGTCTCTTCAGCAGGAATAGACTCCACATCCCAGAGTTCACCTTGGTCATCCGCCTCATCATGGTCATCACTTGCTGTTGAAAAGTCTTTGACAGCTTTTACAAAATTGCTCCCATTATCAGTGACAGTAGGTGCATGGGATTTTATTTTCAATATTGTAAGCAGTGTGAGTTTCATGTGTCTTAGCAGCAACAATCTGATTTGTGTGTCTACCTTGAATCTTTGCAAAGGCAAGTACAGATTACTCTTCAGCTCATCGCCCTTGATCCAATAGCAAATTATCACAAAAAAGCTCCTATTGAAGCTGTCCAAATATCAGCTTTTGTGCAAACCAAATGCACTTTGCCTACCTTTCTTTAAGTTCTTTCTTAATGTGATGTATGCCTTATCAAGCCGAGCCATCAATGTCTTTCGGGTTATTCCACTCTTTCCCCCACTTATACCCTCAATTAGTTTGCTGAATGCATGTTGTTCCAATAAAGAGAATGATTGGACATTATCCACAATGAATCTGAATAAATATTATTCACACATTGTTCAACCCTTGTTTTATTTTGCTTGTAGCTCTCCATGAGTCTGCTGATCTGCATTGCTAAGTCGCAAAGCCTCTGGGTGCTCTTCCTAAAATTCCCAGTATGTTTTCTCGGAAATACATACATGGAAATCATGAATTAGGTGACTTCTGACTAGTACTTATTAAAACACGCAGCACTTAGATAAGACATTATGTTAGCATCGGTTGGGAGTTGGAGGCATTTTACATGTTATGTTATATGTTCATGTTACAATTACATGAATGTGGATATATTTAGATATATAATGCCAGATTTACCTAAATGTATACCATGTTGTACAAGGTGCCAAATTAGACTAGCAAAACTAACAAGTGAAAATGTGTTTTAAATCAAAATTAAAATGTGAATTATCTAGTGGCAGTGTTTTGATCAAGGACAAAAAAGAATTTCCATAGGTTTTGAGATTTGTGTTTTATTATTATCTTATTCCAAATATTGAGCATTTTTCTCACCCCTGAAGTGTTTCACTAACACAGTGCATTACCATATGTGCACTTGCTAAATTGGTGTGGGCGATCTTCACAGCACACTGTATAAACTCTGGTGTTACCATTTTCTAAAATGAACTTGCCATATGTTCCATTTAGGTAGCCAGCTAGCTAGTAAACTACAGTGGGAATGATTGATCATAAGCTCCACAACATTCTATTTCTAGAGGAAAACAACTACAAATTGCACAGCTTCAGTACAGCTAGCAACTGGAGTGGTACAACATACAATTATATAGGGAAATGTTATGCATAGCAAGATCCATTTTTTCAAGGTCCAATAGCTGTAATTTGCTCCATATTGAATGTTAGCTAATGAGCTAATCCATTGCCACCAACCAAACTGTGGCAAACTGTGATGAGCTGATGAAAAAATCTAACTGGTTAATGTTATTTTGTTTTTGTTTGGGGGTGCGCAGATTTGAAGTTGAGGTCTTTAACAGTAAGTTTATTTGTGGATTGTACAAATTGCACTGGACTCAGACATTCTAGTGTTGCATATTTCTGAAGTTGAATTGATGGCGATGTTGCCAGGAATGGAGGGATGTTTTTGAAGGACTGCTGCTGTTCTAACCTTCCATCTTCCATAATAAGCATTCTTTTTTCTCTCATCTGGGTTGCCACAAGGTGGAGTCTAATAAACCCTGTCTGTCAGACGTACTTTTCATGAGTTAATAGAGCATCGGTTATCATGAAACAAGTATAAAAAAAACTTATTATTTCTAATCAGATTACATGGTCCAGATTAACGTTACTATCCAATACTGACTAATAGCAAGCCATCTTGACAGTAAACTACTAACTTTAGATGGAATGAACTGCTAGACAGTTCAAAACATCTTCCTTTGTATAGAGAAAAGAACTTCTGAGAGCTACTGTGACTGACTAGCTCTAACATTTTCCTGGGATGTCCAAGACTATCTGACTGTAGACTCCACACATTGAACCTAGGTGTGCCAATGGGAAGAGAAGGTCGCCAGAATTCCTTCCACAAATGTCTGAAAGCACACAAGCCTATTTTTATGGTTAATTTAAGCCTTTTTCACTGATAATGAAAGGTAACAGTACTAGTATAGTCATTTTGTGTAAAAAATGTGCTACAAATAAATGAAAAGGAAAAAAGCATTTGAACATAAACTAAATACTAAGATTACACAGTAAGGAAATGTGCTGTTAAAGAGAAGATTATCTCTAAAAATGAATTCCAGCCAACAACAGGTTAAAGTAAAGCAGAATTAAATATAAAGTCCAGCAAACCCAACATGTATGAGGAAGCAGATACATACCAGAACCAAATCCATAACAGCTTCACAAATAGATATGTTCCACCACATTGAAGAAGCAACGACAATTCCATTGTCCTGTTCCAAACTCTGACTACAGAAGTTGAAGCAGTACTGACTTTTTTTTTCATTTATTTATTTATTTTGACAGTTACTGTTTATGCACGTTCATCGCCGTTTACCCACCTCTCAAATTCTGAAATAGCATTTATTCAGATTTTCATCATTTTACATTTGTTACTGAATCAAATGGGCTTCTTCTGTTGTAGCCTCTAACACTCGTTTTGTTTCCTGTTGAACATTATATCCTCATATGAGATGCGGAGACAGCTATTACTGTTAACAAGGAATGACCGTTGCCTATTTACCAAAAACTCAGTGGAGCAGGAGTTCTTTTTTAAATATAAATGAGTGTTGTTTTAACTGTTCTGTTTACATTGTAGTAATGTTAATGTAGTGTGTTAGTTTGGATAGCTTGACCAATGATGCGTTCCCACTTCGTGTCACTGTGTGATCACAACAGCATACAAGTTAAAGGTCTTTTTTTACATTTCCAGAGTGAGTGAGGTAATCGAGAGAGAGGACACAGAAGTGATGAAGAATTGTAAGACGTAATGATGTTGAAATAAAAACAAAGAGAAAGCAAAGAATAAAGTTTATGGAGGAAAGAGAAACACAGAAGCAGCTGAGGAGTCAGGTGTAACATCTAGTCCCTGAGTTTGGTCATGCTTTTCTCTTTGTGCATCCTTCTTCTTTGTTACTTCATGTTTTATTTTGTATTCACCTTTGTCTCATGTTTCAGAGATCTTCACTTCCTGAAAAATGATGTCAACCAGCATGGTAGATCTGTTAAACATAGAACACCCAAGAAGCTGCTAAGAACACATTTGATTAAAGTAGGGTCGGCAGTAAAGATTAGATTTGACTATTTGATTTGACTTTTTGGTCTGTATAGTAACGATTTCAACATTTCAAACAACCTAAAAGGACAGAGGAGATAGAATTGAGTGATTTTTTGGCACAAAAGAGCCTCAACCATCATCCTAATCCATCCCAAATATTAGTTTTCTAGTTTTCCACCATAACTAACTCTATATTTCCTCTTGCCACATTTTCCATCTGCCTTCATTGTTCTCTCATGCATCTGCCAGCGTGAAATCATCATAACCATCACTATAAATCTGTTTTAAGGCATCTGCTAAATACATTAATTGTGACATGTTATATAATTTGGGGCATTTGGCTGCAGCTCAGGCTTCAAACCTCCATTTAAGGTCCTTTGCTTACTTCATCCTGTACATCTGCCACACTCTAGATAGTCTGGAGTCTGACTGTGATGGAAGCCAGATAACATCATCTTTGGTACACTCAATATTTCCTAAGCCAGTGGGGATGCAAACATCAAATGACACATATTCCAGCTTATTATCACTGATGTAGAAGTGGCAGGGTGAATAATTCAAATCGGGGGAAAAACCTGCACTTCAGAACCTCTCTTTTCTTAGCCGGGCTGTGTGAAGCATGTAGCAGCTACACACCCTGGAAAATACCTATTTGGCTGCCCATGCAATTTGAATAAGTTGGTGCGGTTGCAGGTATTTCCATCTGTTGATCTTTTGACTCCTGGATATGTTCGTATGTGTCAATACAAGAAGACAAGAGCTCAAAGCATAAAGCTGAAAGATCTCTGACATTCAAAAGTCCCAGACATGCTGAGCTTTGTGTATGAAGGAAAGATTTTATTGCCTGAATCAGACACCACCTCATACTGCCTGCTTGGCATGTGCTGTGCTTTTCTTCTTCTCCTCCTCCTCCTCCTCCTCCTCCTCCTCTTCCTCCTCCTCGTCCCCCTTCGCCCAGACTTAAAGCAAAGTAGGCCGAGGCCTTGGGAAGTCCCTCCAGTTACTTATCTCAGCAGTATGGATAGACACAAACCTCTGACTTCCTCTGAAATGACTCAGTTTTAGCAGCGTTTGGTTTTCCTAACCTACTGTGCGAGTAAAACAGCAACACAAGGTTTTGCTTTTTTTTTTGGCAGAGTCTCCACCATCCACTGAGCTAAATTATGAATCACTTGCTGATGTCTGGAAATATATTATTAAAAAGCTGCACACCTCCACAATACTTTTTTTTTCGGAGCGTGTGTGTGTTTGTGTGTGTGTATATGCGTAATATGCTACTGTTGGTATACTCAATTTGTAAATGATCTTTGTTTACACTCCCAGTGTTTGTATTAACATTCAATTTTGCATTAATGAATATGAATGTGGTCGTCCAAGTGTTGCTTAACTCGCACAGTCTTTTCATTAGCTGTTGTGCTGTCAGCGAGCAATAAGAAAAAAGGCTGCTCTGGGCTCATATCTGCAACCGTGAGAAAGGAGCTTTTAATACAGATTGTACACTTCATCTGTGAATTCTCTTCACTTCTGTTT